>NW_005370065.1:1373349-1397789 GCF_000412655.1 Myotis brandtii
GAGAGAGAGAGATAGAAACATCAATGATGAGAGAGAATCATTGATAGGCTGCCTCCTGCATGCTCCACACTGTAGATCAAGCCCGCAACCCGGGCACGTGTCCTGACCAGGAATCAAATCATGACCTTCTGGTTCATAGGTTGATGCTCAACCACTGAGCCACGCCGGCCAGGCAAAGCAGTTTTATTTTTACTTTTTGAGGAATCTCCATACTGTTTTCCATAGAGCCTGCACCAATCTGCATTCCCACCAACAGTGCTTGAGAGTTCTCTTTTCTCCACACCCTTGCCAATATGTGATTTGTGGATTTATTGATAGCCATTTTGATATCTCATTGTGATTTTAATTTGCATTTCTCTGACAATTAGTGAGTCTGAGCACCTTTTCATATGTCTATTGGCCAGCTGCATGTCCTCTTTGGAGAAGTGTCTATTCAGGTCCTCTGAACACATTTTAATTGGATTGTTGTGTTTGTGGGGTTTTTTCGGTGTTGAGTAATATTGAGTTCTTTATAAATTTTGGATATTAACTCTTAGTATTTTCACATATGTACATACATGGTTGGTCCTGTCAGCAGGGTCTATAAAAGAATTTTTAACTATTTAATTGAAAAGGAAAACATATCGAAAGCAACTGCCTCAGAGTCCTTTGGAGAGAAGGGATGAGGACACTTACCTTTCCTGAAAGCTCGCCATGTGCTGGGCACAGTCTCAGGGAGGCAGCATAATTTAAAAGGAAGAGGAGAGCTTTGTATTCAGAAAAAGCTATTTGGATTCCTGCCTCTGCCCCAGCTGGGAGATCTTAGGCAGGTTACTTAACCTCTGTGGGCCTCGGTTTCCTCCTCTGTAAACAGGGTTAATGCTAAAGATTTTTAAGAGTTATTGGAAAAAGTAAATAAGAGAATGCAAAACACTTAGCACTGTGTGCAGCACAGAATAGGCATTTAATAATTACCACCCTCCCTTTGCCTGATCAATCCTCCTAGCATTATTTTGGAGCAATAATTATTGATGATGAAACGGGTTCTGAGTGGTAACCTGCCCAAGATCATAAGCTATTAAGTGCCATAAACCAGAAGAGTCTGAATCTAGAACTCATGTCCCAGTTGTAATATGGGAGTGCCTTGAGTGTGCAGAAGGGAAGACTAAAAATTTGAGCTTTTAATCCTTATGATTATTAAACAGGCTTGATTATAAGCTTTTCACCAGAGTTTAAAAAGCTCCATTCTCAAATCCTAGAAATTCTTCTAAGAAAAGAAAAACAAACAAACTACCTACAGGTATAACTGGGAGAAGTGATAACCAGAATGTGTGTGTGTGTGGTGGGGGGGCGGGGGGAGAGGGTGTTTAAACAAGTGCACTCTTGTATTTATGACTGTTGGGAAGGTAGAGGGAAAGCAAGAGACTAGAAGCTAGTTAGCAACTACTATTACTAGATTAAATTCCTCATTTAACTCCAAGCTCTGTGCAGTAAAAGTGCTTTAGAAATCCAGAAAGCAAGTGATCAACAAACATTCTTCCTGGAGCTATTTTCATGTACTGATTGATTCATCAGTTCTCAAAGTACTGTCTTTGGGTTAATATTAGGACATTACATGGTGAACAGGCGTACAGCTTGAGATTTCGGCTTCCTCTCCCCACCTCCTCCGCCCACCTCCTTGGGCCCTCACTGCTTTGGCCCAGTCCACCGTTAGAGGACTCTGCCATTCCTAAGAGGCTTCCTCCTGCTCTGCTTCTGCCCTAGCAACTTGTCAAGGCGGCTGTTTCAGAGCTTTGGGATCACAAAGCAATTCCAGAGTCCCCTAGGCCCAGCTCTGGGGCCTTCTTTCCCTCATTTGCCCCAAATAACGGCCTCTAATTGTGATTAACATTCCTCTGTGGCAGAAACACGCTGCATGTCTGTGGTCGGCCTCTGATCTGCTGTGACCACCAGCCTTTTGCTTCCCATTGTGTTTGGAATGCTATGTTCAATTCCATTGCATACCCTACATTTGCTTGTCCTCTCTCAGCATACCTGTTGGCTTTTAACTTCTTGCGTTTCTAACCCATTCTGTTACTCTTTGCAAGGCAAAACTATCTAAATGGGGTAGATCCCCTTAAATCTTCCACTCTTTCCAGGCAAGTATAAGTTTACTCTACTTATTTTCTCATATTTATAACAATTAATTTTGATAGCTAGAATAGGCTGAAGTGGGACTTCGGAGTGGAAATTGTAAGGAGATAGATTTCAACTAAAAAAGAAAAAGAAGTACTTACTAACAAGTGGAGTTGTTGAAAGGTGGAGTGGGCTGCTTTGTGAAGTGAGTTTCATGTCAGTGGAGCCATCTGAGCAGAGGCTGAGCAGCCGCGTGGCAGGCGTGACTCATGCAGCATTGCCTCCGGGGTCTCTTTAACACTAGTTGTGAGTAGTTCCATGAAACTATTTTACTGGATGTTGGAAATCCAACTGAGATTTTAAGCTTTTGTTTATTTTTAAACGAATACATTTAAATGTTCTAAATGCTAATCTTGTTTTTCAAGCTGTAGCACAGCTCCTAATGTCTTCGTCATTCTAGTTACTAACAAAAAAAGCAGATTCCATTAGTATGAACTTCCTGATTCTCATTGTGGAAAAACTACTGTTCTTATTTCCTGTATGGAGCAGCTATAAAGCGACAAAGTGTTTTGGACTCTCAGAAGACTGGTTAACCTCACAAATAGCTCACCATCCATCCATCCACCCACTCACCACCCACCCATTCATCTATCCATCCATCTGTCCATCCATCCATCATTCTTTCCATATTTATTGAACAATTATTGTGCTTGGCATTGAATGGAATACAAAAATGATTCCAATATTAACTCTATTCTTAAGGAGTTAACAGTTTAAGAGGAGAAATAAGAAAAGTACACAAATAAATATGACAGGAGTCAGCAAACTTTTTCTGTAAAGGGCCAAATAGTAGGTCATTCAGGCTTTGCAAAGCACATATGGTCTCTGTTGCATATTCTTAGTTGACCCCCCCCTCCAAATCATTTAAAAATGTAAAAGCTATCCATTCCAGGACTTTACATAAACAGCTTATGGGCTGGACTTAGCCTTTGGGCCCTAGTTCGCTGACCCCTGAAAATGTAATAAGGTATAAAGAGATAACCTTCAGTTGAATCAGCTGGAAGTATCATCAGAGGTGGGTCTTTAAAGATGAGTTTGACTAGGACTTTGGAAATGGGGGGGAGTATTCTAGGTGGAAGGAGGACAATTATACATTGTCCCTCATTTTCTATTCTTAGAGCAGAGGTTTTCAAAGGGTGGTATCACCTGGGAACTTATTAAAGACTAGAGGCCTGGTGCACCAGATTCATGCACTGGGAGGGGGGGGTCCCTCAGACTGGCCTGTGCCCTCTCGCAGTCCAGGACCCCTCAGGGAATGTCCACCTGCTGGCTTAGGCCCGATACCCCCGGGGATTGGGCCTAAGCTGGCAGTCAGACATCCCTCTCGAAGTCTGGGGCTCTTGCAGTTGACCCTCACTCCTTACCGCCTGCCTGCAGAGGCTCCCATCACTGCTGCTGCACTGGTGTGAGCAGCCAGCTGTGAGCCCGGCTCGCTGCTCCTTAGTGCTGTCTCAGAGGTGGGATGCTGCTGTGAGCCCAGCTTCTGAATGAGCGGCGCTTCCCCTGTGGGAGCTCACTGATCACCAGGGGGTAGCTCCTGCGTTGAGTGTTTGCCCTCTGGTGGTCAGTGCACGTCATAGCGACCGGTCGTCCACCATTTAGTCGATTTGCATATTACGCTTTTATTATATAGGATACAAATTCTCAGATCTACAGTGGTTCTCAAATGTTAGCATACATGAGAATCACCTGGAGGTTTTGGCAAAACATTGCTGGACCCCGCCCACAGATTTCTGACGCTGCTGGTCCAGGGACCACACTCTGAGACCCCTGTCTTAAAAAATCTCTGTTATATCTGCACACAGGGCATGATGCTTAGCAGAGCACCAGCTTCATTCCATTTAGTGTAGGTGCTCAGAAAGGGACTTTGAGCCGTTGTAAATTGGTGATGACTTTTTTCTCTGGGGCAAGAGCCTGTTAGGCTCACCTACGGAGGCAGCAAGTCCCTGTGATGGCTGTATGGTTGGGAGGAGATTCCCTTCTGAGTCCTGGTTCCTGGCACACATTCTGTCTTGCTCCTGATACCTCCATACACATTCATTTATTCCTCCTCACTTGGATTCACTCTCATATATGAATTACTATGCCTTGTTCTGGTATATATTTTTGCCACGGCTACAAAATGGTCCCTCTGCATTATGCCAGGGACTACCTTCTTTAATTAGTGGAGGCAAAAGACAGTGTTTCTATTTTACCTTTTGAATTAAATGACTTCTAAAAGTCAGATGTGGAGCTCAGAGAGGCTGAGTGGAGGAGGGGGTAGAAGAGAGAGAGGACACAGAGGAACCTCAGAGGAGGCTACAGGCAACCAGACACAGGAGGAGTCATTAATCTGGCAGACAATGAAGGGCAAAAGGCAATTAGCTCGCCGGGGGTTGTAGCAAGCCAATGAAGATGCAGTATGGTAAGTGAGGGTGTGTAAGGGCAAGGTCATTACTAGGGAACTCAAAAGGAGGACAAGGTAAAGGAGGTTAGAGGTAGGAAAGCCATCTGGTCCAACAGGAAGGGAAAGGAAAGGGCTCCTGGTCGCATGGATATTAATGATCCAGTGGGAGTGTCCAGGTGTAGCTGTATACTTGTCAGGGTTCTACATACAATCTTGAAAACGAACTACTTCACCTCTCTCTTTCACTCTTCATCCCTCTGCCAAGTCTAACCAGGCAGAAAGGCTGAGGATCGGCTGGCTGAATAATAGAAGGACCACATGCCCAAACATTGGCAGTTTTCACAGACACAATTCTAAACTTCAGTTTAGGGGCTCCCTTCCACATTTCAAAGCATGCTTGTTTTCTCTCTGTCACACGCCTCATTCCCATGAGCATTCTCACATTCTGTTCCTCTCAGGCACTCTGCAGGCACTCGAATAGATTCCTCTCTGCCTATACATGTTCTCCAGACACATTTATTTATCCTCACTTGGGGTAATTCTCATATATTAAGCATTACCTCCTGCTTCTAAAAATCACTTCAAATGTCAAAGTTGCTTCCATAGCTTCTGTTCCTGCTGTCTGCAGGAACTGCTAGCTTTGTCATTCTTATAAAAAAGGAAAAGGTACCAATATTGGCTTGACTGCATAAAGAGCCCAACCCAAAGCAGATTGTCCTACCGTGGGATGCAGGTTTGTGGCTGTGGCGTCCCCGCCTTCAAGGCCATCCCATTTATCTCTCTTTGTTCCACTCCCTCTCTCTTCCTGCACAACGCTGCAATCACACACATACTCTGGGTTGGGGAAAAAAAAGGACAGCCTAATTTCCTGATGATTATGTTGTTACCTAGCAACAGCCAATCAGAGACTGAGCTTTTTGCCTGCAGTATTTCATGCAAATAGTTTGGAGAAATTGCAGGGTAACCCAGACTGCTTAGTCTGTCTTCCCAAGGGACACATTACAGAATAAAACCAACCCAAGAGGGGACTATTGGAGTCAGGCCCATGCCTCCGAAGCAGGCCATCTGATCCCTTTCCTCACCCCTTCTGCCCTGTGCCTCCCTAACAAAAGCATGGAGTTCCACAGACACTCAGGGAGGTCAGAAAGTTGAGAAGAGGCTCAGCAGCAGCCATTCTCTACCCTGATCTCTGTACTGATAACTGGAGCCCAGAGCAACCTCTGATACTCTGGAAATCCTACCTTCCCGGGAAGGCAGAGAACCCTGCATGCTCAGTAGCTGTCTGTGGAGGACATGGAGGAGAATCCTCCACAGCCATTCTATTCAGAAAGAAGCTAAAACCTGGCACTTCTAGCCTGATTCAAGAGCCTCATCTATGCCCCTGCTGGCCGGTCTCACAAGGGGAAACCCATTGTTTACAACTGCATTCCTCCTGCAAATCCTAATTCTAATGGTTGAAAAATGAGAGAAGACCCCTTAAAGAGATGTTGTTTTCCCAACAAGCACTGAGCATTTGATGTAACACACTGTCAGGAGCCACACATACCAACTCTCTGCAGGCCCAGGGGCAGTTCACTCAGATCTGGACTGATACCATAAAAGGTAGACTCAGAAGACCAAGGGTCAGGCCTGTCTCCTCTCTGGGCCTGGCTAGGCTTCTGATGGTAGGAATCAGATTTCAGTAGTTTGCTTTGTTGTTGTTGACTCCTTGCTCAGTAATCCAGCATGAAGGCAAGAAAAACTGTGGCCTCAGCTGCTGGATAGCTCCTCATTGTTTCTTAATATGGACTCTAGCCAGCAGTTTTGCAAAGGTGTGTTTTGGCTACACAGGAACAGTGAATAGGCCCCTATCCTATTAACTTGTAGTTTTTACATATTTGTAAGACAAGAGATAATTATAGGAAGGTGACAGCTCTCCAGCCTCTGACATTCACAGCTCAGCCATCCAGAGCGTATTATGGAACCTAAGAAAGGAGCTGTCAATATGCTCTGTTCAGAAAGGCGGAGCTAAGGAATTCTACCCATCTGGAGGGCTGCATGCCTCCATCCCCACCCTGGTCCTATGGTAAATTCATAAAATTCATGGAGTTAGGCACTCTTTCCTCATAACCTTGGAATGCATATTATAAACCCCATTTTACAGAAGAGAAACTGGTGAGTGATGTGGCGAAGTGGCAAAACTGGGGTTAAAAAGTAAGTCTTTTCACTCTAAAGTCTGTATTGTGATGTCCAGATCATTCTAGATTGTGCCCAAGTCTTTAGAGCAGTAAAAACGGGACAACAACAGAAAGCCACTTTTACAGTAAAAAAAAAAAAAAAAAATCAATCTTTTGTGTTTATTATTGGTATCCAAACAAAGATCTTTCATCTGTAGTTAAACGTTAAACCTTGAGTGGTGACTCTTACCTCTGGCCGCACATTAGAGCCACCAGACAAGCATGTCAGAAATATTCATGCCTGAGTCCCACTCCAGACCAATTACTTAATTAGAAATTTCTGGGGGCGAGCAGAGAGGCAGTGTTTTTCTACCTCCCCCCCCCCACCCCGCTATATTGTTCTTTTTTTTTCTTTTCTAATCCTCACCCAAGGATATTTTTCTTTTTTTGTTAATCCTCAGCTGAGGATATTTTCCATTGATTTTTAGAGAGAGTGGGAGAGAGAGGGAAAGACAGAAAGAAATATCGATGTGAAAGAAACACATCGGTTGGTTGCCTCCAGCATTCGCCCTGACCAGGGCTGGGGCTGGAGAGGAGCCTGCAACTGAGGTACATGTGCCCTTGACTGGAATCGAACCAGGGACCCTTCGGTCCACAGACCGACGCTCTATGCACTGAGCCAAACCAACTAGGGCAACATTTTTCTATTTAAAAAAAAAAATGTCTTCATTGATTTTAGAGAAAGGGGAATGGTGAAGGAGAGATAGAAACATTGATGAGAGAGAAACATTGATTGGCTGCCTTCTGCACACTCCTCCTTCCCCAACTTCCCCAGCCCCGCCCCTGGAACTGAGCCTGCAACCTGGGCATGTGCCCTGACTGGGAATCCAACCAGCGACCTTTTTGGTGCATGGGACGATGCTCAACCACCTGAGCTACACTGGCAAGGGCAAAGCAGTGTTTTTAAAAGCTTCTGAGGCCTAGCCAGTTTGGCTCTGTGGATAGAGCATTGGCCTGCAGATCGAAGGGTCTCAGGTTTGATTCCAGTCAAGGGCCCTGGTCAGGGCTCGTGCAGAAGGCAACCAATGTGTTCCTCTCACATTGATATTTCTCTGTGTCTTTCCCTTTCTCTTCCACTCTAAAATACAATGGAAAAAATATCCTAGGGCAAGGATTTAAAAAATAAAAAAATAAAGCTTCTGAGGAAGAACACAAGAACTTTCTTATAAAGCTAAACATACACCTACCCTAGAACTCAGAAATTTCATCCCTAGGAATTTCTTCAGGTGAAATGAAAACATAGGTCCATAAAAAGTCTTGTACAGCTCCAGCCGGTTTGGCTCAGTGTATAGAGTGTCAGCCTGCGGACTGAAAGGGTCCTGGGTTCAATTCCAGTCAAGGGCACATGCCCAGGTTGCAGGCTAGATCCTCAGTAGGGGGTGTGCAGAAGGCTGCCAATAGATGATTCTTTCTCATCATTGATGTTTCTCTCTCTCTCCCTCTCCCTTCCTCTTTGAAAAAAAAAAAGAGTCTAGAAAAAAACACACTGAAACCCTGGAATAAATGTCCATGCTGAAATAAAACTTCCTAGAGTCCAGCTAAATCTCGTGGCCACATTGTGGCAGATGTCACACTGGATTTAAATAGGACCCATCATTTGACATATGGTCTGATGGGACAAAATATTTGAAATCAGGACAGTTCTGGAAAATATGGGCATTATGGTCATTATACAATAGTCTTCTCAGACTCTGTAATTTTCTTTAGCTCCATTTCCCTCTGGCAGACCACAAATCCACGAGGATAATGCAAGTCTCTAAATATGTAGAGAGAGAAGCTGGTGTGTGGTACCCCAAAGGATCTGAATGGACAATTGATTTCAAGGTGGTGGGGAAAGAATGAGGGGAGGAGTGAAAGGGAGAAATAATGCAGTCAAGTGCAATATGGAGCCCCTATTCCCTGAGCTGCCCCATTTATTCTGCATAATTGCTTCATTTCCACTGGCAGTGCATCTCAAAATGAATTTCATTACTGGTGCCTTGGATATCATATTGATTACCAGTTTCATCGATTCTTATCTTGCTAATTAGCATATAAATTAGCCATTTGGGGGAGGCATTAGGCAAAATTGAATTTTCTCCTTAATCTTCTTTCAGAAGGTAAATGAAAATGGATGTGGACTGTGAAGGCCCATGGCCTTCCTAGGACACAATCTAAGTGCTGTTCACAGCCAAGGAACCCTCTTGCCGTTAGACTGGTGGCAGTTTTAGAGTCTGACAATATCAAACATTGGGGAGGATTTGGAGCAATGGTCACTCTCATAAGAGACAGCAGAAGTGTAAATTTATATAACCACCTCAGAAAACAGTTTGGCACTTCACAATAAAGTTGAGCATATCCTTATTCTATGACCCAGCAATTCTATGCCTATGTATACACCCATCCTAGAAAAACTCTTACATAAGTTCATGAGGTAACTTATATGATATGGTGGTATTGCTTGTTGTGCCAAAACCTGGAAATGTCCAAGTGACCATCAAAAGCAGAGTGTAACAATAAATGGTACTATAGTTCAATAGAATACTATACAACAGTGAAAATGAATGATGTACAGTCACATGTATCACCACAGACAATTCTGAAAAACAGAATGTTGAGTAGCAGAAAGACCCAGGAGAACGAATACAGTATGATTCTATTCATACAGAATTTAAAAAGTCAAAACTGAAAAATATATTGTAAAAATAGTAGTATATTGTTTACAGAATTACTTGTATCTGGTAAAACTATAGAGAAAAGCAAGAGAGTACTTATCACAACAGAAGATACCTCTGGATGGATGAAGAAGGTAGATGTAACTAGGGAGGTGATCAGTAAACATTGTTCACTTCATAATTATCCCTTAAGTTATATTCATACATAGTATACATTCTTATGCATAAACATTTCACAGTAAAACCAACAAAAAAAACATATCAAGTGTCTACTGACACAAAGGCACTGTAGATGCAAAGCTGAGACTGGCTCATATCTATTCCTATTCTGCTAAAATGACTTACACTGAGGTCAAAGACTGAATGTCACTAAATCTAACACACATTTTAATTCCCTATTTTCCTTAACATCTCATCAGCAGCATTCAACACTGCTGACCATCCTCTCTCCTTGAGAAAGTGTTTTACTTCGGCCTTCTCAATCCTCTCAAAGGACTGTCTCCCACCACCTAACCATTAAATGTTGGAGTTTCTCAAGATTCATCCCCAGAATCTGTTTTTTTCATATTCTATTCTCCCTCCTTAGACATTGACACCCATGCCCATGACTTCAATTACCATCTATACACCAAATATTTAGGTCTCCTGCTCTGACCTCTCCTCTGAGCTCTAGGCTGATATATACCATTATCTAGTCAAGATTTCTACTTGGATGTTTCAAAAGCCTCTAAATCTTAACCTGTTAAAAATGAAACTCATGATTTCCCTCCAAAATGGGTTTTCTGATATTCTCTCTCAGTGAATGGCACTACCAGTAGTCTTAGACAAATATTACTCCAAGCAAATACACCCCCCCCTCTTTTTTTTACAGAATGAAAGAACTCACTCTCTTTTCTTCCTAGAAAAAGGTTAAAAGCAAGGACAACTATTATGGTTATAGCTCTATGTAGGAATGAAACCTTTTAAAATACCAACATCATCTGGCAATTTGGGCTTCTTACATAGAAGGAGCTCAATAAAGTTAGTTCCTTTCCTTCTAATAAAGAGTTTTGCTGAACCATAATACACTATTATATAATTACTAGCGGCCCGGTGCATGAAATTCGTCGGCTTGTGGACTGAGGGGTCCCGGGTTTGATTCTGGTTAAGGGCATGTACCTTGGTTGTGGGCACATCCCCAGTAGGAGGTGTGCAGGAGGCAGCTGATCGATGTTTCTCTCATCGATGTTTCTAACTCTCTATCCCTCTCCCTTCCTCTCTGTAAAAAATCAATAAAATATTTTTAAAAAAGTCAGATAGTCAAATGTACTAATTAGGGAATGAAAATTGGGAAAGTGATAGAGAATGACTGGTGGCTACTTTAGATTGGTGGTCAGGAAAGGCCTGCTGAGGATGCTATGGTTAAAATTGAGATCAAACTACAAGGAGACAGTCATTGCATCCCAGAAAAACAGAGTGAAAGGGAGGGAGGAGCGGGGGAGAGAGAGAAACATCCATGTGTAAAAGACACATCGATTGGTTGCTTCCTGCATGTGTCCTGACCTGTCCCGTCCAGGACTGGGAATCGAACCTGCAACTGAGGTACATGCCCTGGACTGGGAATCAAACCTGAGACCCTTTGGTCCTTGGGACGATGCTCTAACCACTGAGTAAAACTGGCCAGCATGAAGTAAACCCTTTTATCTCTAGAAATGTTTTCTGAATTAAGATAGTTCTGCCTATCATTCACATAGCTACAGCAGCTTTCTTTTGGTGTGTATTTTCATGGTATTTCCATGGTATTTCTTTTTTTCACTATTTTTTTTTAAATTTCAGATATTTTGTTTACTTATATCAGAGTTTTTCTACCTTGGCACTATTGACATTTTGGGCCAGATATTTCTCTGTTGTAGGGGGCAGTCCTGTGCATTGTAGTTTAGCAGCATCTCAGGCTACCAGATGTCAATAGTACACCCCACACCCCAGGTTATGACAATCTAAAAATCTCCAGACACAGTCAAATGTTCCTTTGAGGGCAAAATCACCCCCAGTTGACAACCATTGGCTCATATTTTAGGTGTGTTTTCTGTAAATAGCAGACAAGTGAATTATTATGCATTGTGACAATCTTTGTCTTTTAATGGAAATATGAAATTTATTCACACTTTATATAATCATGACAAATTCTCTCAGTGTTTGCTTGCCTCAAAATGGCTTTCATTTCCCTTCTGGGATGTCCATCTAAGCTCAGTGTTCCTCTGCCTGGGCACACTGATGGGAAGAACAGAAGAATGTAAAACTTCAAAACTAGTAGAGACACACTGAAGCCATCTTACTCTTTTCTACATAAGTGTTCCTAGCTTGTCTGGTTATGTCAAGCAAGTTAAAACAGGGCACCGTCTCTGAGCAGATGCTGCTCCACGGGCCCATGTCTTTGCAAGTGGAAAAGATCTTTTGTGGGAATCAGAAAAAGGCACTGCTTTCTCTAGGTAGAAGCAGCCCTGAGCCAGTCATAGGTTCTGGCAATTGGACTAGGTTTGGGTTCCACTCACCCCTTGGTGGGAAGTCCTTGTAAAACAAATAATCAGCAGAAAAAAAATTGTGGAAGCCTTGATCTTCCAGTTTCCATTGTTGTTATTGAGAAGTTAGCCACCAGCCTGTGTGCTTCTTCTTTGAAGGTAACCTGTTTATTAAATATTTATCTGTCGTTTCACTATGATGTGTGGATTTCTTTTCACTTACCATGTTGAGTCTGTGGATGTTTTTGTATGTTTGAAAAATTCTCAGCCATCAGCTCTTCAAATATGCCTCTGTCATAAACTGATTCTCTTCACCTGCTGGGACTCTCATTAAAAGCATGCTAGGCCTTCTCTATCCTAATGTCTGCTATCCTGTCTTATAGATGTCCTATCATTTTAGCTCCTTGGCTGCGTTCTGGACAATTTCCTTCAACTCGATCTTTCAGTTCAGCCATGTATAACCTGCTAATAAGTGTGTTCACTGAGTTCTTAAATTGGGTTATTGTATTTTTCCGTTTTAGAAGTCCTATTTGGTTCTTTTAAAAATGTTACACTTTTTATAGATTTCTGTTCCTGCATATATTTTCAAGCTCATTAAAGAAAACCTCCTTAAATGTAGTCAGCACAGCTGTTTTATAGTCTGTCTAATAATTGCAATATGTGAAGTTTTTGTGGGACTCTGTGTTTTCTGCTGTGTCTGTTGGTTATTACTCAGGGTATCTTGTTATTTTGTAGAACTGATTATCTTTGATTGATTCCTGTCTCCTTTGCTCTGTAAGGCCACCAGAAACTCAGTTTAATTTCACAGGCATTTCTTCTAGACTAGCAAATATCTTTAGAGAAAAAGGGGCTTTGGGTGCTCAGCTTACGCTCTGAGTTCTTGCTTTACCCTAGATTTTGGCCCAGTACTATCTTACTGTTTTGTTAGCTCCTCAACACATTTAAGAAAATTAAAAAGAATATTTCTCTCCACTTTTCTAGCTGTCCTCAATGGTCCTTATTAGCCCACTATTACCAGAAATAAAAGTTCCTAGATCAAGTGTGATGGGAAGCCTATGATGACTTTGAAACAGGGGAAAGAAGTAATCAACTAGTCTATTTTGGCCACATTCTGCCAGACTCTGTTTACAAGTAAAGGGATAACCTTTAAAACAGTGACCAAAAAGAAAATAATAGTTTGAATTATGTGGATTTGTTTTGTGCATGATGTCTGCTTTACACAGATGTGTGTTTGTTCTCTTGCTCTCTCCCTGAGAGACAGTAAGCTCTTAAAGATTAGAGATCAAGAGATTAAAGTTCCTGCCCTGGCTCAGTGGTTAGTGTGTCGGCCTATGGATGGAAGGGTAGCGGGTTAGATTCCTGGTCAAGGGCACATATCTCCTACCTTGGTTGTAGGTTCACTGGGGACTCATGTGGGAGGCAACCAATGAATGTCTCTCTCGCATCAATATTTCTCTCTCCCCCACCCTTTCCTCTCTTCCTCTCTCTCTCTTTCTCTCTTAAAATCAATGGAGGAGCTATCCTCAGGTGAGGATTTTAAAAAAAAAGAAGCTAGTCTTGCCGTGTTGGTCATCATCCTGGGGCTTCAGGGCACCTGGGGAGAACCAGTTCTCAGGAGTTCCATCCCTTCCCGCATGGTGGTATGGCACTGCCCGAACACCGAGAGCAAAGAAAACTACTCCACGTCAAGTTCGAGGATTTAATCAGAGTGCCAGGACCTACGGGCAGGTAAGCACAAATACAGAGTGCAATACTATTCAACAACGTCCAGCTTAGGAGTCAAACGCTCCTCATCCACCCACTGCTGACAGACGTATGAATTGGGGGGAAATTAGAAAAGTATGCATCAAGAGCCATAGCATTTTATACACCTTTTGTTCTAGTAATATTTATGAATTTGTCTTAAAAGTAATCCTGGGTGCCCGCAAAGATTCAGCTACCTAAATGGTCATCATAAGAAGGAAAATTGAAAACTTAAATCCCATCAGAGGGGACTTGTGACTGTACCTTCATATAGAATACTGTAATTAATGATACAAAAATGTTCACAATATGGTGATAAAAGCAGTTTATAAAAGAATGTATGTGGCAAGATCCTTTTTTAAAAAAAACACACCAACATATGTACTCATAAAAACTAGAAGAATCTAAAACAAAATGTTAGCAGCATTACTTTGAGGTGGTTGGATAATGTTTTCCCCCCTTAGCTTTAATACTTCCTCACCACCAAATCTTCTATAATATATTACTTGTATGACAAGAAAAAATGGATTATTATAAAATAGTGGATATATCTGATCGGCCATCTCAGACCAGCCATTCTAGGTTCAATCCATCTATCACTGATTAGCAGAGAAGTCTATATTCTCCTAATTCCATTCTCCTTTCCACACTGGGTCCATACACAGCTTTTCTCAGTTTTTTTTGGCCAGCTTGAATACAATAACATTCATCCATTAGCAGTATGAGTAGGAGGCTCATAATATATATTTGTTGAACTGAACTTATGGCTAAAAGCCAAAAATTTAATGGCAACAGAATGTTACATACTTAAAATGTGATTGTTTTCTGTTAGATAATCTCCATTTAAACTATCCTTATGGCATTACAGTATCTCTCACAACCAAACTAAATAAAAGTATTTTGAGAGAATACCCAAAGGGGAAGTTATTATTACTGACTCCATGTCTTTTCCGGGAAGGTCTGTCTGGTGTATATTTAGTAGTTCTGTACAGTGCTGGTCAATAAGGCTTAATTGCCTCTGCCTCTGAATTGTCTCTATTGCATGGAGAGAATCTAACCTGCCCCCACTCCTTTACACAAAAAAATAAATGCCTGGAATGAGCTGGAATTTCCAGGAAAAACATAGCCGCTCAGTTGAAGTCCCTGTGGGATTACTGCACTGATGTCATTTTTAATATGCCTTACTCTTCCCTTCTGGCTGGCACGATTCGTCATCTGCTTCCTCACTGGTTCACTGCTTTTCCTTAGAGAGCAGGCTGTCTTTGTGAATGACTAGCTCAGGGAGCATGTGCAGGACGAACCCAGAGCCTCACTCCACGGGATCGTGAGAGAAGATAAAAAACGGGCTGAGAGCGGCAGCTGAATGGGGCAGGTCATGTTGCTTCTCGAAGCTGAAAAGGGCAGCTCTGTAAAAGAGGAGATGAGAGCACCTAATTGGGTTTGACCCCACAGGCTGTGTGTGCACAGAGAGGGCTGGGAAATGCAGCTTTGCACTTGAGAAGGGTAGTGAGATTCCAGGACCCGCTATTCAGACACACTTATTCACTCAGCTGCTTGATTCAATTTTATTTGTACAAAAGGTCTGTGGGGGCAACGGGCAGGCTAAGCCTTGAGAGATCATGGGCTATGCAAATAGAACCTTAATGGAAGATTAAATCAGCGGATGTTCCCGCAGCGCTGTTTCCATGTGTGGGGCTGGAACTGGCAATAGGGAGGATGAATCACTCTTACTATATTTACATGCTTCTTGACAAAAATGCAGTCACTATAATAAAACAGGCCCAGTAATACTCAGTAACAAACAATAAAAATACCTTCCTATAAAGAGAATGAATGTCATATGATGGTCATCATAATTATGGCTGAATAGCCAGCATGATAAACCAAGGCACCAATGACGGGATGCCTCCTTTTTTAAATTTTTATCACCAGAGGAAGAAGCAAGCCTTTCTTTACCTGGTAGCTTCTGCTTATTAGGATTACTACTCCAAAATAATTTCTAAACATGCAGTGAACAATTATGTATTACCTATTTAAATTAACTATCTAGTACATTCATTTCTTAAACATTAAGATCTCAGAAGAATTAAGAATATTTTTTTGTGTACTATGGAAAAAGTAAACGATAAGGAAGCTGAGCAGAGATCAGAGTGATGCAGCCACAGCAAAGGAATGTTGGCAGCCACCAGAACACAGAAGAGTCCAGGAACGGATTCTAGAGGGAATGCAACCTTGCCAACCCCAGCCCAGTGAAACTGATAGTGAACTTTTGGCCTCCAGGACTGTGAGAGAATAAATTTCTGCTGTTTTTAGCCATGAAGTTTGTGGTTATTTGTTATGCTGGCCACAGAGAATTAATACATTGAGAATAGTCACTTCTTATACTGCTTAGTTCATTTTGATGGCAAATATCATGACTTAATAAAGGTGACAACTAGTATGTCATGTATACCAGTAATAATAATTTCAGCAAGCACTTGTGTAGTGCTTACAATGTGCCAGGCACTATTAAGCATTTGAAATGTATTTACTAATTCAGTCTTCATACTGAGGGAGTTCTATTATTATCTTCACTTATAAGTGGGAACTTTGAAGCACAGAGAAGTTAGGTAACTTAGCCAAAGTCACGTAACTAGTAAGCCGTGGGGCCAGGACCTGAACCCAGACAGCCTGGCTCCAAAAGTCAATGCTATTAAACACCATGCCACATAGGGCTTTGCACCTATGAGAGATTCAACAAAGAACACTGTGACAATGTCTAAAGTCCTTTCAAGCCTCTGACCACTTCCTCTTCGCCATGTTTCCTGCTGTGTTCACTGTCTTCCAGTGAAAGTCACCATGCACAATACAAAATTCCAGTACATTAGAGCATACTAGTAAAAAGAGACACTGGCTGGTGGGTATCAGATGTGGGCCAATGTTATACATTTCAATCCAGAGCATTTTACAGCCAAGATTTTATTTATTTTTTATTTTTTGTTAATCTTCACCTGTGGATATTTCCCCACTGATTTTTAGGGAGAGTGGAAGAGAGAGGGAAAGATCGATGTGAGAAACACATCGATTGGTTGCCTCCTGCATGAGCCCCGACCAGGGCCCAGGCTGGGAGGAGCCTGCAACCAAGGCATGTGCCCTTGATCGGAATCAAACCCAAGACCCCTCGGTCCGCAGGCTGGTGCTCCATCCGCTGAGCCAAGCTAGCTAGGGCCCAAGATTCTAGATCTCATATCATCCATCATTTATAGCTAAAATATGAAGGCTCTCTTATGATATCTCTGAAATCAATAAAAATACATTAAAAAAGAAAAATAAAGAGAACAGAGAAAAGGCAGGTTACATTGCCTTCTTGTATAATTCCTGTGAGGTTCTCCCTTCTGTCAGGAAAAGTTTTCCTGGCAACCATATTTACACACTCAATTTTCTCCCTTCCTTTGATTTGCTGGTTGGTATAAAAATTAGTTTGCATTGAATTGCTGAAGCTTACAAGTTAATCAGTTTAAGACTCATAAAATTTTAGAACTTGGTTTCTGGCCAAAATTCACTTCTTAAAGGGCCTGTCCCCTTTCTTTTGCAATTTGAATCTAATGCTCTTCAGTTAAAATGTTTTAAAGACACATTTAATATGTATGCTGGATGTTCTTAGCTATAGGTAGAAAAAAGAATATTCTCCTAAGGGCATCTGGCCTTATTAGTTAGGAAGATTAATAGCGAGGAGGTACCTTAGTTCTGAGCAAGCAAGGGGTGAAATTCCTCAAGATGAGCCATGAAAAAGCTAGAAGAGAAGAGTCAAAGACTAAGACAAAAAGTCTGGGCAGCATGAAATGAACTCAGGCTTAAGATTCTGGGTGGTCAGAGCTCAGGACCTGGGTAACAGATATGGGACATGAATATCAAGAACGGAGTGTTTGCCTTAGCTGGTTTTCTCAGTGGTTAGAGCATTGGACAGCAGCCTGAAGGGTCGCAGGTTTGATTCTGGTCAAGAACACATACCTCGGTTGCAGGCTTGATCCTCGGTCCCAGTTGGGGTGTGTGCAGGAGGCAACCAATCAATGTGTCTCTCTCACATTGATGTTTCTCTCTTGTCTCTATTCCTCCCTTCCACTCTCTCTAAAAATCAATGGAAAAAATATCCTTGGGTGAGGATTAACAAACAAAAAAGAATGGAGTGTCATTAATTAATTCACCAAATGTCTATTAAGCATTTAACAGTGCTTGGTGCTGGGATAATACGTCAGTATATAAGACAGACCCAACTCCTCACTTCATAAAGATTATAGTCAAATATTTAAATAGTGAACCAATGCTGGCTTTGTTATTGAACCATGTATCTTTGGGCTAGGGGCTCACTATATGATTTCCTACAAGAGCCAAAACTGGTTTCAGAGCATGGTGAAGCAGAGACTTACAGACAGAAACAAGTTCAGTAAGTCCTCTCTGGAGTAGGGCACATGGCTAGATACTTTTCAGTATACATAAGTTTTCTAAAGTACAGAGTGTAAAATATGTAAAGGTATAGCTATTCTTAAGCATATTTATCAGAGAAAGGTCAGGTTACATTGCTTTCTTGGGTCTGTATAAATTAACTAGAGGCCCAGTGCACGAAATTCATGTACTGGTAGGGTCCCTAGCGGCTCCCCCCCCCCCCCCCCCCCCCACTCAAAATGCCCTTTGGTCAAACTCCCAGACGAACTTCCGGTAGAGGGGACAATTTGCATACTATGCTTTTATTATGTAGGATGAGCCTCCTATCTACTATGTTCAAGGAGTGGTTTGAGGAATTGAAGCTATGGATATAAAAAATACATGGTTTCTAGCAATTACAACAATGTTGTAAGTGCTATAATGAGATGTTAAAGTACAAAGGAAGATCAGAGAGGAAATACACTAATTCATTAAAAGCAAGTTGGGAAATGCTTCTGAGATGTAATGCTTGAAGAGAATCTTAAAAGATAGAGAAGTCTGTTGTTTCAAGCTGATACATTTGGGGGTAATTTATTATACAACAGACGATTGCTACAGTGCTTATGGAGACTATACTACCTACCAGCACAAATAGGAGGCCATGGAGATCACCTGGACATTTAAACTTTGTTTCGTGACATGTACCACAGATTATCCTCTAAATCTCTTCACATGTTTAATCTCACACATTCTTTGGCTCCCTTGGTCCATGTTGGGCGTAGAAAGTGAAAACAAGCATTCTGAATGGGAATGACACAGATATTGGAGGAAGCAACACAATCCAGTCTTGTCTGATGTCCTCCACAAAGGAATCCAGGTTGGCTGGTGTTAGGACTTGATCAAATGGCCAACTAGTATCAAGTGGTGTCAGGACTTGGTTGTACCTGGTCAAAGGATTACTCAGAGGGACGAGGAGTAAGAGAGCAAGAGGATGAGTAAAAGTTGTTTTTGAGAGAGCAGTAACCATGAAAACCAGAAAAACTTATTTTTTTTTTGCCAGTTACACATAGTAATAATAAAGCCAAAAAATGAGACAACATAAAAAATTGTTTTTCTGGTTTTCATACGGATAGATTAAGGAATAAAGCAGGAAACAAAGGCAAGAGTGGAACATGAGCATTCAAAGCAAATGTGATAAGGATGGCCACATGGTTCAAAGCTGCTGGATGGTCCCTGGTATGGGGGTGAAGAGGTGGCATCAGCCTGCTAAAAAGGCATCAGAGCAGGGCAGACAAGATGTGTTATACCTGTTCAACCCCACGTTCTGTTTCAGTAGGTTTAAAATGGTCTCCGTAGCTTCCCATAAGCAAATGGGAATATATGACTACAAAAGGAATAAAAATGAACTCATTTCTTATTTAAATTGGGAATAACAACGGATCAGGACTGTAATTCTATCAATAATACTCTCCAGATATGATGCATGTGTTTCTGGAAGTCATTCTGGGTAAATAATTCCTTGCCCCAGCCCAGCTGGCATGACTCAGTAGCTGAGCATTGACTTATGAACCAGGGGACACGGTTCAATTCCCGGTCAGGGCACACGCCCAGGGTTGCAGGCTCAATCCTCGGTGTGGGAAATATAGGAGGTAGCCAATCAATGATTCTCTCCCATCATTGATGTTTCTATCTCTCTCTCCTTCTCCCTTCCTCTCTGAAATCAATAAAGATATTTTAAAAAATAATAATTCCTTACCTCTTTATTCTCTATTCTCTTCATACTGGCTATCTACTTGATCTTCAAATTATCCCTCTTTTGCCCTTTATACCAGGAGTCCAAAATGAGAGGACTACAGGAAAATGTAACTGTGTACCATGACACAGCAAGGACATAAAGCTATGCAACCAAAACAAAGGATACAGCACTTTCCCAGCTTCAGGAGGCAATACTGATACCTTTAGGCAGAACCAGTTCCATATTTGTGGGGACCAGTGCAAAATGAAAATGCAGATCCCTTGTTAAAAAATTATTCAGAATATCAAGACAGCAACAATGGAGCATTAAACCAAGCATGGGGCCCTCATACACGCAGGGCTCTGGAGACTAAACAGGTCACATGGCCCTGAAGCTGGTCCTGTTCTAGGGACAGTATAGCATGGTCCTTTAGAAGAGCTTTAGAATTAACACTGGGCTAAATCCCATCTTTGCCGCTCATTAATCATGTGATTTTGGGCAATTTACTTAGTCTCTCCATGCTTCTAAGAGGTTGTATGATTGTAATCCAGTATTGTGAGGATTAAGTGGGATAATGAATAGATGTATAGAAAGTGTTTAGCACAAGGTTAGCAATAAATGGAAGCTGTACTATTATTGTTCAATGAAATGCACAGGTAATTATCAAAGCAGCATGTTTAAGAACTGAATGCTGAACTGCTACTCAGGATATGAAAGAATGAGGATGATATTTTAGGATAATTAAAATAATGAAGCAGGCAGGGAAGATCAAATCTTCCGCCTTCTCTAACCACTTTCCTATTTCTCTTTTTCCTTTCACTGCCAAACATACAAAGGGTGATCTACATGCTATCTTCATTTCTTATCAGCATCTCCTGCCACAATCCTCTTTAATCAGGAGTTCAATATCTCCATTGCCACCCCCTGCTGAATTTAAACTATTCTTTTCAAAAAGTTACAATGACTCCCTGTTTACTAAATATAATTAACCTCTCCCACTTTTTCTGTTCAGTTTCACACTGCTGACCAATTCCTCCAGCTTGAAACTGTTTCTTCTTTTGACTGCAGAGGTACTACACCTTTATGGCTAACAGCATGTCTAATCAGGTACCCAAATGGTCATGAAGAGAATGCATTTGCTGGGTGAATAAATTAGATTATTCTTTTGCTTCTCTGATTCCTTATTTTCCATCATACTGACCCCATTCCTCCTCCCTACCTCGCTAAATAAATGTGGGAAATCTCCAAACTTCAGCCCTTGGTCCCCTATACTTCTATTTCTATGCCATTACCACTGTTGAACTAAGCTAATCATATGGCTTTAATTATCACCTTCTGAATATAAGACCCTTGACTTCTCTCCTTTGAACATTAGCCCCCACTTCCAAATACTTATGGGATGTGTCCACCTACAATTTCCTGTGTCACCTCAAGATATCTAGCACTTACTCCTCCACTTCTCCCCCAAACTGGCTTTCCTTTCTGTCTGTCCTATTTCTGTTAATCTTGTCACCCGTGTTCAAGGCTATATTTGATTCTTCCTTATTTCTTGTCCTCCATAACCAGTTAGTTACGCTTCCTTTATAATATTTGTTAAACCCATCCCTTTTTATTTTCACAGATGTCACCCTAATTTAATTCCATATCCCCTCATACCAGACTATTTTAATAACTACTAACTGATTGTACAGTTCTCTTTCTATCCCTACTAAAGTTTATTATCCACACTGTTGAGAATCTTCTTAAAATACTACTTCCATGACCTCACATTTCCCTAACCAATCATCTTTAGACTTCCCATCATACAGGATAAAGTCCTAACTCTTTAGTTTGGCACCAATGCCTATTAAAATCTGGCTTCAACCAACCCTTCCAATCCTACAACTCTACTAAAACCTTCTGATCTTATCAGATTGGTCAGTCAGATCAATTGGCCTCTGAAAACTTTCTTCCACATTCCAGCCCTATGTTTTACGAATGTTATTTTCCCCTGTCTGAAATCCCATCCACATTCATTCTCTTTATATAGCAAAATTCACCATGTTGGTAGAAAAAGCCTTCCTTGATAATCAGAGACCATAATGACCTTTCTCTTTTTACAACTCCTATAATACCACAGTTAGCACTTTGAAAATTTACTTCATTTCATTCACTCTTCACAACTATATGAAAGGTAGGTAGCATTAGTACATATGAAAAAATGAAGTCCAATAATGCCCAAGTCACATAGCAGGTAACTGGTTGAACTGGGATCTGAATCCTCATTTAGCTCTCTCATTTTCCTGTCTCTTCCAGAGCACGGATACGGCACAGTATTTGCACACAAGCAGGAACTTGGTAAATAAGTTGATTGAGAAGACAATTTAAATAGCAACGCTGGTGACAGAATTGTCCATCTTAACAGTGCACATTTGGTTTGAGCAAAGCTAAAAAAGTCCTTGATCTGATTCAAACAAGTGAGTTTGGGGGATGAGGTCCACTTTACTACCTCTGGATTCATCCATGTTGTTTGCAAATGATCAGAGAGTAAAAACAGGCTGGCTTGCCGAAACCGGTTTGGCTCAGTGGATAGAGCATCGGCCTGTGGACTGAAAGGTCCCGGGTTCGATTCTGGTCAGGGGCATGTACCTGGGTTGCCTTGGTTGCAGGCACATCCCCAGTAGGGGGCGTGCAGGAGGCAGCTGATCGATGTTTCTCTCTCATCGATGTTTCTAACTATCTCTCTCCCTTCCTCTCTGTAAAAAAATCAATAAAATAAAATAAAATAAAACCAAAAAACAGGCTGGCTAGTTGATGGCTTATAGGGTAAAATGGACCACTTGTAGTTCTAGAGGTGGATACTAAGGCAGCCGAACAGGATTTTCTTGGCTCAGATGGCGAAAGACCTCAGTAAAACAAGCTCAATAAAAGTGAATCATGGGTGGAAACACATCAAAAGAGGATAACAGTAAGGAGGGAGAGAGAACAGAAGAGAGAAGTACGGAAAATACTCCTAGAGGAGATGGCGCTGTCCTTTTCCACACAGTTGCCGGAAGCTGTCAGATCCAGCCCTGCCCTGCACGGCTCGTGCCCTGTAACAGCAGGCTCTACCATTTCTGCCTGGTTCCTGGTGTCAGTTCTCAGCTGCTTGCCCTGACCCACATCACAGTCCAGACCTTCTCTTGCCTCAGATCCTTTTAGCTTCTGATCTAATCACTCATTTCCCCAGGTCTCACAATTTGACCAAATGCAGATTTCACATTCAGCACTGCCTCCCTGGCCATCACCTTTATTTTCCTCTTACTGTATGAGTTAGACTGCCCTCCCAGATGATGCCTGTAATGCCACACATTCTGCCCAGTTTTCAAGCGCTCTTCCTTGGAGCTACTGCAAACTGTTCCTTGCCCATGCCCATATGTTGGCTCCTTACTTGGGAAGATAGGAGTGACAAGTTGGATCAGGAGTGAGGCTCAGAAAAACTGATGAGGGGGAAGAGCAATAAGAAGGAAAACACCACTGGAAAATTGTGATGGGAATTAGAAATTCTAGGTTACTTTTGGAAAGTTACTTTCTCAAGAAAGGAAAATGGCCGTGGCTGCAATCTAATACCATTGCCTAGAGATACCACACTTTTTAAGTCTCTGAAAGGCAAACTCCTATTCATCCTGCAAGACCTTGCTTAATCGTGTTCTTCTCTGGAAAGCCTTCCTGGACCCTCTCCGACAGCTACGTGTTCCTTCCTCTCTGCTCCCACAGCTCTTCACACACACATCTATTCTGCTGTCATTACTTTTGCAGGCAATTTTACTTGTCTCTCCCACGATTTCTTTGAAGACAAGGACAGATTATCTTGTTCATCTTTGCATCCCCAAGCCATAGAGTGCCTGGCATTTACGTAGTGGTGGTTGTGTGATAACAGAGCGACATGAAAGTGTAATTTGCACTTCACCTGCAAAAATCAAATTGGTTCCTGGTCCTTTTCATGTGTGACCACGTTTTTCCTTGATTTAGAAGAAATGGCTTCAGACTCAGAGAAAACTCTATTGATATCGCTGGCACATTAGCCAGGTTTTCATCTGCACTTGTGATAGAAACATCTCCCCCCCTACCCCCCACACACACACTTCGGAGAGGCTCTCAGAGCAAGCGTAGTATTAGTGGCACACGGCTATCCCACCATCTCTATTGCAGAGAAAGCGACATTACACTGGGCGCCTAAAGCTGCCACCAGGCTCAGTGAGCTGGTGATGGTGGTGGCAGCCGTGGTGGGCAGAGGGGGCATAATTAAAAGAACACACTTCCGTAGCAGACCTAAGAGGAAAGCGAGGGAGGAAGGTGAATTTCAACCTTCCTTTATTTAAAAAAAAAAACCACAACTGTTAGAAACTCACGCAAAACAGACGCTTCCTCTGGACATGACAGCCCCGATCCACGTGTCCAGCAGTGACTTTCCCCCATGAGTGTCAGGTCCGCACCCAGCACGGAACAGAGGCCAGAGCCTTTGGGGGGCATATTCCTCCCCAAACCGGGCACACCCCAGGGCCTGCTTCTCCTTCAGGGGACTGTCCTCTCCTTCCAGCAACGACAAACCCCAGTTCCCTGGGCTGCTGTTACCCCCTCCCCCCACTCCCACCCCAGCACCAGCCCTGCCTCCTCCCACAGGGGCCCCAGCGT
>NW_005370065.1:1398470-1410196 GCF_000412655.1 Myotis brandtii
GCACCCTGCTGGCTACTCGGACACTGCCCGGGGGGGAGGGGCGTTGGGCAATTAGCATATATTAGCATACCAGGGAGTGTCACGTGGCTTCTCCAGCCAATGGTCACTCTTGAAAGGCGGGGCTTGGTCTGAACACGCCTAGGTGCTGCTCCGAGCCTGAACCGGTGGCCATGGCAACGGTTGAGGGTGCGGGGGAGTGGGGAGGCACTGACGCCGCGTGGAGCATCTCCCCTACCTGACTGAGCTCCACGCGGAGACACCGCGGGCTTTTCCCATCCGTGGAAGATGAGAGACTGCGCTCAGAAAGATTCAGATTCAGCAAACACTTATTGAGCGCTCCACGTACCTAACATTTTTCTGCACAGTATGATTCTCTGGATAACCCAGTGATGTCGGAACTGTTAACCCCATTTGATAGAAGGGGAAGTGGAGGCGCAGAGAGGTTAGGTCACTCACCCAAAGTCACACAGCCACGCTAAAGGGCAATGTGGAAATCTGAGCCCATTTCTGAGTTCTGGCTCAGGACTCCCCTGAGTTATTTTCTCCAGCAGGGGTCTCCAAGCACCTCCCCACAATTCCAGGTGTACCAAGCAGCTGAGAAAATCTTCATGCAAACTTTGTGCTGTGCTGTAGTGTTTCTCTACAATGACCTTTGTGATTAGTAGGCAGAAAAGTTATGCAGGTGAGGAGAAATGAGGCTCAGAAATGATGTGACCTGCTTTAGGTCAAATAGCTACTAAGAGCTAGTGCTTAATAACTATAATTTACATATATTCAAGCTTGCTACTTTATAAACTTTTAAAATTAATCTGCTCAACATGGTGGTATTGATTTGACCATTTTACAGATTAAGAAACCAAGGCTTTGGGAACTTAAGCAAATTGTCCAGTTATACAGCTAGTAAGTAGCAGATTTAGGGTTCAAATCCAGGTTTATCTGGCTCCAAAGCTAGTCTCATTGCATCTCGTTGTACCAGGTTCATTTAATTTAGACTTGGAATATAGAACCCCTTCTCTAACAGGAATGTCTCTCCTCCTCTCTTAAGATGTAAATATGTTTTCTCTTAATTCAGCAAAATATCACATGACAAGTGATATGTGTTAAAGTGACGGGGGCTAACTACTAAAAAGAGAATGGTCATCCCTGCAGGTGGGTAAGGACATCTCTGCCCCTTTATTTCACTTCTTAGGGATTTGATAGTTCTCTTGGAGGTAGAGTAGTTTAAAAGCATAAGCATCTGCATATGGGCTTTCCTTCTGCTCTTTTCTTTAGTTTAGCTCAGTGGTTCTCTAATTATTGGACAAGACCATATGCCTCAAACCAAATGTACTAAGATTTATAGGTACTTTAAGGGATTATCAAAGGTAATTTTGAATATATGTACATTTTAATGTACTGGGTTGATTTAAAATCCTGTTTCCACCTAAGCTCTGTTTGGTGTTCAAGATTACAAACATGGAGGCAGAACTACTTGGGTTAAAATCCTGCCTTGACTACTCACTAATGTGTGACCTTGGGCCAGTTAACTTCTCTGTGTCTCAATTTCCTCATTTGTAAAATCGGATAGGAATGGTGTGAGAATGAAATTAACATATACAAAGCATTTAACGCAAGCCCTGGCTCAGAGGTAAAACCTCCTTAACGGTTAGCTGTTATTGGCCAGGGAGCTTTCGTAGGAACAGACAACTTACAGGTACAGAATCTCTCAAGAGTTCCTAGCTGGCTTTGGAATTCTGAAGCTGCCTCCCATCCCTCGTGGCATATTAAACAGCCTGTTGTGCTGGTGAAGGCTTGTTATCTCTCTAAATGACATTCACTCTTCTTAGGATCATAAATAATTCCTGGACTCAAAGGAGTTGGTTTCCCCTGCATGTCTCCTCGCACCAAATTACCAGAGTGCCTCCTTGCAGAAGGGCATCTTGACAAACAGCGGAGCCATAATTCAGGCTCCTTGAAACACTTTTATGAGCGTCTTAATGAGGGAGATGAGCTGTCATCAGGAACTCCTCCCGTCCTTCCCGGCCACAGGAAATGAGCTCTTTGTGCTCAAAGAGTTTCCAAAGCTGAGGCGCAAAGAGTTTTCAGGAAGTGGCCCGGGGATGAGAAGCTGTTGACTCAGAGACTCCCAGGGCTAAACAGCCCCTATCCTGCCATTCTCCTTATAGGGTCGAATTCCTCGTAGTCTTATTGCAGCAATTGCACCAAAGGGTGGCTTGCATGTGGGGTAGTAACCCTCTTTCCTTCCCCTATGCATACATGTCAACAGTGCCCCCCCCTCAAGATAATGCTGTATAGAACAGTGGCTAAGAGCGTTGTCTATGGAGCCGAATAAGCAAGTGTGAATCCTGCTTCCACTACTATCTGTGACCTTGGGAAAGTTGCTTAACCTCGCTGCGTCGCTATTTCCACATCTGTGAAATGGGAATAATACAGTGTCCGTCTTATAGGCTCCTGTGAAGATAAATGAGTTCCTAACATAAAGTGCTTAGAACACCCAATAGTAAGCACTAGATATGCATTAAACAAACATGTAAGTCCAATACAGTGTACTTCCTATAGAGGTAACCACAGCCTTAAGAGAAATGCTTTAGGCCCCTTCCTAATCATATGCTGCTCCCAGCCCACTCTGACTTACAAATACTGGTAAGCATTGCCCAGAAATAGGAAGAATGCATTCTTGGGAGCTCTAGTTTCAACTCTGCCTCTCACATTCCTTGTTCTGAGAGCTTGGCCAAGTTATTTTACACCCTGAACCACACTTACATTATTCGCAAAATGAGACTAGTTTCCTCCTGGAGTTGTTCTAAGCATTTCATCCGTGTCCAGCAAGAGGTGTTGAGGGCCTGAACTGGACAGAGGTCCTGTTTGATCAAAATCACCTTGCTCTTTTACTGAGCTGTTTCTGGTGAACATTAATGAAAATAACTAACATTTATTGAGCACGTACTCTGGCCCTGTGCTGAATACTAGTACATCATCTTATCTAATTACTCGCAATAAGATGAAGGCCCAGAGGGATTAGGTAACTTTTCCAAGATCACAGTGGAAGTCCCTGTCAGAGCCAGGATTTAAACCAAGACGGTCTGATTCCCAAGTCCATGCTAATTGACCCACCATGCCACAGGGCTCCAACTCCAGCTTGGTTCATAGAACTCAGGGAATGTGTGTTTTATTTCTTTAGCATTTCTCCCCCATCCATATACCCACGCTCCCCACCAGCACCCAGCAGCGCCCAGCACAGTAAATGCGGCACATGTATTTACTGAATGAGTGAAAGTAAAAGATTGTGATAGCCTATCAGAGTGATGAAAGCCCCCTTTTTTTCTTGGGCTGTCCCCAGTTGGGAATTAAAGCAGCTGGTCACCCTCCTCCCCACCCCCCTAGCATCCTCTTCCTGCTAAATGACCACGTGGAAGGCCTTCCTCCTTTCCTGATGGGAGAGTCAGGCTTCTTCCTTTCAGAGATCTGCAATGAGCACAGCAATGACTCAGCCTCAATGAACATTTGGGGAGATGTCAGGGGCACCGGTGCTGTGTAGGGCACTGTTAACCTGAATCAGTGGGGTGATTTCCCAATAATGGCCTTGGATAGATATGCAGTTGACCCTTCAACAATGCGGTTTGAACAGTGCCAATCCACTTTTTCCATGTGTAAGTTCAAAGGTCAACTGTATTTTCCATCCTCTGTTGGGAATCCGCACAGGCAGATGGCTGACTTACGTTATTTGTGGATTTTCAACTGTGCGGGTGATCAGTGCCCTTAACCCCCACACTGTTCAAGATTCACTTGTATTAGTTTCCTGGGGCTGCTATAACAAAATACCACAAACGGGGTGGCTTAAAACTACACAGATTTATTCTCTCATAATTCAGGGGGCCTGGAATCCAAAATCAAGGTGTTGGGAAGGTTGGTTCCTTCTTGGGGGCGCAGAGGGGGAATCTGTTCAGTGCCTCTCTCCTGGCTTCCGGTGGTTGCCAGCAGTCTTTGGCATTCCTTGGCTGTGGCAGCATCACTCTAGTCCAGCCGTGGGCAAACTACGGCCCACGGGCCGAATCCGGCCCGTTTGAAATAAAACTAAAAAAAAAAAAAAAAAAAAGACCGTACCCTTTTATGTAATGATGTTTACTTTGAATTTATATTAGTTCACACAAACACTCCATCCATGCTTTTGTTCCGGCCCTCCGGTCCAGTTTAAGAACCCATTGTGGCCCTCGAGTCAAAAAGTTTGCCCACCCCTGCTCTAGCCTCTGCCTCCCTCATCCCATGGCATCCTCCCTGTGTGTATGTGTTCAGATTCCCCTCTTCTTAGAGGGACAGGAGTCCTGATAGAGTGGGGCTCACTCTAATCCAGTAGGACCTCTTATTAACTTGAGTACATCTCCAGAGACCCTATTTTCAAATAAGATCACATCCACAAGTCCTGGAGGTTAGGACTTGAACATATCTTTCCTGGGGGGACACAATTCAACCCACAATAATATGTTTGGGGTAGAAGGGAGTGCAGAGGAGATGGAAAACGAAGCAAGGGGTTAAGAGAAAGGAGAGGTGATCCATAAGGGGCAGATCATACTTGCATAGTGGAGTGTGGCCCAGGATCCCGTGGGAGTGGGACTAAACCTTTTCTTTCTGTCCAATCCCATTCTTTCCCAAAGATGTCTCCAGCTCACAGACTCACACTATCAGACCTGGAAGGGACTTCAGAGGTTCATTCACTCATTCAACAAACATTTATCAAACACTCCTTGAGGAGCTGAGCATTCAAAAGGAAAAAAGAAATGGTCTGAGGAAACTGAGGCCCAAAGAGGGAAGGTAAATTGTCTAAAAGGACACACCAAATGAGAATATAGGCAGAGACAAAATGGGGAATGGGATATCCCAACCCTGAGCCCTTTTGATGCCTACCAAGAAGGCCCGGGCCTGAATCTCTGGTGCACAGACAGATCTAAGTGTTGTTGTTTTTTAAGGTGTTTGTGTCCCGAGGCTCATTACCAGCTCCCCCAACCTTCCATAGACCAGTCCAGGATTTGAGGGACTTTGGAACCTCAGACAAAGCTAGAATCATTTCCCCTCTGAAAATGCAATCCTGCAGCCTCTCTTCTCTGTGGTCCAATTCATTGGCTAATCTTTGAAGCATCTTCTTCCAGGTGCCACAGCAGCACTGGGCGTGAGGGAACTCCTCAGGGGCAGAGACAACGTCTTGTTCATCTTTTTTGCCCTTGGTGCTAACACAGAAACCGTCATGGCATCGGCTCTCCATAACCATTTGTTCAATGAATGAAAGAGCCGTTGCTCCAGTTAGTATCAAGGGCTATTTATTTCTCACTGTTTCTAAATCCCACATTCTGGGATGCTTGCAGAGCTGGTTTCAGATACCTGAACTCTACTCTGGAAGTCACAGGTCTTTTGACACGTCCATTTGTCACTACATTATTAGAAGAGATGTCTTGCTCCCATTATCACGGGCTGATCCCAATATTGTCCCGCCTGGAGCTGTCATCATGTGAGATATCAGCCTGGAGCAGTGAGGCTGAAAACTGGGGCAGGCTGGGGTCAGAGATGGGGTCAACCCAGCAGGAGTTGCCAGATCAGAGCAGGGGTGAGAAGGAGGTCAGATGGGAGATCAAAGTCCAGGAAGTAAGCAGGTACACAGTCCAGGCTCTCCCCAGAACAGTGGCCTGCGGCAGGACTCCCGTAGGCAAATGTCTCAGAGGCAGGTCCCCTGAGCTGGTCCTCTGCTAGCAGGTCCCCGGAGGGTTCTTTGTAATTGATCTGAGTTTGAGTTTCCTCCTCACAAAGAGGATACAATTAGTCAATATTATTTGGGAGGCCTTATGTTCACATGATCAGATCAATTTTAAAATCCTGGAAGCAGCCTTATTCTAGTCTCATGGCCCCAGGCTTACCGCTACTTTTTAGACTCACAGTTTTAGGTCTAGTTCTGGCTGTGCATCAGAATCACCTGTGAAACTTGTTCCCATACAGATTCCAGGGTCCCACCACCAGAGATTCCAATTCTCTTAAGTCCGCATGGGCTGCTGATGGCAGAGGCTGTCTGGTGCAGTGGTCGAGTGTGGGGGCCTTAGAGCCAGGCTGCTTACATTTGCAATAGTTTTGCCACTAACCCAGTGAACTTGGGCAACATTTTTAACTTTTCTGTGCTTCAGTATCTTTTTTATTTTTTTATTGCTTAAAGTATTACAAAGGGTATTTTTAACTTTTCTGTGCTTCAGTATCTTATCTATAAAAGGCAACAGTAATATTCAGTACATTGATTTGATTAGTGATTTAATGTGCTTCAGTAGCTTATCTATAAAAGGCAATAGTAATATTCAGTACATTGATTTGATTAGTGATTTAATACATACAAAATCTTAGAATACTAAGTGCTCAATAAATGTTACTTATCGTTATCTTTCTTTTTACCAAACCCTATAAAGGATTTAGAGGCATATTCATTCATTCATTCATTCATTCAATAATTACCAGGTACTCCATTTCCCAGGACCCATACTTAGACACACATAGTCCTCCCAACTTCTAGTCCAGGATCATGGAGGTAGGAAGTGATTGGCTCAGCTTGGGTCAGGTGCCTGCCCTGACCAATCACCTGTGGCATAGGGGTGGGGGGAGTTACTGGTGTGTTGGGCTCTTGTCCTGGCCCTGTGGATACAAGAGGGACAGAGCCATCTCTAGAACTGAGATACTGGACTGGCAGTAAAGAGAAGATATCTCCTATATGTGATTTGTCCAGTGTCACTCAGCTAGAAAATGGCATGCCAAGTCCAACGACTCCTATGTTTTTTCCATTTTGCTCCATTTCAGGATCATAAAATTGTGGTCATTGTGTTAGACTCTAGCAAGCATGTCAAACTCAAAGGCTAACACGGGCCAAATAAATGAGGCATGTGGCCTGCGGGCCGTGAGTTTGACATGCTTGTGTTAGAGGGACAGTAGAGGTGCAGCCTAGAGCCTCAGACTCCAATGAGCATTGGAAGAGCTGAAGGCAATGAGTAGAACAATGTTTCCCAATCCTGGCTTCGCTGCTAGACCGTAAGCCTGTGTGAGCCACCAAGGAATGGTGCCTTTTCCCTTTCACTAATCGGAAGTCCCCTGTGCATTTCATCATGGCACATGGCCACCTGGCTAGAAACTACTTTCCCAGCCTCCTGTTTTAGCTATGGCCTCCTGTTTTAGATCTGGTCAATGGACTGTGAGTGGTGTGGGCAAGGTCTCTGCACAACCTGAAAAGGAACACTGGCTGTCCCTCCTCTCTCCTCCTTCCTGCAGGCTAGGATGTGGACATGGTGCAGACGAGGACACCACAGAGGAGAGCAGGAGCAACAAATTGGAAGGAACCTAGACTTTTGGGCAACCTCATGGAGCTGAACTGCCTGACACCCTGGATTCGCCACTTGCCTCTGCACTGTTTTCTGAGAGTGTATCTTCTTTAAGACTTTTATTTTGGAGTCTCTTTATTATGGCAGCTTCCCCTGACCACTAACTAACGCTTAGCCCTAAGACGACCTGGGTTTTGATGCATCTTGTGGATATCCTTACCACAAAACCCATCCTCCCCTTCAAGGTGTCCCAAATGAGTCTGTCTATATCATAAGCAAAAGATTATTAGTCAGCATAGGCTAGGCTATGCAGCAGAAATCACTCCTATAATCTCGACAGCTGCCAACACGCCAACAACAAAGGTTTATTTCTCACTCATGTTAAATGGCAGCTGCAGGTCACTTGAGGTTCTGTTCTGTCTTCACTGTCTATCTCAGACTGAAGGAGCAGCCCTTGTGTCATTCTAGAGACGGAAGGAAAAATGGCTGAACCTTGCAATGACTCCTAAAACTTCTGCTGGGATGTGGCATAGGTCACTTATATTTACATTCCATTGGCCAAAGGAAAACAATGACCTAGGCCCGTGGTTGGCAAACTGCAGCTCATGAGCCACATTCGGCTCTTTGGCCCCTTGAGTGTGGCTCTTCCATGAAATACCACGTGCGGGCACGCGTACAGTGTGATTGAAACTTTATGGCCCATGCGCAGAAGTCGGTTTTCGGCCTGGGCGAGTCTATTTTGAAGAAGTACTGTTGATATTTGGCTCCATTGACTACTAATGAGTCCGACCACTGACCTAGGGGAATTTTGCTCATGACACCATTACCAAGATGAGTCCCTTTATACTCAATATGTCATTACCCCAAAACTTAAAAAGGAGACATTCCCAGCCTCCAAAATGGCCCCCAATGCCTCCTGAGTAGATACACCATTCTGAACAGGGCTGACCTATGTAATCAATAGGACTGTGTGAAAATGATGGAGAGACACTTCTGACGCCAGCTCATAAGACATTGTTGCTACCTTGCTTGTCTTGGAGGAAGCCAGCTACTCATGCAGCCCTGGGGAGAGGTGTGTGTGGTAAGGACTGAGTCCTCCAACCAACAGCCAGCATTCACTTGCCGTGTATATTACTCACCCATCTGGGAAACACATTCTCTAACCCCCTCAGATAACTGCAGCCCTGGCCAACAGTTTGACCTTTTGAGATACCCCACCTCAAAACTAAGCAGTTCCTTCCTACTCAAAAATAGAAAGATCACTAAGCTGCTCCCAAGTTCCTGATCCACAGACACTGTGAGATAATAAACATTGATTGTCATTTTAAGCCTCTAAATTTGGGGTTGTTATGTTAATAGATAACTAATAAGGAATGGCCCTATTAGCCCACCTCCCTGAATGGAAATCATATCAGCATCTAATCTTCAAGCCTACAGCTCCTATAACAGTGATGGCGAACCTTTTGAGCTCGGCGTGTCAGCATTTTGAAAAACCCTAACTTAACTCTGGTGCCATGTCACATATAGAAGTTTTTTTATATTTGCAACCATAGTAAAACAGACTTATATTTTTGATATTTATTTTATATATTTAAATGCCATTTAACAAAGAAAAATCAACCAAAAAAGTGAGTTTGCATGTCACCTCTGACACGCGTGTCATAGGTTCGCCATCACTGTCCTATAACCTCCACTCAGGTGACCACACCATTTTGCTTGGATTGAACTGTTTATGACTTCATCTCATCCTGAATATTCCTATTCTATCTGCTGTGTGCACAGCAATACAGAAAACTTTAGGGTATATCTAAATCTGCGTGTCATAAGCCTATTCCTGACTCTACTATCCCAACTTCAAGGAGGTGCATCTGCCGCCACCTAGCATCACAGCACTGAGAGCTCATATTTTGACAATAAAAGTTGGAAGCATCTTTTCCGAAAATGTATGGCTAAGGTGTCCACAAAGTCTGATAAACACTCAGTCTTACCATGGATAGCAAAGAACTCTCGACTTTCCTCTCCCAGCCTCCTCTTCCCTGTCTTCCATGGTTCCACAAAGGACATTGCCACCCATCCAGTGCCAGTACCAAACCTAAGCATCATTCTTGATTTCTCTCTCCTTCTCACACGACCAACAACCTTAGACTCTACCTCTAGAGCATACTATGTATTTAACTACTCATCTCCATTCCCATCAGCTAGGACATTGCAAATAGCCTCCCGACTGTAACCCCTGTTGCCTCTCTCTGTAAACATTCACATACAGGTCTTGGTGTGACATATTTCATTTCTTCTGGGTAAACACTTAGAAGTGAGCTTGCTGAGTCATATGGTAAGTCCCTGTTTAATTTTATAAGAAACTGCCAAACTATTTTCCATGTTGCACTCCCACCAGCAATCTACGAGAGTTCCAGTGGTTCCACATCCTCTTCAGCACTTGGGTATGGGTTTTGCTTTTAAAGCCATTCTAGTAGGTGTGTGGCAGTCTTTTTGTTTTGTTTTGTTTTTTAATTGAGACAAACTTCACATACCGTGAGGCGTACAGATCCTAGGTGTACAATGCAGTGAGTTTTGGTAAATGTGTACAGCCATGTAAAACATGTTTGTTACCCTAATATATTCCCTAGGAACCCCCTTCCAGTAAGTTGCTACCCTAAAGGCGGCCACTTCTGGTTGCTATAACTATAGATAAGTCTTCCTTTTCCTTAAACCTCTAAAGCAGCAGTTCTCAACCACTTTGGGGGTCGAACGACCCTTTCACAGGGGTCGCCTAAGACCATCCGAAAACACAGATATAATTACATATTGTTTTTGTGATTAATCACTATGCTTTAATTATGTTCAATTTGTAACAATGAAAATACATCCTGCATATTAGATATTTACATTACAATTCATAACAGTAGCAAAATTACAGTTATGAAGTAGCAACGAAAATAATTTTATGGTTGGGGGTCACCACAACATGAAGAACTGTATTAAAGGGTCGCGGCATTAGGAAGGTTGAGAACCACCAAAAGTTCTGAAACTTAAGACAGAAATGGTAAGATATGGACATAGTCCTCAAAACTGCCCCTTTCCCCCCTTTCCTTCTCCTAAACTCTTTCTGAAAGAAATGAATTCTGAAATACTAATTTGTTTCAAATTACTCTTTTAGGCTGATAAAGAAAATGTCCATAGACCTACATGGAGCAAAAATAATGTAACAATGGGAAAAAATTGTACTCCATTAAAACCTTCTAATGAATTAACCAATTCAACTATAGCCACTGATACATATAACTTGAAGATAATAATCAAACTCTGCAGTTGTTACCAATCACAAATGATCGCCAAAGTCAACGTATGACAGTAAGCAAAGCATTTCACATTGAAAACAATAATAAAAAGAAACAAGTGACTACAGAAAAACCAAAGCAAGATGCTAATGTGCTCAAGAAACCTGTGCTTGGATCCTATCGTGGCCAAATTGTCCAATCTAAGGTTAATTCATTTAGAAAACCTGTACAAGTCGAAGCATTCTGCAATAACAAAGAAACTTTCAACTCCTATCTCTAAGGCCACAAAACCTAAGCCTAGAAACACCAGCAGTGTAACAGCAAAAAGTCACAGAGCCTCAAATATGATGACTACGACTAAATTTGCAAGGGCTACATCTCAGAAGGAACATCTTTTACGTCCTCCTATTAGAAGTCACCACAGTAATACTCATAATACCCAGGACTCCCTGAAACAAGGCATTGCCAATGTTACAGTTCGGAAAGGGTCTCATGAGAAAGAATTACTACAATTAAATACAGTTTTATCTAGTGTCAAAACCATTTCTTCTCAAGAAGTAAAAAGAAATAAGACAGTATCAAGAAGCATCACATCTGAAATGATAGCCAGGCCTGCTTCATCTTCTAATATCAAACAGATAGAAAAGTCAAAAACCATTGACCAGTGCAGGCATACTATAGCAAAAGCAACTATCAATAGAAGGGCTCAGCCCAAAGAAACCGTAGAAGAAAGAAAAGCTCGTCTTGTTACAGAAAAACCGGAGAAGAACCAAGCAACGCTCTGAGAGTTTGGAGTTACACTTTATTCACCACGGTGGGCTTAGGGAAATGAACCCAAATTCTAAGCAAAGCTACAAGCAGAACTTCCCTTTTTATGGAAGAGCCAGCCCTTTGTGCGCTTAGTGGTTATCTTGCTGGCGGCCTTGAAAACTATACAGTTCTCAGTTCTCATGGCATTGGGCGTATCTAGTCTCTGGCCTACAAGGTCAGACAGCTAAGTTTATCTTCCTCATTATTCAAGCAGGCTAAAGCGGGCTAGAAAGCAAAGTTATTTTTTCAGAATAAGAGGCCGTCTAAAGAATAGCAGAGAATTCCAAACAGTAGTTTTACA
>NW_005370065.1:1410719-1412338 GCF_000412655.1 Myotis brandtii
GTTACCTAAGTATTCATGGCAGTAAACTCTTTTATAATATTCACATAATAGATGTTGCCTTCTGCTTGTCAGAAAGCTAGATCCTATATTGTCTATCTCAACAGATTAAGATTTTCTCTAAGGTAGCTAAAGTTTGTCAACTAGTTTACTATGTTCTTTTAGTATAATTAATGTCATTCTATTTTCAGTGGTATTTCTAAAATAACTAATACTTAAACTTGTTTTGTAATATAAAAACTTAACTGTTAAATAATGTCCCCTGAAACATGATAGTTATATACAGTAAACAGTTCTCTTCTTCCCACACACATAAATATCATAATAAAATTATGTCTTTGAGCTGATATTTAAATAGCATTTATCCTCTACCAGGTCCATGTTTTCAAATCAGTAATTGGCCATTGTAAGAGCTTAGATCATTTTAAAACTGTAATATGAATGTGTTTGAAAATCACATGCTTGGGCTCATTTATGTTCATATATTCCATTTGTATAACAGTACCTTCCACTGTCTTCTCATGTTCTAGAGAGCAGGACTTTTATTCTTTTTTAAACTGCCTAGTATGTAAACAATAAATTAACATATCTACATAAAAAAAAAGTCCTAGCCCTAGCCCTAGTCCTAGCCCTAAGCCCTAAGCCCTAAGCCCTAGCCCTAGCCCTGTGATTGGCAAACTGCGGCTCTCGAGCCACATGCGGCTCTGTGGCCCCTTGAGTGTGGCTTTTCCACAAAATACCACGTGCGGGTGCACACGTACAGTGGGATTGTAACTTCGTGGCCCATTCGCAGAAGTCGGTATTTTGTGGAAGAGCCACACTTAAGGGGCAAAAGAGCCACATGTGGTTCGAGAACCACAGTTTGCCAACCACTGCTAGCCCTAGCCCGAGCCCGAGCCCGAGCCCTAAGTAGAAATAACTAAATTTCTTAGCATTTGCTGGCTGCTTTTGCTTTAGGTCAGTGGTCGGCAAACTGCGGCTCGAAAGCCCATGCGGCTCTTTGGCCCCTTAAGTGTGGCTCTTCCATAAAATACCGACTTCTGTGCATGGGCCACGAAGTTTCAATCGCACTGTACGTGTGCGCCCGCACGTGGTATTTTGTGGAAGAGCCACACTCAAGGGGCCAAAGAGCCGCATGTGGCTCATGAGCCGCAGTTTGCTGACCATGGCTTTAGGGCATAAGATAGTTCATTTCACAGTTTTCCTACTTCAAAGCTTGCTTTCAAACATGTTTTACACATGTTTCTGAGGAAAATACATATTTTCACACAGTGAACCAGTATACACAAATATATACATATCTGAAACAAAATTTTACAAAAGAGTATTGGCTGGCCACAATACATGACTCATGCTAACATTTCCAGTCTATTTCTTTTGTTTTTCATGCCAGTAAAAACCCACTAAATTTATTTCACAATCTAACGGGTCAGGACCCACAGTTGAAAATCTCAGTTCTAGGGTAGATGTAAAATTCTACAAATCCATGAGAACCACCCCTCAAAAGAAATAAGTTAGGTTACTCTTACCTTAAACTTTCGAAGACAGAGCAAGGAGAAAAAACTGTACTTACTCGGTAAGCAGCCCAGGTTTCAATCTCATGGATTTGTAGAATTTTACAT
>NW_005370065.1:1412684-1436845 GCF_000412655.1 Myotis brandtii
TGTTTCTTTGTTACTAATGATGAGGCCCAGAAATCAGGATTTTAACAAGATTCCCAGGTGATTCTAATGTGCAGCCAAGGTTGAGAACCACTGATTTAAAATGTGGCTAGTGTGACTGAGAACCCGAGTTTTTTATTTTAACTAATTTAATTTAGGTTTAAATAGACACGAGTCTAGCTAGCGGCTTCCAAAGTGGGCAGAACAGGTCCAGATTCTCAAAGTACTTGCCACATCTCTGTAGTGAAGATTTCTGCCAGGCAAATTCACATTGAACATTCTGTCCTCCTAGTAACCTGAAAACGTTGTTTACCTAGGATTCTACTTCTCTCCGTTTAGAACTGCTCTCGAAGGCAGGGATTGTGGAGTTTTCTTCCGGTGCTAGCCCTAGCCCTAGCCCTAAGCCCTAAGCCCTAAGCCCTAAGCCCTAAGCCCTAAGCCCTAGCCCTGTGATCAGCAAACTCCGGCTCTCGAGCCACATGAGACTCTGTGGCCCCTTGAGTGTGGCTTTTCCATAAAATACCACGTGCAGGCGCACACGTACAGTGGGATTGTAACTTCGTGGCCCATGCGCAGAAGTCGGTATTTTGTGGAAGAGCCACACTTAAGGGGCCAAAGAGCCACATGTGGTTCGTGAACTGCAGTTTGCCGACCACTGCTAGCCCTAGCCCTAGCCCAAGCCTGAGCCCTAAGTAGAAATAACTGAGTTTCTTAGCATTTGCTGGCTGCTTTTGCTTTAGGTCAGTGGTCGGCAAACTGCGGCTCTTTGGCCCCTTGAGTGTGGCTCTTCCACAAAATACTGACTTCTGCCCATGGGCCATGAAGTTTCAATCGCACTGTACGTGCGCGCCTGTACGTGGTATTTTGTGGTATTTTGTGGAAGAGCCACACTCAAGGGGCCAAAGAGCCGCAGTTTGCCGACCACTGACCTAAAGCAAAAGCAGCCAGCAAATGCTAAGAAACTCAGTTATTTCTACTTAGGGCTCAGGCTTGGGCTAGGGCTAGGGCTAGCAGTGGTCGGCAAACTGCAGTTCACGAACCACATGTGGCTCTTTGGCCCCTTAAGTGTGGCTCTTCCACAAAATACCGACTTCTGCGCATGGGCCACGAAGTTACAATCCCACTGTACGTGTGCGCCTGCACGTGGTATTTTATGGAAAAGCCACACTCAAGGGGCCACAGAGTCTCATGTGGCTCGAGAGCCGGAGTTTGCTGATCACAGGGCTAGGGCTTAGGGCTTAGGGCTTAGGGCTTAGGGCTTAGGGCTTAGGGCTTAGGGCTTAGGGCTTAGGGCTTAGGGCTTAGGGCTTAGGGCTTAGGGCTTAGGGCTTAGGGCTTAGGGCTTAGGGCTTAGGGCTTAGGGCTTAGGGCTTAGGGCTTAGGGCTTAGGGCTTAGGGCTTAGGGCTTAGGGCTTAGGGCTTAGGGCTTAGGGCTTAGGGCTTAGGGCTTAGGGCTTAGGGCTTAGGGCTTAGGGCTTAGGGCTTAGGGCTTAGGGCTTAGGGCTAGGGCTAGGGCTAGGACTTTTTTTAATGTAGATATGTTAATTTATTGTTTACATATTAGGCAGTTTAAGAAAGAATAAAAATCCTGCTCTCTAGAACATGAGAAGACAATGAAAGGTACTGTTATACAAATGGAATATATGAACATAAATGAGCCCAAGCATGTGATTTTCAACCACATTCATATTACAGTTTTAAAATGATCTAAGCTCTTACAATGGCCAATTACTGATTTGAAAACATGGACCTGGTAGAGGATAAATGCTATTTAAATATCAGTTCAAAGACATAAACAATTTTATTATGGTATTTATGTGTGTGGGAAGAAGAGAACTGTTTACTGTATATAACTATCATGTTTCAGGGGACATTATTTAACAGTTAAGTTTTTATATTACAAAACAAGTTTAAGTATTAGTTATTTTAGAAATACCACTGAAAATAGAATGACATTAATTATACTAAAAGAACATAGTAAACTAGTTGGCAAAATTTAGCTACCTTAGAGAAAATCTTAATCTGTTGAGATAGACAATATAGGATCTAGCTTTCTGACAAGCAGAAGGCAACATCTATTATGTGAATATTATAAAAGAGTTTACTGCCATGAATACTTAGGTAACTTAGCCAACTCCTGAACTAAGACCTATGAAGCCACAACAAACAAATACCCCAGGAATAATAAAATCCTCATTTATTATCATAGCTTTATTTCTCTTCTGTTGTTTCAGTCTCCAAATACATCCAGCACAGTGCTGCATTAGGACGGCATATAAAAGCATCAGTTTCATCCCCCAACTCTGTTAACTGTTCCAATGAAGACACACAAGGATAATGGTCTTTTAACATATCGGGCAATTTAGACGTCTTGTCTTGAAGTCCTTACACACTCCATCCCAAATTGTTACCAAGTGATTCCTACTCAGACTAATCTTACACAGGGATTGAGAAGGTATTGAGAAGGTATCTTCCTGGACCAAATAGCCCTAGCCCTAGCCCTAACCCTGACCCTGGCCCTGGCCCTGGCCCTGGCCCTGGCCCTGACCCTGGCCCTAGCCCTGGCCCTGTCTTCATGGAAGTCCCACGGGGTATAAATGGCTCCCTCATGCTTCCTCAGCCAATGCTATGCTACTATCCTCTCACGGATTGGAAAATTAAAGCTTGACTTCTCTGAACCTTCATCTCCTCACCTCTGAACGGAGGAAACAACGCTCACCTCTTCGAGTGCCCAAGAGCATTTATGTACATTGTCTGGTGGTAGCAGGAACTCATCCATGGTCATTTCTTTGTGGCCTGGGTTGAGGACTAGGAAGTGGTAAGAAATCAAACCCAGGTGTCCTGCCCAATAGCTCACACATGTTCAGGGGCATCACTCAACTGCCAGGCACACCCAGCAGACAAAGGACACCTCGTAAGCCCAGCTGAGCTGCCACCATGTTTACAATGTGAAGTTGGGAGGTATACGTCCCTCACCCTTCAACAGCCACCTACTTCAACAAACTCTGGCCCAGCCAGAAGGGATTCCCTACCCAACCCCCACACTCCGCCTACAGGAGCAGAGAGGGGAATCAGCCCAACTGGCAAGTCCAGGGGAAAAGATTACCCCAAGGAGGCCTCAGCCATGAAATAAATTGGGAGGGGAAACTAATGACAAGTGATACTAAAAAAAAAAAAAAAGGTTTTTTAAAGTTGTTTTTACTTGTCTTAAAAAATAAATTACAAAGGCAAATCAGATAACCAAAGAATGCATGGTCTGTGAGGGAGAAAAGTAGGAAATTGAGTTAGAAAAGGGAAGGAGCTGACCAAACACCACTTTGAAAATAGAGATGCTTCTAAATCAATGGGCCCTAAGGACGTGTTTCCTGAGATACTTGTAGCCAAACATATTCCTTTCACTGAGAATCAACTCACGACTGGAACCTTAAAACCTGACTTACTGTTTGCTCTGCAAAAACCTGACTTATTGTTTCCTCTGCAAAAACTTCGTGCCTGGTTCCAGGGTCTATTGGCCGCATTCTGCCTCCCAGGAAGAGGAGGTGAAATGCATGGGCCCAAGTTGTACCCCGCTTCCCTGCCCACCTCGACATAGAGTTTGAAAAAGCAAGTTGCCCAAGATACAGTGCAGGTAAGCCTCAGTGCAGGTAAGGACTCAGGCTCTGAACTGTGTTTTTCTTCAATGTATGTCTGATCCATCCTACACACAGCATTCACAGGTATTTGTTCATGAAGGCGATCGCACTATGTCCCTGCTTCCGTGACTTCCCAGGCCACCCGGGAGGAAACCCACACTCTACCAGGTGCTATGAGGCCCTGCCCGGTCTGTCTCCGAGCCACCTCACCTCACTCATGTTGTGTCACTCTTCACTGTGACTATGCCACAGCCGTATCTGCTTTCTGGCAGTCTGTAAGTGACATTCTCTTCTGTGGCACCAGCTCACTGTCTATGCAGAGGTTACTCCCTCTGCCTGGGATCTCTTCCCTTGACTCTGCCTAGTGGTGCACAGGCCAAATCTCAGCATCACTGTCTCTTTTTAAAGAGTCCTTCCCTATGTCCCGATCCAAATTAGGTCCAGCACTACTATACGCACACAGTAGTTCAGTCTTCTCCTATTGACACATTAAAATGTATGGAGTGCCCAGCCGGCGTGGCTCAGTGATTGAGGGTCAACCTGTGAACCAGGAGGTCACAGCTCAATTCCTGGTCAGGGCACATACTCAATCCCCAGTGTGGGTTGTGCAGGAGGCAGCCGATCAGTGATTCTCTCTCATCATTGATGTTTCTATCCCTCTCTCCCTTCCTCTCTGAAATTAATAAAAATACATATTTTTTAAAAAATGTGTGGAGTTGTTTAATGTCTGTTAGATGGGGGCATTGACCACATCTATTTTATGTGCATTGTATGCCAAGAATGTAGCATCGCTCCTGGCTCAGCACAGTGAGTGACAAGTGTTTGGAGAATCAATGAATGGCTGGCCTGAAGAGAGCTCCCAGATTATTTACTGCAACAGCCGGAGCTGAAAGAGTAAAGGTAACTTCTGATCAAAATCACCTCACAATGAGATAGCAAATTAGTAAAGGTACCTAAGACCAATTGAATTAGAGGCAAATGGTAGGTTAGCAGAGTATCTTCTCCTTCTGGCCAAGGAACTGAGTTAAAGGGCCACTGGCTTGAAAAGCGAGGAAGAACTTTGAGAAAAATAAGGTTAACTTTTCAAAACAAGGAAGCCTCTAATCAGAAGTCTCCTGGGGAAGCTGGCCACTCAGATACCTAGTCACACAGTCACGTGTGGAAACGCAGAATTTAAAGTGGACACTTGGAAGGGAAGCAGCTGGCCCCTGCAGCCCCTTGCTCACATGGTGGAGTGTTTTCCAGTGTTATCTCGAGAAGCGCAGCTGTTCCCATAGCTCAAGGCATCTTCCAGTCATTCCTTTGGTTTTCTACTGATTATCAGATATTCTCATAAAGGCATTGCATGTCAAGCCATGGCCATTTATGAAAGCCAGGACACTTCCAGGGAAGAGTAGACAGAGAAACGCATGACTCATGTCTGTCTGTCTCCCCTGAACCAGCACTGGCAGCATCTTCAAGGCAGAAACTGGATGCTGTGTGTCCTGTTTTCCTGGAGCCCAGAGCAGTGCTGAGCACAGAGCTAATGAGCAACCAAGATATTGAATGTACACATGAGCAATGGGTGGATGAGAGTGTGTAACCTCGCCAAGCCTCGGTTTCCTTATTGCCAAGTGATTCGTGGAGTTTTCTTTTCACTAAAATGAAGTTGTCCCTCCAGGCATTCATTTAAGAAGATGCTGTGCTTTTAACCAGACACACCTGTGCTCAGAACCTATGAGGACATTCCTTACAATCACCAGAGCCTGGCTCTCTTTCTTTCTTTTTAATTCTCACCTGAGGATATTTTTCCATTGATTTTTGGCTCAGTGGATAGAGCGTCGGCCTGCGGACTGAAGGGTCCCAGGTTCGATTCCAGTCAAGGGCAGGTACTCTAGGAGAGTCTTTCTAATTACCTTTTCCTGTCTGTGTGAGGTACCCTCCCCTGGGGCCCAGTGCTATCCTGTGCTTATCTCTGTCATGGTTCTAGTCATATTGGATGGAAATAATCACTCTGATCCTCTTTTCTAATTAGAGAAGATATTGGCAATAATGATTTCTTATTGGTGGAAGTAGGGAGACATATACTTATTTTGAATCTTTTCCTTTGCTACCATAATAATTATTTTTCAAATAAAAAGATATTTTATTTTGAAAAATAAAACTATTCTATTTGTACAGAGAAAGATATTGATCTCAAGATGTAAAGTTGTGTGTGTGTATATAAGTATTGAAGATGGGGATAAATAAATTTATACAATATAACCAATCTGTAAAAGTGGAGGAAGTTTGGTTTAACTGAAAAGTTGAGAGTTGTTTTATTTTTCCTGAACCAAATAGCTATTTTTTTATGAACCTCAAGCTTAGCTGTCAAATTGTCTTGTGGCAAGACACCTGATTCAGAGATAAATATACTCTGCTAATTAAATGTATCTATCACTAGAATGCTAGTGCAAAAACATGAAATCACACAAGTGATCTCTTTATATAGATCTCAGTGAATCCCCTTGCTCATTTCAACCCAAATCAAGCCTGTATTAAAATATTAATGCAAGGATTAAACTAAACAAGCACCAGGGCAGACTGGAGGAAGATTAAAGGGGATACAACAACATGACTGTTAAATCCTCAGGCATCAACATGCAATGTCAGGCTCTTAGGAGACAGCTATTTGCATAACCAACAGTTACAAAGAAAAAATATTCCTAAAAGATAACGGCATTAGTAATTTCTTGGGTTTGTTTGCTGCCAATAAAAATAGTTATTGTTAAACGTAAGTGGCTTTTGTTTAACATACTTGCTTGAATCTCATTTCTGAATATTTTCAGTGTGAATCAGAGACATGATAGATTAAAAGCGTTTGAAATAGTGAAGTATTGGGAAGTCAAATTTTGAGAAACCCAGGCTATGAAATTATTCTGTGAGATTGTGTGGTCAATTTAAGGGTAGCATCTGGAGCTACCGCTGTCCCATACAGCACTTCTATGCACAGTGAGAAAGGTACCTTCTTTGGGAGGCCGTGACCCCATAGGACTCATGGTTTGACAAGCCTATTCTTTGGGGGGAAAAAACAGTGTGGTTATAGTATAGACCAGTGGTTGGCAAACTGCGGCTCGCGAGCCACATGCGACTCTTTGGCCCCTTGAGTGTGGCTCTTCCACAAAATACCACGTGTGGGCGGGCATGTACAGTGTGATTGAAACTTCGTGGCCCATGCGCAGAAGTCAGTTTTCGGCCTGGGCGAGTCTATTTTGAAGAAGTGGTGTTAGAAGAAGTGGGGGGTGTTGGTCAGTCAGGCAGGCGGCCGCGGGATATACAGCGCGGGGGAGGTACACTGTTTTGAGGTACGTTTGTTGAGGTCGACCCCTTCCAACTCTCCCATCCACACTCGTCTTGTATACTTGTTTCAGATAGACGAGTGTGGATGGGAGAGTTGGAAGGGGTCGACCTCAACAAACGTACCTCAAAACAGTGTACCTCCCCCGCGCTGTATATCCCGCGGCCGCCTGCCTGACTGACCAACACCCCCCACTTCTTCTAACACCACTTCTTCAAAATAGACTCGCCCAGGCCGAAAACTGATTTCTGCGCATGGGCCACGAAGTTTCAATCACACTGTACGTGCGCGCCCGCACGTGGTATTTTGTGGAAGAGCCACACTCAAGAAACTGACTTCTGCGCATGGGCCACAAAGTTTCAATCGCACTGTACGCGTGCCCGCACGTGGTATTTTGTGGAAGAGCCACACTCAAGGGGCCAAAGAGCCGCATGTGGCTCGCGAGCCTCAGTTTGCCGACCACAGACCTAGGCTGACACCAAGCGGGCAGTGAGGTGCCCTCCCCCCTCCCTTCCCAGAGAGGCACTGCCAGTCTCAATGCAATGGGCAGAGATGAGAAGCTCAGCAAATGGTTGGAATAATAATACCAGCTACCACAACTGCCTAAAGAGAAAAACAGGTATCATGTCAGGGCAGGTGCTATTATTGCTCTAATTTTGCTGATGAGGAAACTGAGGCTTAGAGAGGATAAGGACCACACAGTCATATATTCTACACTTGCTCTTAGAACTGGAAATTTGAGACGCTGACTCAGTTTTTCTTTGAATCATGTTGTTGTTAATAAAACTTTAGCCCTGACCGGTTTGGCTCAGTGGATAGAGCATCGGCTTGCAGACTGAAGGGTCCCAGGTTCAATTCCAGTCAAGGGCATGTGCCTTGGTTGTGGGCACATCCCCAGTAGGGGGTGTGCAGGAGGCAGCTGATTGATGTTTCTCTCTCATCGATGTTTCTAACTCTCTATCCCTCTCTCTTCCTCTCTGTAAAAAAAAAATCAATAAAATATATTTAAAAACAAAACAAAACAAAAAACTTTATAGATAGTCTAGAATACCCTCTGCCTGCTATAGTCTATTTTTAGAAGCCAAGCTCGGGAATCTTCGAGGAGCTTGCTTAAGCTCAGCATGTACAGAGAGAGGAAAAGGCTCCAGACTATAATGTTAGGAGGTTTGGAGGCCAATCCAGAGGCTCTGCCACTAAATCACTGTTCAACTTCAGAAAGTTATCTAACCTCTTTTGGTCTAAGTCATCTAAGACTCTGAGAGATCAGAGTCTGCAATTAATATGGTTATTCTGGCTCTAAGAGCTAACATCTAACTTTACAATTCCCAGTGGAACTTGAGGTGTCCCTCTTAGAAGCCCTGTTCTTTATTTAAAAATTTCCCTGAAAGAGACCCATTTATGTTCATTTACATATTCCTCCATCCATCCATTCATTCACTCATTCATTCATCAAAGTTTTATGGAATGCCCTTGGCACCAGGCTCTGCTCTAGGCATCGGAGGTGCGGAGATGAATCAGGCCCACTGTTTTGACTCTAAGTTCATGGTCCATTGGAGGAGACAGACCGAGCCACAGATAATGATAAAACCTGTGGGAAGTTGTCCCAATTACAAAACAAGATGTACAAAGGAGGTATACAAAGATTTGGCACCAGGCCAGGGAGGAAGTGGCAGAGAAGAGAGAACAGCATGAGTTCAGCTGCGGGCCTATGGGGTATGCAGGAAGAAGCATCCAGGAGCCCATTGGATAGCGGGGTCTGAGGCTGGGGGGAGCTGTAGGTTCAGGATGTGGGTTGGGGTCATTCACAGCAGATGATCACTGAAGCCCGAGAGCACACATGCTATTGTGATTTCCCTTCCGTACACTGTCCCCGAACCCGTGGCCTGACCGCACTGGGTGGTCACACACACCAACCTTTCCCAGGAAGGGTCCTGCCGGGGACTGACCTAAGCTGGGTGCAACAGTGTGCATGTGCGCCCTGATAGGGACAAACGTGCCGCACCAATTCCGTTTTATGGCCTTGTCTGCTGCGGGAACACGTAGCGAGGGCACCAGGTCATCCTCGGTGCAGCCGGGACATAAATCAGCCAGCGGCCTGCTTCCTGAGGCCCCGCCAAGGAGGACGGGGCCTGCCCAGCCCTAACTGGGATCAATTACAGGCCATGCCCCTGCCGGCCCGAGTTTCCTTCCACAGACTCATGCAGGCCTGGCCCCAGGAGACCCTGCAGAGAAGCAGCTCTTAGGTTGTGTCTGTGACAAGATGCAGAGCTCTGACCTGGACAGGGCGAAGGAGAGATTGCTATTGGAAGAAGGTAATGCTGAGGATAATGAAGCAACAACATCTTCCTTTATTGGATGCACTGGGCCAGGCACTGTGATGAGCGCTTATACACATTCTTTCATGTTAACCTCACAATAACTTTCTGAGGTAGGGCCTATTGCCGACCTCATTTTACAGATTAGGAAAAGAAGGCTCAGGAGATGGAGTGATTTGCTCAAGGCCACCCACTGAGGAAGCGTTGGAGCCCTGAATTCAAACCCAATTCTGCCTGCCCCAAAAGATGAGTTCCAAAGAATGGCAAAGAGACAGCCTGTTCTTTAGAGTCAAATAGGCTTGGATTCAAATTTTGGCTCCGCTGTGTCCTCACTATGTGATCTGAAGCTTTGGTTTTCTCATCTATAAAATGGGGAAAACAGAATACACCTTGTGACAAATTAGGAATAATATATAGAGAGTATAGTATATAAGGCTCACCGAGTGGTAGTGTTATTATCATCGCCTTTGCCTCTGACCTTTGCTCACCACATTCTAGCAGATGGAGTGTGTGCACAGGCTCATTGGGGCAGCACATTTTGAGGCCTGAAAGTGATCTGATACAGTTGAAAGTGAAGTGAGTGGCAAAATAACTGAGAATTGAGGTTCAAAAAGTAGACAGAGGTGGGATCATGCAGGGTTGCCTTGGAAACCATTATAAAGACTTAGGGCTTTATTCTGAGATCAATTAGAAGCTATCTATAATAATAAAAGCCTAATATGCTAATTAGACCGAACAGCCGAATGACTTTCTGGACATCATTCCGGACGTCCTTCCGGATGAAGCCACAGTGGCGGGGGTCAAGGCAGAGGCAGTTGGGGTGATCAGGCAGGCAGGCGAGCGGTTAGGAGCCAGTGGCCCCAGATTGCAAGGGGGATGTCCGACTGCCTGCAGGATTGGGCCTAAACCAGAAGTGAGACATCCCGAGGGGTCCTGGATTGCGAGTGGGTGCAGGCCAGGCTGAGGGATCCTCTGGTGCATGAATTTTGTGCACCAGGCCTCTAGTTGAATAATAATAAACAGGTAGAGGAATGATATACTTGATTTCTGCTTCCCAGAGAGATGCTTTAGGCTGCCCATCTTGTTTTTCCCCCAGTGCCCCAGGGTATACAATGGGGCCTAGGACATAGGTGTTCAAAAAATATTTGTGGAATAGGTTTGCCAAAAGTTACTGTTTTATCCAGGCCTGCCTGATTATGGGAAAAACCTCTTGCTAGCCCAGGGAAAGAGGATGCATTTTAGGGATAATTGGAGATGCTGTCTATGGAAAGCCAAGAACAGAGACTAGAACTAGGAGATAATTCTAGATCAGTGATGGCAAACCTATGACACGCATGTCAGAGGTGACACGCGAACTCATTTTTTTGGTTGACTTTCTTTGTTAAATAGCATTTAAATATATAAAATAAATATCAAAAATATACATCTTTTTTATACTATGGTTGCAAATATCAAAAAATTTCTATATGTGACACGGCACCAGAATTAAGTTAGGGTTTTTCAAAATGCTGACACACCGAGCTCAAAAGGTTCGCCATCACTGTTCTAGATCCAGATGGCCTCATGTCTCCATCAGCTGCAGTGCACAGGTGCAATCTGCCTGCATCTCACGTATCCACTTCTTTCCTACCTGCTAGTCTTTCTCATTCTTAGTTTTGGTTTCCCAAGCATGTTGGTTTCCAACATGGTCCATTGTAGTCTCACTGGCTCTTTCTACATTGTGAAATTTCCATCTTAGGTCCTTTTGATAATGGCTAATTACTTGTTTCTTAGTTCAAAATATAAGAGAGAGACTCTGATCGGCCTAAGCTTATCTTTTTTACAGGATGAATCTGAATAAAATGCATGAATACGTGAGTAAAATCAGGATCCTGTGCAATAAAAAGAAAGGAGGAGAGTTGTTGGGTAGGCAATCAATAATGACCACTGCATTACACAAATACTTGTTTAATCACAAGTTATGATACATGCTTTGAAGGAGAAGTACAGGGGTTAAGAGAGTGTAACAGGAGGGTCAGGATTGAGCGTAGGGTAAATTTTAAAAGGCCTATGAATTACCTGTGCTTGAGTCAATGCTATAGTACTTAGAGTACAGGTTAAACTGCCATAACGAAAAGTTCCAAAATACAAAAGCTTATATGAGCTATGTTGACTTTTTCCCACATGAAAAGCCCACGTGTGAGGAGTCCATGCCTAGCAGGGTCAGCTCTGTTCCACGGAGCTCTGGAGGGTGTTAAAGGAAGAAAGAGGGAAAGGAGCTCACGGAGGGCAAGTCAAAGGCCCTGCTTCGGGTGCAGAGTGCATGGGTGCAGAGATGCAGGACTTGGGGGAAGAGATGCAGAAAGTGGGGCTAGCTAGGTAGTTCAATGCAGCAGGGAAATCCAGTAAGAGGAGGACAAAAGGTGCCCGTTGGATATGGCATTTTAAGAGTTCCTGTGGTCCCAGAAGGGCAGGAGTCAAATTGTGGGTTGAGGATTACAAGTGAGGATAGGGAGCCAGACTGTAAGACGACACTTTTGAGTGACTTGGAGGAGAAGGGAACGAAAGAGGAAGAAATAGCCAAATCTAGAACAAAAGAGTTGGCTATGTTTCAGTTGGTAGAACTTTGAGGATATTTTCAGGAAGGAGGACTATTTTAGTAGAGGAGAGTTTGAGGATGTAGGAAAGAGGAATTAGTACCCAGTACTAGGGAGAGACAGCTCTCAGGGGAGATGGGTGTGGGGACCAAGAGCAAAGATGCTCTTGAGATGAACCTTGAACAGAAAGGGAAACACCACTTCTGAGGTGAGAGAAAGGCCATAAGGATGAAGTGGTTATATCTGTGGGCGTGGGATGGGGTGAGGAGTCAAGCAGTTCCTGTCCGATGGCTCAGTAAACCTGGGGGAAAGGATTCCTGGCACAGAAGAGGGATGGGAAAATCAGAAAAGAAGGAGTCTCTGCACCCACGTTTAGATTAAGCCAGGTTCTGGGTCACATGGCTCGTTCCAGTACAGCCACCCTGGCTTTTCTTCTCACAGGCCAGGCACACTCTCTCCTCGGGGCCTTTGCGCTTGTTCTTCCTTCTGCCTTGAGTGCTCTTCTCCAGAGCTGTAGGTTCTCTCTCATGTTCTCCAGGCTTCTGCTCACATGTCACCTCGTTAGAAAGGTCTTCCGGGGCCACCCTACTTAAAATTGCAACTCATCCCCACTCCTTGTTCTTTGCGATCTCATTCATTACTTTATTTTCTCCATAGAACTCATTATCATAAGGCATATTACATATTTACTTACAGTTGTCTTTTCTCTCTCATTAAAATTAAGTTCCACAGCTCAGAGATTTTATGTTTTGTTTACTGCTCATTCCCTACCACTTGCAAGCATGTCAAACTTGTGGTTGGCGTGTGGCCCGTCGGCCACGAGTTTGACATGCTTGGACAATGCCTGCGCATAGTAGGCTATTGTTTGTTGGGTGAATAAATGAAAACTTCCATTGCTTTTGTGCTTTGTAGCTCTGGTAATATAGCTTGTATTATTTCACCTCGGTGCTTACTTTAACTTAATGATTTAGTCTTAAATTCTATTTTGTTTTCTTCTTTTCTTCCTCTTCCTTCTTTTTCCTCTTCTTCTTAACAATGCTATGGTCTTTTTTTTTATTTGCATTGGTGGAAAAACTGCAAAGTGTTTTGTTTTGTTTTAGGTTCAAAGTCATATTATCTTCTAAGAAAAGAGGATGGGAGAGCAGACCCTCTAAATGGCCTAGGACAATTGTTTGTGTCAGGCAGAAAGTTCCTAAAGTGGTGACCCATCTGCAAAGCCATTAGTTTTGTAGCACATTAACGCATGATTAATAAAAAAGACAGACACATACATATCTACAAAACAAACAACCTCCCAACACACACACACACACACACACACACACACACACACACACACAAAGAGAAGAATCAGGAGTGCCTTTCAGGTTTGTAGAGTGAGCGACAAACCTGCAAGTTTGTAAGTGGATAAGTGTCATGCTATGTACTGCAATGTCCCCTGATGTTGCGAAGCTGGAGGGGAGTGGGTTGGGGTGGGATAGCAGGGCACAAAATTAGGAGTTTGTTTGGTCTCATGTAGGGAGTGGCTATGGGGTCAAGCCTCAGACTGACCAGTGGCAGAGCCACATGCAAGTCCCAGCTTGGAGGGCAGAGCCCTCCCAGCACAATTAAGCTTGACCTTATAGTCCTCCCTTGTTCCTGGGTAGCTAAGACATATGGGCTGTGGGAGGTGCAGCAAGTGCTGCCAAAACAGAGCAGAAAATGGCAATAATAGGAAAGAAGCAGATTTGAAATTTGCAAGAACACTGTAAACATCTTGCCCTTGTTTTGCTTTGTGTGATCTGACTATAAATAAAGTTTCGGCTTACAGCTGTGTCACTGTTTCCTCATCCAGGCACAGTGATCCTACCTGGCCCCAACTGTATTCTCTTGTCTGTCTTCTTTAATCCTTTACCGCCCCTCCTCAGGTTCACCCCTGGCTGTGCTGGACGCGGTTCCGTCTCAGTTAAGTTTCAATTGCCGGTTTGGCCTCCACATGAAGACAACAAATAGGCAGTTGGATATAAGTCTGGAGCTTAGGGGAGAAGTCAGTGGTGGTGATATTGATTTGTAAAGTCATTGGCAGACGGATGGTATGTAAAAGCCATGCGACCAATGAGATCACCCAGGGGGGGAATGCAGAGGAGAGACGGAGCCCGGGGTTCCCTGGGAACATGGCTTTGTTAGACAGAGTTGAATGAGAGGGAGTCTGGGGAGGGGAGACCTTGCCGAGGTCCACACCAGGGATCCAGTAGGGCAGACACAGGTGACAAGTGACAACCACAAATAGGAAGAACATGTAAGAATTCTCAGAGATCCTTGGGTAAAGGAAACCTGGTAAGAGCATTTCCTGAAGTCTTGGAGATTGAGGGTTCAGATTATGGCTGCATATGCATTAAAGGGAAGTGTGGTCTGCTAGCAGGAGAAACAAGGCACATCCGGGTCACTCCTCTTTTCATGGATTTGTTTCCCCCACCTCCCACGAGCCTCCCAAGGGCAGCGACTCTGCCTCCTTGGCCTTGGTACCCTGTGCAGCTCAGAATAACTGTGCATGAGCGAGGGAATAGAGCGAATATCTAACAGGCCTTGTACACATTGTTAAAAAAAAAAAAGTCTAGATAATACAATCTGCAGGCCAAAAGGAAAGGGAACACTGAGAAACCAGGACCAAATGGCTCCTAAATGCCCAACCTGCAAGCCCTTTTAGGGGATATAACAGCTGCTACGCTGAGCAAGAGACCATTTTGCTTCTCTCCCTGATCTGTGGAGAAAGCCATTCGTCCCCAAGCAGAGCATCCCAGCAAGGTCACGACATAGACGGGAACCATATGGAAAGGGATTTCTGAGAAGTCCCCAAGGAGGGGAGATGCTGGCTTCTCCTTCCCTCTGAGCTTCCTCAGTGGCTCCCTGGTGGGGGTGGAGAAAGAGCATCAAAGCCAGCAGGGAATGAGGGACCTCCAGCAGATGTGGTGGGTGCTGGGAGTGGGTGGAAGAGGGTACACGTGACTAGAGCAGGGAGGGATGGATCTTCTGCACCCCTCCTCCCCCCAAAGCTGGCCTGGTGTTCCCTTGGGATGGGGTGGCCACCGTCAGCCATGAGAACGTAGAAGCAGAGATGGCGGTTCGGCAGGGAAAGCTGAAGCAGAGGTGGGAGACAGGAGCGACTGGCAGGTCTCTGACTGCTCCACTCCTCAGTCCTTCCCCAGGCCCAGCTGACTGAGGGTTCCAGGAGATTCCTCCCAACAGATAGTACCTGGGGGAATCTGAGTTGATTTCTGTTCCTCATCACAGAAACAGCCTCAACGAAGACAATGGAGAAGCCGGGGCCACTCTTGGGGCCACCTCTTTCACTTCCCCAGGAGGGCTGCTGCTGCTGCTGCTGCTGCTGCAGGACGACCGGGAGCTGCTCCCAGAGAGCTCTGCCCGGCCCCCCGGGCTGGATTCCCATTTGTTCTGTGCATCAGGGAAAACATGTCCACATCTGTGGCCCTTGTTCAGACTCCTCTCTGTCCTTGTGATGTTTGCCCTAACACATCACAAGGGCATCCGTTACTCAGGCTGCCTGCGAATTACACCTGAAACACAGAGGCAATAACAAGGAAGAAACAGTCAAACCCCAACTGTCTCCTGGAAACCCAAATGGGGAAGTAACAGCTGGGGCATTTCACCTTCTACAGAGGAAGAAACGAACGACCTCGGGGACACACTCGCTGAACCTCCCTGGGCCACAGTTCTCCATTTGGGGAATGTGTGTGTGGTGAGGGGGACACACAAACTGGGTTGTTAGAGTGAAAAGAGAGCATACGACTGGCACATAGTAGGTTCTCAATTGTTAGTTATTTTATTATTAAAAAGGATTCTGGGAAATAAAACATTTCTGGGCTTACATTGTTTAAAGTGCTTCTCAGGATGCCCAGTACATACGCAGGTGTAAGAAATGGGAGTTAGATGACAAATGTTTAAAGCTGGGATAACAACGGAAGTTAACTTAGGCAACCAAAGCCATTGCTTTTGTTGTTGGTAGAGCTGTGGGTCAAATGTTTCTGCTTTTTATTGAGAATTTCTAGTGTCGTTACCCGAATACCATTACGCGATGAAATCACCGATACCTTGTTTGATTAAAGATTATTATTTGATGACCAGTTAAGAACTCACAGACAAGGTGATCACGGGGTTTGGGGAGGGAAGAAGGTGGTGGAGACAGAAAGAACCTCAATGAAAGTGCTTTTCTTTTGAGTTTATTATTGTTTAAAATCATGATCAGATATTGAATAGTTTATGCATTGAGATCATCATAAAGCACCTTGATTTTCTCTTTCGGCTCTCCCCTGGGGTCCGGGCTCCATCCGGTAGTGCATGTCAAGGTCAAGGCCACGGACAGCATTCTTCCTAGCCCAGCCTGGAAGGGCAGGAATGGGGCCCTAGACTCCTCTTGGGTAAATCTTGGGCTTTTTGGAACATTCCATGTGGACCATTACAAGATGTCCATGAAGGCATCACATTGATGTACTATTTTGCTTGTAAAACATCTGCTTTTTAAAAATCCTGATTTGCTCAAGACCTCCTTTCCAAAGTAAGCAGAGGAAGTAGTAAAGGGGCTGCTGAGAGAACCGTCATTCTGACACTTACATGTAATTTGCAGCAATCCTATGAAGCAGGAATCGGTATGCTGAGCTTACAGATGAGGAAGCTGAAGCCGAGAGAGGTGCAGTGCCCGGCTCAGGCCCATGGCAGGGTGAGATCCTGCGCTTTGGGCCCCAAATCTTGTGCTCAGAAATGCTCGCTTCCTCAACAGAGAAGCGAGACCCGGGCCCTTCCTCTCACGAGAGCACTTCTGCCTTCCCTGACCCTTGGATCCTCTGCTCTAAGTGTCTCTTGGTCTGGCCCTGCCCTCCCAGCAGTTCTACAGTTTGGAAGCACTTCGGCCCTCAGTCCCTGCTTCCAGACCCTCCTGGTACAGGGCTCGGTGTACCCTGCCGGTGCTGTGAGTACGGAGTATGTGTGTGTGAAGGGGAGGAAGGGGTCTGGGTTCCTCTCTGGGAAAGGGAGGGGAGCAGACAGTCAGGTTCTGATTCCGCTTGTCTGTAGAGCAGACGTGGCGCTGAGATGGGCGGACGTTTGCTGCTGCCTGGTCTGCTCCTGTTCCCTCCTCTGATCTCGGGCTGGACCATTTCCAACTGCTTAGTGACCGAAGGCTCCAGGCTGCACCTGGTCTCCCATTTCTTCCTCTGCGGCTTGGACTCCAGACTGCCCCTCCTTGCGGTGTGCTCCGGGGTGACCAACGTGACAAAGGCCGTGGAGGCTGTGCCACAGGGTGTGGAGGGGCTCTGTCTCCGTGGATCCCCTCCGGTTCTGCCCGCGGACGCCTTCTCCCGCTTCCCTGGCCTCAAGGCCCTGGGGCTGACCCTGTATCTCACACAGATCCTGCCCGGAGCCTTCCGGGGCCTGGGACAGCTGCAGCGGCTGTCTTTCATGCACCTCCCCGTGAAAGACCTCTTCCTACCCCCTGAGGCCTTAGGCAACCTGAGCTCCCTCCAGTACTTAGCTTTCTCGGGCGTTTGCCTGGATGGGAACTCGGGGGTCCGGTTGCCTCCCAACCTACGGCGGCTGTCCGTCACTTTGAGTTGCCTTGAGGATATGGGGCAGCTGGCCGACATCTTCCCAGACCTGGTGCTTGGCTCCTCCTCCGGCGATGCCTGGACTCTGGAGACACTGGACTTGAGGTCAAACAGGTGGCTGAAGATGGCCAGTCCTGGGGGCCTCCAGGGCCTCAAGCTGGGGACTCTGAATCTGGACCACACGAAGATGAAGGCAGCTGCAGTGATGGGACTGGGGCTGCGGAGGCTGGATGCCCTGTCTGTGACATATACGGACACGGCCGAGCTGCCCGCCGGGACAGTTGCCCACTTCGAGCTGCAAGAGCTGAATCTGGGACAGGGGCGGATGCGGATAGAGCACATAGCTCTGGAGGCCCTGGCTTCCTGCGAGAGCCTGAAGAGCTTGAGTCTTAAGGGAAGTGGCCTAATGGACCTGCCACCAGGTTTCCTGGCTGCCCTGCCCAGGCTTCAGAGACTGAACCTGTCAGGCAACAAGCTACGCAGTGCCGTGCTGTGCCCGAATGAGACAGGAGCTGTGTCAGGACTGCGGGCCCTGGACCTGTCCAGCAATGAGCTGCGTAGCCTGGCCCCTGACACCTTCTCGTGTCTGTCCCACCTGCGGGAGCTGCTACTTCAGACGAACCAGCTGGTTTGGCTGGAGGGCCAGGTATTCCAGGGCTTAAGGAGGCTGGAGATGTTGGACTTGAGTAACAATCCACTGGAGGCCCTGGGCAAGGGCTGGTTGGCTCCTCTGCCTGCACTCACCACCCTCAACCTGCTGAAGACCCACATTGTGCTGAGCCCAGCCTGGGACTTCTGGGGCCTGGAGAGTCTGCAGGACCTGAGACTGCCGCTCCGCTCTGGCCCTTCTGGGACAGCGCTGTCCCTGCCCACGAGGCTGACCAGCTTGGAGCTTCACGCGGTGCCAGGCGGGGAGCTTTGGGAGCTGGCTTCTCCTGTCTTTCCAGCCTTACAGAACTTGACTCTAAATGGTTGGGGGCTGCAGCTGGGGACCGAGAAGGTCCCCAAGATCTTCCCTGCCCTTCGCCAACTCTCCCTGTTTGGCAGTAGCTTGGAGGGCCTCTGTTCCCCCGACACCCCCAGCGTCTTCCTCTGGCAGCTCCCCAGGCTCCAGTATCTGAGGGTACAGGGGGACGGGCGCGGCCCCAGGCCCTGCTGCATCACCGGGCTGCCCAGTCTACAGGAGCTGACGCTGCAGAGACTGCTGTCCCGAGCGCAGCCCCGCCGCGTGCAGCTGGAGGAGCTGGTGGGGGACCTGCCCAGGCTCCAGGTACTGCATGTGGCCCGAACGGGGCTGGAGACACTGTCTGCGGTTGCTTTCCAGGGCCTGGGAAGTCTCCAGGTCTTGGTGCTAGACTGGGAGGCAGGCCTCGTGCTGGATGGCAGTCTCCAGGAGCACAGTCCCCAGATGCCACAGTACGTGTATGTTCTGGGTTCGTCCTTGGCCTGCCAGTGTGCCAATGCCTGGGTGGAGCCCTGGCTTGAGCGGTCCCCCAGAACATATGTGCACATAGAGTCAGCTCAGCTGTGCCAGCCAGAAGCCGGGGTCCACCCCAAGCAACGCCTCTTCCCCTTTCTCTGGAGTCACTGCCCCAGGACTCTAGAGTTGGGACTCTTTTTGGGCAGCTCTGCCCTGCTGCTTCTGCTGATCTCCTTGCCCCTCCTGCAAGAAGCCAGGAACTCCTGGCTCCTCTATCTGCAGGCCTTATTCAGGGCTTGGCTTCAGGATCTGAGGGGTCCGAAGGGTGAGGGCAAGAGGTTCCTCTATGACGTCTTCGTGTCCCACTGTAGGCAAGACCAGGCCTGGGTGGTGCAGGAGCTGCTGCCTGCCTTGGAGGGCCGCCGGGGGCTGCGCCTCTGCCTCCCTGAGCGGGATTTCGAGCCAGGCAAGGACGTGGCTGATAACGTGGTGGAGAGCATGGCCAACAGCCAGGTCACGCTCTGCGTGCTGAGCGGCCAGGCTCTGCATACCCCACGCTGCCGCCTGGAGCTCCGCCTGGCCACCTCCCTCCTGCTGGCCGCCCCCCGCCCCCCGCTGCTGCTGCTGCTGGTCTTCCTGGAGCGCGTCTCCCGCCACCAGCTCCCCGGCTACCACAGACTGGCCCGGCTGCTCCGCAGAGGAGACTACTGCGTGTGGCCCAAGGAAGAGGAGGGCAAGGACGACTTCTGGGCGTGGTTGGGGAGCAGGCTGGAGCAAGCCAGGCGGGGCTAGAGTGAGTGCATGTAGGTCGGAGGGTGGGATGGGAAGGAAAGCCATCCTGGCAGGGAGAGCGTGGGTATGTGTCAGTGAGCGAGACTGAGCGGAGCTTCTGGGAGGTGGGTGCTGTGTATGGGGAGGATCGACGGAGGGCGATGGGAACGTAGGGCTTTGGGAAGGCTCTGGAGGAACGGCAGGTGGCCACGAGGTATGTGATGTGACCTCAAGAGGTCCAGATCCTCAGTAAACTTACTAAATGCATGAAATGAATGGCTTAATTGGTCTTTTTGTTTTTTGATGGAAACTCACATGAGAAAGAGGGTGCAGGGGGTGGGGTCACGGAAACTGTAGCCTGAAGGAAATAAAGGGGGGATTCAGGGAGAGTATGGGAAAGAAAGGAAGGCTCAGAGGACTCCTAAGCTCTGGAATGGGGTCCAGGCCGAGTTCAACCAGCTCTTCAAGGGGCAGAGCGGCCCCTTCCGCCATCTGGGTTATAGGGGAATTGGCAGCCGAGGACCAAAAAAGCTGGGATGCTGCCCAGGAGGCAGCAGGCTGATTGTCTGTTCCCTCAATGCGGACATGAAGGCATGGTCATATCTATCACCTTGTCTGACCCTCATAGCAGCACCGGGAGGGGAGCCCACCTCCTTGGCACTCGTGCTTCAGCTGTGCTAATCTGCTTGCAGCTCCCAGGACACCATGATCTCCTGCCTCTGGGCCTTTGCATGTGCTATTCCTTCCTCCCAATTTATTTCCTCTGGGGAACTACTACACATCCTGTAAGACTCAATTCAGCCATCGCTTTCTCCAAAAGCCATTCCTGACCTCCCAGCCTCTGGGTTCCCACAACTTCCTGCACTTCCCTTCCTCAAAGTACTGACCACACTGTAGCAGCCCTCACAGGTCTGGGAGCCCCCAGAGCAGTGGTCTCCAAGGGGGGATGGTGGTGCACAAGATGAGCCACTGGGGCTTAGGAAGGAACTTTTAAAACTTCTATTGGTATTTTTTTCATATATCACTTTATTCTGAAGCTAGCCTGCCTACTTTTTAGTCTTATGGCTTTGTTATGCTACGTAACCTCTGCACCTCAGTTTCCTCTTCTGTAGTATGGGATAGTATTACACCTTCCCTCAAAGGGCTTTCCGAGGATTAAGTGAGTTCATATGTATAAAGCACGGAAAGCAGGACCTAATAATGCATTGTAAATGTTCAATAAAAGTTAGCTTGTCATGCAATTATATATTACTACATGCATATAATTTATAAGTAAGTGCACATATGTTGGGCCCTAGCCGGTTTGGCTTAGTGGATAGAGTGTCGATCTGTGAACCAAAGGGTCCTGGGTTCGATTCCGGTCAAGGGCACGTACTTTGGTTGCAGGCTCCTCCCCGGCCCCGGCCCTGGTTGGGGTTTGTGCAGGAGGCAACCAGTTGATGTGTTTCTCTCTCATCAATGTTTCTCTTTGTCTTTCCCTGTCTCTTCTACTCTCTCTAAAAATCAATGGGAAAATATCCTCCGGTGAGGATTAAAAAAACAAAACAAAAGAAAACAAAAAACACACGTTGGGAGTGTGTACTAAAAACTGTCTTACTAGTAGGAAACATTACTAACTTACTAAGAGAACACTTGACCAGGAGAGTTTGGAGATCAAATCCTGGGGGCAGGGACCATGTGTGATCTGTCTCTGCATCCTCAGAGCCTAGTGCTGGCCCAGCTCAAAGAGAGTCTCAACAGACAACTATGAACAGGAAACCACCTTGATGGATGCTGAAGCGGAGAACTGGGGTCTGATTCAGGCTCTGTTGTTTAATTCTGTATGACACTGGGCCAGGGAACTTGACCTCTGGGGGCTTTAATTTTCCTCTTCTGTACAATGCCAGGCTTTACAGACAAAGGCTAAAGGAAACCGTAGAACAGCTCTGGGCTGGATTTAGGGTGAGGGGTGCCCTCTAGTGGTCTAGTGGTGTCTTTCGCTCTGTGTATTCTCACCTCCACTCCCCCTCTGCAGGATACATGATCCTGAAATGAATGTCCTTACCTGACCCTGCAAAGCTGCCTTTCCAACTTCAGATCTCGACACTCTCTCAAATGGCTCCAGCCCTCCCAGCACCTCACACTGAAGACCTGTCTCTCTCCCCACTCACTCCATCCCTCCGTCTTTCCCGGATGCAGTGTGGGGCTGAGAAGGAACCCTTAGAGTCACATGCCCCAGTTCAAATCCCATGCCTGGCATTGACTGGTTATATGATCTTGAGTAGGTCCAAGCCCCCATTTCCTCCTTGTAAATGGGGTAATAATACCCACCTCACAGGGCTGTGAAGACTTTAATAGTAAGGAGTGCTGATAGGTCGCTACTCCTTTCGCCATGTAAAACCACTGAGTACTATCAATCAGTTGGAACCTGTTTCATAGAGAAGGATTTTGAACGAGGTCTTTAAAACTGAGATAAAGAATTCCCCAAATTTTAACATGTATTGAGCATTTGGCCATATGCTAGGTACTGTCAATTCCCCCAACTTCTCATAACCATTAGTAAAAATAAGAATAGCTAATATAATTATTAAACTCCTTCTGCAGGCACTTTTACAAATTTTTCTCCACTTATTTCTCACAAACCCTATCAGGTAGATGCCATTATTCTAATTCCCATTTTACAGACGAGGAAACTGAAGCATGAAGAGGTGAAACAATTTGCTCAACATTTCACAAGTAGTGAGTGGCAAGGCCTCCATCCTGCATTTGAAAATAGGAAGTTTCAGACACAAGTAGCTTGACTCCAGCGTCCACGCTCTGCCTGAATTATCTCATTTAATCTTCACAACACCTGCCAAGCTCTACACTAACGGATTTACATAACAATAGGTGACATTCGCTGTGTATTTTTAGAATCCAGGCCCTGAATGAATCGTTTTGAGCGAATTATTCGTTGAAACCTCACAAAAACTTGTAGACTCAGATGCTATTATTATCCTGGTTTTATGGGTTTGAATAAAGCCAGGTTCACAATTAATTCAAAGTCACGCATTTTAACGGTGAGCGGTAAATTACACCTACAATTGTCCAACTCTCTTCTGCCCACCAGCCTGGTCATCTCTAGCCACACCCTCCTTATTTCTCAATGTTCCTGCTTTGATCTCTCTGGGCCTCTGGCTCTCGCTTCTCCCTTAAACAGGCCCCGCCCCTTCAGCTTGAGTCCCCGCCTACTGGGCGGTGCCGGTTCCGAGCCTGTGGAAAGGACCGGGATTGCAGCAGGTCCCGCCCTCACCCTTAGATCCTATTCTGATTTGTTCCGGTGCCGGGGACCGGGAGAAGGTGACACATCTATTGGCTGACGGCATCTTAAGGTCAGTAAACGGAAGAGGCCGCCTACCGGCTTTCGCGCGGTTTCTTCTGGGAGTTGTAGTCTCTGACGCTCCATTCCCGGGGTGGCGCCGGTCGGACTCCGCGTCCCAGCATTCCCTGCGCGAACCCTGGAGCACTTCCGCCCCGTTGTGAAGTGGGTGTCTCGGTGGGTGAGTCCGGGTGGCGGGGCGGGGGCATCGGAGACTTAGGCTCTGGGCTGGAGACTTAGGAGGATGGTGTCACAGGGGCCGGGGGCGGTGTGAGCGGAGAAAGAAGCTTTTATGTGTGGGTGGTGGGGTGAGGGGCGGTCAGAGGATGAAGCGTCCGGAGGTGGGAAGGGTCATCGAGGGGTTGGGGATGAGGAGGGAGCTAGAGGGCTCTGGGAGTGAGGACGGGCTCAGGGCTGTGGGTGAGGACACCGAGAGAGGTTCTGGAGGTGGGAAAGCCTAGAAGGGCCAGGAGACCACAGAGGGCAGGAGAGGGGGGTCGGGGGCCCAGGCAAGAAGTGGAGATAAGAGGGCCTGAGCTTGCAGCTCAGCCTTAAAAATAATGTACCAGCCCCTACCTGCCCACCTGGAGCAGACACTTTGTCTAATGGTTGTGACTTCTGGAGCCCGGTGGGCGGGACCAGCTATTGTGTTCTGTCCCACTCCGGCACTTCTTTCCTCATGCCCGATGGACGGAATGGCATGTCCTCCAGGTGCCCAGGCGCCGTCCGGGTTCTCTTGCTTTCTTCCACTCCAGGGATCCTCAGATCCTTCCGTTTCCTTCATGTGTCTGGAATCTGCCCTTTCCTTTTCGGGTTTTGGCTGAAGCTCCCCCCTCCCCCCCCATCTTTCACCTCTCAGCCTGGACAAACGCAATGTAGCTAGTGTGACCTGTTTAACCCCCAAATCTGATTATGCCTTCTGCTTTAAAAGCCTCCATTGGCACTCATCACGGATAGAATTAAGTCCAAACACTGCAGCCCGATACTCAGGGTCCTTCCTAAACGACTTTGCAGCCTAGTCTTTTCATGCCCCACACTCCAGGGCTACCAAGCTTTTCCCCATTTTGGGGGGAGGCTGTTTGGTTTCCCACCTTTGTACATGCCGTTCTCTCTGACACACTCCCTCCCCTCCCCTTCTCTGCCAAGAGAATGATTCTTTCTTCAGGAACCAACTCAGATGTTACTTTGTTCAATTGCCTT
>NW_005370065.1:1436856-1468790 GCF_000412655.1 Myotis brandtii
CCCCAGCTCCGCACTTTCCACATTTGATCATCATCATCATCTGTGATTCCTTTTCTCTCTTCCACTAGACTGTAAGCATCTCCAGGACAGGAATAGTTTCTGAGTCACCCCTGTTTCCCACTGCCTAATAAATACTTGGTGAATGTGCGAATAAAGACCATCCAGGGTGAGCTTTGCTATCTCAGGCTGAAAGGTGCTACTTCCGGTGGATTTCCAGGGGCGTGAGTTTTAGTCTTCTTCCTCTTATGGCTGTTTTTGCTGGAAGCTGATTCCGTGCCTATGGGGGTTTAAGCCAGGGGTGGCAAATACATGGTATGCGTGCCGCCACTTCCCCTTCCTGTGCCTGGCAGACATAGCTAATGGCCACAGCACGTATTCACATGGGATTCAGAGTCCTTGACACAGTTGAATGACGTTGGTGCTTTAAATGAATCCTATCTGCCTGCTTTCTCTGCTTTATGCCCTGAAGTGTAAGGTCAGGCTGCTTAAGCAATAGCTTGGACCATCAGCCAAATGAGCTAGAAAGCTTTCGGGAACTCCCAGTTTTTTTCTCTTTGGAGGTCACAGACCAGCCTTGGTTTTCCCATGGGACTGGGGCCGATCTTTTCCCATCCCACTGCTTTCTGGGCGGGTTCTTCATGTCCACATCCATACTCACTGCCAGGATGCCTCCCCGCTCCCCTGGGTTTGCAGAGGGATCTTGATTTTGACAGCAGCCAGCACCTACCCCTCATTACTTAGGGGAATCTGTACTCTTTCTAGGTTTTCCAGGAGATTGGAAGGAACCTTTGAGATCACTCAGCTAAAAGGTGGCAAAGTGACAGCCCATGCTGAATGAAGCCTATCATCACGCTCTATTTAACCCTCAGGGTGTTTGAAACAATTGTGAGTAGGTGGCCAACATTTAAAAATCTAGAATTCTGACTTCTCTTAGAAAAATTAGAAGGCCTGTGGACACTGGGCCATGGCCCGTTGGTACTCTGTAGTGGCCACAGTCCCCACTCCACTCATATTCTCATTGACACTGCCAAGCCTCTAGCCACTTACATTTGTGGCCGCTGATTTTAGTCTCCTTGTCCTTTTGCTCTACTCCCATCGTACTAACGGGGGAACCCGGCGTAACTGAGTAGGGTCAGGCTGTAAGCTGCAACCTAGAGAGGCTGCAGAAGCCACTTGACCTGTCCCAAGTCACACGGCTGATAAATGGCAGGAGTGGAACCAGCACCCCGACTTGCTCACTCCTGCCTCAGTGTTCCTCCCACTCTCCTCCATACCATCTTCTCAGGACTTGGGATGACTGGCAGACCTAGAGCAGGCTGTGTGGTGTGGCTAAAGAAAACGAACCTGGGCTTAGAGCAGTGATGGCGAAACTTTTGAGCTCGGTGTGTCAGCATTTTGAAAAACCCTAACTTAACTCTGGTTCCGTGTCACATATAGAAATTTTTTGATATTTGCAACCATAGTAAAACCAAGACTTATATTTTTGATATTTATTTTATATATTTAAATGCCATTTAACAAAGAAAAATCAACCAAAAAAATGAGTTCGTGTGTCACCTCTGACACGCGTGTCATAGGTTCGCCATCACTGGCTTAGAGTCCAACTCTACCACTTGCTAGTTGTGTAACCTTAAGTGCATCTTTTTTATAGAAACTTAGTTCCCTCCCTGTGTATAGACTGAAGATATAGTGGAGTCATACCTCACAGGATCATGGTATTCTACAGGCAGCATGGAAAGTGATAATCACATTTAGCCAAAACCACAGTCAGCTCTCTGGCAAGGAGCCATTAGAAACCAACATGCTCTCTCTCAGTAAGCTGCCCGGCACAGCTGGGTTTTCCTGAACACGAGGTGGAAGAGTTGGCCTGTGTCTAGGGACCATGCTGAAGCAAGACACTGCTCACACGCAGTGGAAGAGGGGCCCGAGGGAACTGAGACCAACCCGGGACCAGCAGAGTCCCGGGTGTCATCACCACATGCTCTCTCTGGAACAGACACATAGTGGATGGAACTGGTGCACTATTTAAATCATGTCTGTCCTTCCTTGTTTGTATGGAGTTTCATATGTGTACGTTACAGATCAGTGTAAGGCAGCTCAGCACTAATGGCACTTCACTGGCTTGCCCGGAAGATTCGGTGAAGATGATGAATGTCGAGCACTCAGCCCGGGCCTGGCACCATGAGCACACTCTGAGGTTGCTGATTCGAGAGAGGACCTAGGGGTTCCTGGTTGTCTCAGGGCTGAGGGGTGCCCTTGTCCATGTCTTTCCTGTCATCTGTGTGTGAAGTCACCGGCTGTTGGCTGACTGTGTTGACCTCCCTCTGGATAGGCTGCTATTTGTATGTCAGAGAACAGCAGAAAATCTGCAGGTTTGTATTTAAAAATAACCTTTGGGACTTGCAGGTCTTCCCAGAAGAAAATACCTGTTACCTGAGACTCTGGGCTTTGGGCCTGGGGGGCAGCTAACTGCCTGTTTTGTTGTAGTGTTCTTTCTGTGCAGGAGCAGACACTTTGCTCAGTGATTGTCTCTTAGTAGACTAACTTTTGTGAGGGTAGAGATTGTTTATCCTAGTTCCTGTTGGTTCTCTAGCTCCCAGTACAGTGCAGGGGACACAGTGGGATTCTGTAGATGACTGGTGAATCAGTCCTCGTTTGAGAGAGAGACACAAATGTGTTTGGACTAGGGCATGATTAAGGCTGTGGTTTTAAAAAAAATCATGAAAGGTTAATTCTTTAGCGTGCTATAAATTATGGATCTTCCATAGCCCATTAGGTTTTTCATGTACCAGCTTAACTGTTTTAATAAAAGTCAACAAAACTTCCAGTGGCCCTGCTGGGTTGGGCCATTGGAAGACACTAGGTTGGGCACTGTGGATACAGAAATGAGTAAGATACGGTACTGGCCCTAGTAATGCAGTGGAATGGGGAGCCGTCAGATCCAAGAGCAAGTAACTACAATAACGCAGGATAACATATATTAGAGGTTTGTGCCAATTGCTTGGGGAACACAAGAGCGGGGAGGAGATTCTTAGAGAGCAGGGATGGGGGCAGGGCATGATAGCATGTCAAGGAAGTCTTAACAGAGAAGGTGACATTGAGCTGATAGCTGAAGGACGAGCAGGAAGTTGTGCTCCTAGCCTCTCCCTAACTATGTGGAGGTCTTTAGGGCACACCTTGCCTTATTTCTAGACAGTCCAGTCAGATGACCTAAAATCAAAATACCACCCTCCCTCCGTTCTCAATTCAGCCACGTCATTCCCACGTGGAAGCGACTGATAGCCTCCTTTGAGTGACATTTTTATGTCATCTAGATTTGTTGGGAACGACACAAAGGGCTCATTTTCCCAGATAACCCAGCCTGAGTGTGGTCAGAGTCTTCATTGTGTAAAAGCAGCAGCTTCAGACATTCACTCCGAAAGCATTTGCTGAGAGCCTCCAGTTTAGTGCATCATGCTTATTGTGGGTGTGGGGGAGTTAAGGGTGTGACAAAAAAGAGAACTAAGCTATATTCCCTGCCACCGGTGTGGCTGTAATCTCTCTGGGGACACACATGTACACACGCCCCTCTGATACAACCTAGACAGTGGCAAGGGTCACAGTAATGGAATAAAGAGAAGAGAATTCCTTCTGGCACGAGGAAGGCCATTCCTTTATCTAGTTTGCACAGAAAGGGCTTAACGTAATCCTTGCTTCATGGCACATCCCCATCATTAGTTGACCATTATTTCACTGTGTATGGAGTGCTTCCTGTGTGTGCTGAGCTGTGATAGGTCCCTCTGGAAGCCTGTGATCTAGTGGGTAGATAATTAGAAAGTCTGATCTGGGTAACGATACAGGAAACATGAGGTGGTGCGGAAGCTTGCGGCTGAGGACTGAATCTTGGGAAAGGACAATTTAAGCTGAGCCCTAAGTAGGGGAAGAAAGGGAAGAGACTGTTCCCAAAGGAGACCCCAACACGTGGGAGGGTGCAGAGGGCAGCACGATGTCGGAGCTGCAAGCTGAAGCCACCATGACTGGTGGGAGCACGGTGAGGAAAGGAGGTTTGTATTTGATCCTGAGGGAAATGAGAGGTCACTGCAGGGTGTTTAGGAGGGAAGCGACATGGTCAGAGTTTGATCTATCTGGTTGTGCAAAGAATGGGTCAAGGGTGAGAGGAGTGAAGGCAGGGACATGAGATAAAATGCTGGTCAAGTGATAAATGTGATGATTTCTTTGGACCAAGGTGGTGGCCTTGGGGATGTAGACGGTTAGAAGACCAAGTGGACACAGTCTGTTGATGAGTTGGATGTGGGGGATATTGGAGAAAGGTGATGATCAGATTCCTGGTATAGGTAAGTTGATGGAAGTTGTGTCTTTTTTGTTGTTAATCCTCAGCAGAGGATATTTCCCCTTGATTTTTAGGGAAGGGAGGGGGAGAGACAGAGAGAGAGAAACATTGATATAGAGAGACACATCAATCGGTTGACTTCTGCATGCGCCCCGACCAGGATTGGGGGTTGAGCCTACAACTGAGGGATGTGCCCTTGACCAGAATTGAACCTGGGACCCTTCAGTCTGTGGGCTGCTGCTCTATCCACTGAGCCAAACCAGCTAGGGCTGGTGCCTTTTTGGATGGAGAACTCCAGAAGAGAGACAGACTTGCAGGAGAAAATGATGAGTTCAGTTTTTGACCCATTGAGTTTGAGGTGCCTAAGCGACAGTCAAGTGGAAATGTCTTACAGGTGGTTGGATTTGGGGGTCTTAAGACAGGTCCCGGCTGCAGTGTTGGGAGTCACAGAGATGGTGAGAAACGACAAACAAGTACAGAGTGAGAGAGGGACTTTGCAAGGGGAGCACCTTTAGGGGAAGACTAAAGCTTGAAGGCCCGGGAGAAAGGCCTTCCGGAGGGGGTGATGTTTATCCCAACGCAAGGGAAGGTCTGACTTTGGACGTGTGTAGAGGGGGAAGGCTATGCCGGGACCAGATCACAGAGGCTTTGATGCCAGGCTAAGGCATTTGGCGTGTCCCAGAGGGTTTAACACTGTGCTGTCTTCCTTTGTTGTGCTGGTTGCTGGCTGCTGGTGCCTGATTGTGGTCCAACTTCCTGCTTATGGCACAGGGGCATCACTCGGCACTCCACCGCATCCAGTGGCCGTGGTGGGTGTGAGGAAGGGGGAAGGTGAGGCTCCTGGGTCTGCTTGCTCACTGTCCTTTATCTTTCTGCCTTCAGAGCCTTGGAAAGCATTTCCTCTCCCAGGAGCCCCGTGAAGGACACACCGTAGATGCAGGAAGACGTCGGATGAGGACAGCCCAGCTGAAGTGAGGCGTCCAGGACAGAGCATGGCTGTAGCCCTGGAGGCCCAGGCCCGGGCGTCTCCCCCACCAGAGCTTGAAGAACTCCTGATTGTGAAACTGGAGGAGGACGCGTGGAGATCAGAGTCCAGGCCTCAGGAGAAGGACCATGACCCTGGCCCCGGCCCCGAGGCCTCCCGCCAGCGCTTCAGGCAGTTCCAGTACAGGGACGCATCGGGACCGCACGAGGCCTTCAGCCAGCTCTGGGCGCTCTGCTGTCGCTGGCTGAGGCCAGAGGTCCGCCTCAAAGAGCAGATCCTGGAGCTGCTGGTGCTGGAGCAGTTCCTGACTATCTTACCCAGGGAGGTCCAGGCCTGGGTGCAGGCGCGCCATCCTGAGAGCGGCGAGGAGGCGGTGGCCCTGGTGGAGGATTGGCACCGAGAGGCCCGGGCTGCAGGGCAACGGGTGAGGCAAATAGCCGGCCTCCCTGAAGTGGTCAGGCAGGCAGCGGGCTGTGACTGGCTTAGTAATTTCCAAAATAATAATTATTATTGTTATGGAGCAGCTGACATCTATTGAGCATGACCGTGTACCAGGAATGTTCTAAGTCAGCGGTTCTCAACCTGTGGGTCGCGACCCCTTTGGGGGTCGAACGACCCTTTCACAGGGGTCGCCTAAGACCATCGGAAAACACATATATAATTACATATTGTTTTTGTGATTAATCACTATGCTTTAATTATGTTCAATTTGTAACAATGAAATTGGGGGTCACCACAACATGAGGAACTGTATTAAAGGGTCGCGGCATTGGGAAGGTTGAGAACCACTGTTCTAAGTGCTTCCCATGTACTAGCTCATTTAATCCTGTCAACAATTTAACGAGATAGGTCCTATTATCCTAGTTTTGTCAGTGTGGAAACTGAGGCAGAGCAAAGACGGTAATTGGCTGCGTGGTAGAGGCAGGGTGTGAACTGAGACAGTCTGACTCTAAAGCCAGCATTCACAGCCACTGCTCTGAACCCTCCCCAGGCCGTGTTCACAGAATTTGTATGGTTTTATACTTAATAGAGTCTTTTCACATATTCGATTGCTTTGGATGCTGATAGCAGTAATGTAAGTATAAGAAATAGCATTATTGTCCCTGTAATTTATAGATTCAACCAAGTCCCTAAAAGTCAGGTGGTTCAGAAAGCTCGTCCCTGTGAACCACAGCCTGAACCCAGGTCCTTAGGTCCCAGGGTCATCGTTCTACCCCCTTAGACGCCTCATCAGAAACCTAGGAATGAAAACACCTCTGAGGCATGAGGCTCACATGAAATAGTGACTGACATTTATTGAACACTCCCTGTGTGCCAGACACTCTTCCAAGGCTTCTGTATATGTTGCTTATCTAGTCCACCCTGCACCCCAATAAGGTAGGTACTGTTACCATCACCATTTTTCAAATGGGTGGACAGAGACTCGGGTAAGTAACTTGCCCAAATTTACTACATTGAAAGGAAAATATTGTGGATTTAACTCATAGTCTCAGCAGTTTGCAGCCTGAGGGCTTGTTGTCATACTTGAGCTTCTTCGGGTCTTAAGAAGGGCCTGTTAATCCCTAGATCACCACTGTCCCCTAAAGAACACTTTCTGCCCTACCAAGACTGGTCTTACGGGGCTGACAATTGGGAACGTTGCCCGTCTGTGTGTAGGAACTGGAGCTGTGTGGAGAAGAGACCCGGTCCTTGAAGGCACCGCGGGAATCTCAGAGCTTTCAGCGGCAATCAGCCCAGCACTGGCCCGAGAGACCGCCCCAGAGGCAGTGGGTGAGGAATCCGGGCCCGGACCTTCCCAAGCATCTCGACTCCAAGATGGCGCCCCAGGCCTTGAAGGAGAGTGGTGAGTACTAAACTCAAGGAACGTCAAGGGAGAGGGGTGAGGGATGGGGAGGAGGGATGTATGAATTCCAGGCAAGGGGTAGAACAGTGTCTGATGGACTCACTGAGAAGTAAGGCAAGTACGTAAGCATCGCAAAAGAAGGCGAAGTTCCCAGTGATGGCTCGTCCCCTCCAGAGCCGAGTCACAGCAGCTTCAGGCTGGGGCGGGGGAGGTGGTGACCCTCGGAGTTCTGGGCTGGCATCTCCCACAAGGCACCTCACTCAGGGCAGCTTAGGAGCCAGGCTCTCTCGGAGGGAAGGAAAGGGGAGACTTGCACTGACTGGGGAGAGTCCCAGCTTGACCCGAGCACGGCTTTGGAAAGCTGGACCCAAGCGGGTGGTTCTGTGGAGACCAGAGCTTGGGTTTCAGAGACTCTTTCTTCTTCTCAGCTGTCCTCACTCCCCGAGTGCCTACTCTCCCAAAGACGGGGAGCGTTGGAGATTGGGCGGTGACAGCTGAGTCCCAGGTAAGCTGCTCTCTGTTCTCCCCTTCCTGTCACTACTGCCCCTTTGCTCCCCTTCTTTCTCTGTGGCCTCCCCTCAGCAACAGGCCACAAGGCCTGGGTGTCAGCTCTTTCCGCTTGCCCCCTGTCGCTGGGCTTCTCCTTGGTCATGCTGCTCCTTATGATGCTAGACCAGGGTGGGCAAACTTTTTGACTCGAGGGCCACAGTGGGTTCTTAAACTGGACCGGAGGGCCGGAACAAAAGCATGGATGGAGTGTTTGTGTGAACTAATATAAATTCAAAGTAAACATCATTACATAAAAGGGTACGGTCTTTTTTTTTTTTTAGTTTTATTCATTTCAAACGGGCCGGATCCGGCCCGCGGGCCGTAGTTTGCCCACGGCTGTGCTAGACTCACCCCGTATCCCTGTGCTTCCATGACCTTTTCTGGGGCCCACAGGGTTTCCTAGGCTGTTTTCGAGGGTCAGTGACATCCTTCTTTTGCCCGCCTCTCAGGAAGCCCGGGGCCCTGGCAGACGTGCTGAGAAGGAGTTTCGCAAGGAGCCCCCCGGAGACAACCGTGGGAACAGCGTGTCCCTGGGTAAGGAGCTAGTGCCCTCGGAAGAAGGTGCTGGGTCCCCAAACCCTCGGTTCCCAGAGCGTTCCGTCACTCCCTAAGTCTCGTGCCTCTGTGAAGTCAACGGATTGCAGACAGAGGAAGAAGACAAGCTTCTCGTAGCCAACACTGTGGTGGCAGGGGTGGAGCGTGGGGAGTGGAGTCGGCCGGGATGGAGGCTGGCAGGTTGGCTTCCAGGAGCCTCCCCTCTCAGGGCTCCTTCCCTTCTTTTCCCCAGTAAATTCACCACAGTGCAGGGCTGGGCCCTGCCTGCTGTCACAGAAATCCAGGCTTTTCAGCATCAAACAGGACCCAGCACGCAGGGCGGACTGAATCAAGCCCGTGAGGCTGAGGCACTCAGCCACAGTGAGGAGTGAATCTCACAGGGCTCAGGAGGCTGGAAGCCCCTGTGATCGGGGCTGGAAGCCCCTGTGATCGGGGCTGGAAGCCCCTGTGATCGAGGCTGGAAGCCCGTGTGATCGGGGCTGGAAGCCCCTGTGATCGAGGCTGGAAGCCCGTGTGATCGGCACAGACTCCTTTCTCTGTAGCCACATCTGCACGGGAAGCCAAATAGTAACGAACCGCTTCCCGTTGGGATTAGACACGTGAGGGAAGAGCAGAAGGGACAGTGATAGGTCTGACTCACTCCTGTCAGTAAGGTGAGGCACCAGAAGCTTGTTGGCTGCTCGCTTGACAGTGTGACCCCCTTTACACGTGGTATCTGGTGGAAATAACACCCAGAGGGACAAACTGGGAAATGCTGAGCTAGATAATCCTTAGGCCTCTTTCAGTTTTAAACTATTTCTAGTTTCGTTCAAATACTTATTTAATTAAAGGCTTTCTATTTGTTAGGGTTGGGAGTGGTTGGAACAGCAGTCCTTTAGCTAAGTGTTATAAAAAGTTAGGACATTTATTTTCTCACATAATTGGAAGTCCAGAGGAGGGCATGCTCCTGCCACAGTACAGAGGGCTCAGCAACATCACCTCTCTGCTCTGCACCCTCAGTCTCAGCTTCACATGAAAGCTATTGTGTGTCAGAGTCAAGAGATAGATGCCAATGACAATTGAGGCCACATATTTCCTAGTAAGACAGACAGACACACACACACACACACACACACACACACACACACACACACACGAGGGAGACAGAGTGAGAGACCTGCCCTCTCACCATCGGGTTCATTCTGATTGGGCCAGTTTAAATCACATGCCCATTTGAGGACCAATGACAGTTACTTTTGTATGATCTGTTTCATTACAACAAAGAGAGCAAATGAACAAAGCTAACAGGTCAATGACCATTTCTGGTGAAGTGATCCTGTTACCTCTACTTCCCTCTCTAACCCCCCAGACATGTGTTGGGCTCAGCCTGGGAAGTTCTCGTTAGCCTCTCGTAGGGAAATATGTTGGACAAGCACTCTGCTCAATAAATCATTTCTGTCATTTCTCTTCTTTTTATGTAGGAGTTCTAGTTTCAAAACCAAACATCATCACCCAGCAAGAGCAAGGACCAGAATTCTGGGGTCCGAGTCATATAAATTCCGGAAAAAGGTGCACTGCAGATTACAGCCTGGATAATGAGCAAATAAAACCAGCCCCAGCCCTGGTCTGGAGGGACTCTCAGGCCTGGGAAGAACAGTACCAATGGGACGCGGAGGACATGAAGGTGTCGGGCGTGCACTGGGGCTATGAGGAGACCAAGACCTTCCTGGCAATTTTGAGTGAGTCTCCTTTCTCTGAAAAGCTCCGGACTTGTCACCAGAACCGACAGGTGTATCGGGCCATTGCAGAGCGGCTGAGGGCACGAGGCTTCCTGCGGACACTGGAGCAGTGTCGCTACAGGGTCAAAAACCTCCTACGGAACTACCGGAAAGCCAAGAGCAGCCACCCACCGGGGACCTGTCCCTTCTACGAGGAGCTGGAGGCCCTGGTGAGGGCTCGGACAGCCATCAGAGCCACAGACGGCCCAGGAGTGGCTGTGGCCCTCCCCAGGCTGGGGGACAGTGATGCAGAGATGGAGGAACAAGAGGATGGGAACTGGGAGCCAGAGGAAACGGCAGAAGACTGTAATGGTGATGACCTGGCCACTGGCGAGTCCATCCAGGGGCCCAGGATTGCAAGGGGTCCGGCTCTATTCCAGAGTCGTATTGGTAAGAACATAGGCATTTAATTGGATCCAGTATCCAACCCTCCTACTAGCCAAACCGATGCTACTGGAATGAGGCACTGAGTTCCTTCAGTCATCCTCAGACTCCTACCCTCTTCTCCTGTGACCAAATCTCATTGTACAAGTTTTCTTAGCTATAGAAACAGTCCTGAGGGACTGTAAAGAGCAAACTCAGTATTTCCCAAAGTGTGTACGGGGATGATCATAAGTTGCACGAGTAAACTTTTAATTTTAATGTGTATGAACACATCAACTATGATTTCACAGACAGTAAATGTAGATAAAGATATTGAGTGAAATATTCAACAGATAGAGCAGAAATCAAGACAGTATATAGTTGAGTAATCAGTGTTTGGGAAATAGCCAAGTCACTGTAAAAGTGGGAACACGCCCAGCCGATGTGGCTCATTGACCCATGAACCAAGAGGTCACTGGTTCAATTCCCAGTCAGGACACATGCCCAGGTTGCGGGCTTGATCCCTACTAGAGGGTGTGCAGAAGGCAGCCGATTGATGTTGTTTCTCTCTCATCAGTGTTTCTATCTCTCTAGCCCTCTCTCTTCCTCTCTCTCTAAAGTCAATAAAAACATATTTTTTAAAAAGTGGGAGCACTGAAGCCTAAGAGATGAAGTGTCTTATCTCAGGATCTAAGCGAGGCAGGGGCAGAGTCAGGGTTAGAGCCCAGGACTCCAGCCTCCTTGTATGTGGTGTTCCTCCCTGGCTGCATCATGTACCTGCAGAGGAACTGAGAACAGACCACTTCCTTTTCCTTCTTCTAAGGATTCTCAGTTTCCATATTTGTTAAAAGGAAAATTCATGAAAGTAAGTAGAAGACATGTATTGAATGGTTATAGAGAGAGTCTCTTGTATCCCAATTACAGGCCTTTCCCTGAACCAATCAGCTGAAGCCAGGGGGTGGGGTCACCTGGTATAATATGGCCACCTAAGTCCTTCCCTATAGCCAAGACTCGTAGGTGTTAATAAATCTCTTAGAAGGGGTTGGGGTGGGAAGCTCTGGCACAGCCCTGAGAGGCAAGGGTATGGTTGGTGCCCAGGTACCTGGACAATTTCTGAGGGGCAGGTGACCCTGATCTCTGATGACCTAGGCAAGTCTCATTAAATCTCACAATTCTGACCTCTTCACTCCTGACAGCAGGTGTGCACTGGGGCTATGAGGAGACCAAGGCCTTCCTGACCATTCTCAGTGAGTCCCCATTCTCTGAAAAGCTTCGCACCTGTCACCAGAACAGTCAGGTGTACCGGGCCATCGCAGAGCGGCTATGTGCACAGGGCTTCCTGCGGACACTGGAGCAGTGTCGCTACAGATTTAAGAACCTCCTTCGAAGCTACCGGAAAGCCAAGAGCAGCCACCCACCAGGGACATGCCCCTTCTATGAGGAGCTGGACTCACTGGTGAGGGCACGGACGGCAGTCAGAGCCATGGGGAACATCAGAGAGGTAGCAGGTCTTCCTACGTCTGGGTGGAGCAGTACAGAGGCTGACGACCAGGAGGCCTGGGATGAGATGGCAGATGAAAATGTCATCAAACCTCCAACCCCATGTCCTAAAGCCCCACACACTGGTAAGCATGGAATAGTTGGATGCCCACAAAATCTGCAAGCATGCAGAGAGAGTGAGGGAGCCAGGCTTCTTATCTTGTCTCTGGACTAAAACAATGGAATTGAGTAGAAGGATTTGTACTTTTCTCAGATTATGTCTAGTTTAGTGTAACCCCCTAAATGAGATAAGCAGTCAGGTCTAGATTTTATTGGGATTTGGTTGAGCACTTATGGAGTTTATTCAATCTCATATGACATAGGACATACTGATTTTACTAGAAGAAGGTGTTCATTATCAAATAGTGGAATAAAGGAATTGGCCAGGGAGACTGGCTGGCTGTTTGGTTGGGGCTCATGGTTCCCTTGGTGGGGTCACCAGGTCTCAGACTCCTTCCCTCAGCTTTGCAGGTCACAAATGCATGTATGCACCAAAACTTGACCAATTTCATGTTAGCCAAATTCATAAGACACAGGATACAGATATGTAAATAGACACCAATTAATGAATGAAAAACCACATTTCTACCCATTTTTTCAGGTTTTGAGATGAGTCATGAGGATGAAGGCCAGAGTTCAGAGCAGGATATTTTTGAGGATTTGCCTGGAGTGTTATCAAAATGTCCTCCAGAAGTTGTTTGCCACCCTCACGATTGGGAGGAAGACAGTGAACATGAAAATGAAGACGAAGAGCAGGCAGGAAATCTACCACAGGAACGGTGGGAAGAATGTTCTTCTGAAGAAGACTTAGAAAAACTTATTGACCATCAAGGCCTGTACCTTGCAGAGAAATCCTACAAGTGTGACACATATGTGAAAAGCTTCAGTCGGACCTCCCACTTCATCGCTCGCCAGCAGACACACACAGGTGAGAAGCCCTACAAATGCCTCAAATGTGGGAAAAGCTTTAGTGACCGCTCCAACCTCAATACCCACCAGAGAATTCACACTGGAGAGAAGCCCTACAAATGCTTTGAATGTGGGAAAAGCTTTAGTGATCACTCCAATCTTGTCACCCACCAGAGAATTCACACAGGGGTAAAGCCCTATAAATGTGGGGCATGTTGGAAAAGCTTCAACCAGAGCTCCAACCTTCTGAAACATCAGAGAATCCACTTGGGAGGAAATCCTGACTATTGTAGTGAGCCTGGGGAAAACTTTGGCCAAAGCCCCTCCTTTAGTGCTCACTGGAGGAACTTGACAGAGGAGACAACTCCTGAACAACCTCAAAGTGCCAGTAGGAACTTAGATTCTCCTGGACCGTATAGCACCAACTCAGGGGAGAAACTTTATCGGTGTTCTGAGTGTGGAAGAACCTTCTCCAAGAGCTCTGCCCTCATTAGTCACCAAAGAATCCATACAGGAGAGAAACCATATGAATGTGCTGAATGTGGGAAAAGCTTCAGTAAGAGCTCCACCTTGGCTAACCACCAGAGAACCCACACTGGGGAGAAGCCATATAAGTGCATGGACTGTGGGAAGTGCTTCAGTGAACGCTCCAAGCTCATCACACATCAGAGAGTGCACACAGGAGAGAAGCCCTACAAATGCCTCGAGTGTGGAAAATTCTTCCGTGACCGTTCTAATCTCATTACTCACCAGAGGATTCACACGGGAGAGAAGCCTTATAAGTGCAGAGAGTGTGGGAAATGCTTTAACCAGAGCTCCAGTCTTATTATTCACCAGAGAATCCACACTGGGGAAAAACCCTACAAATGCTTGGAGTGTGGCAAAGACTTCAACAATAGCTCCCACTTCAGTGCCCACCGGAGAACCCATTCAGGAGGGAAAGCGTCGTAGAAGACAACTCCCTCCACAACAAAAGAGAGAAATGTGTATTTAAATCTCCCAAGATTTTCACATGTTTGGTAGAAAGAAACATTCCCAGTTTTTAAGCTTGGTGTATACCCAGGGAAGTTATCTTGATATAATCCAGGTAATTTGGCAGTGAATTACAAATGCTAAGGATCCAAATTTGTGATTTTTTTTCTCCTGTAAAACATCTCCACTCAGTCCTCAGGCTGTTCTTATATTTGCTGTCATTTAAGGGCTTTCTCAGTGTTTGAGCCAAACTGGAAGCTTAGGGGATTAGAGGCCAGTCACTGGTCCTGAGCAGGGATTCCAGACCTCGCTGTGCCTTCACACTCCCGTGTGTACACATCCCCCATCGGCACACGTCAGTCTCCTGCGTGGCAGTCTCTAGTTGGGGCGTATCCTCAGAGAATTTTGAGACTCTGGTGAGAGAACAGGCCACCATGAGCTCAGCAAAAAGGAGGAACAACAGTTACGTATTACTCATGTTACTAAGTCAGTGCTAATAATAGCAAAAATAGCCGGTATTTTCAAGCATTTGCTGTTCGGCAGGCTCTCTGCTAAGCACTTTATATACTTGATCTCATTTAATCCTCACAACAGCCCCAGGAAATAGGTACTAATATTCTCCCCATTTCCCAGAAAAGAAAATCGAGGCTTGGGAGACTGAAGTAACTTGCTTGGGTCACAGCTGAAAGTGGCAGAGGCGGGATCCAGCCTCTGTCTGCCCATAGCCTGAGGTGTTCCTACCACCATGGAGAACGCCCCTCATGTTGGGGCAGGTAACTCGGGCCAGGATCTCAAAGCACTTTGTAGACCACACATCCTGTTAACATTTCTCTATGAATCTAAAGGTGAAAGGTTTGGGGATGTTGATAACTGGCCCTGGGCTCTGAGTGAGGATGAGTGATTCCCAAAGCACTAGATGCGAATTTCCGTCTTTACAGTGACGGGTGAGAGCGAGAGGTGGGCTGAGACTGGGAAGCACATGTAGCCAAAGTGACGTTCCTTCTGATGAGACAGCTGTGGCCAGGGCAGGGGGTTGAAGCAGCTCCCTTTTCTCCGGGAGTCAGTCCTGCTCCTCTTCCCTTTGGGTAAATCGTTAAGCTGAACCTTGCAGAAAGCTGGGCCTCCTCACATGTTCACTCATCTCGGCGTCGCTCCCGGGCCCTTTCCCTCGTGGCCGGGCAGAAGCTTTGTTCCTCATCCAGACTCTGTTCCAGCCCCGCTTCTCCGCCGCTCTGTTCACTCCGTTCTGTTTGTCTTTACCACGGTGTGCGTGCTGATGCCTCCCAGATCTGTCTCGTGCCCTGGGCTCCCCTCTTAGGAGCCCAGTCGCCTGCTGACCAGCCCTACTTGGGCGACTCCTGGGCCCCTCCAGCTGCCATGTCCACCTGCTGCCAACTCCGGCCGCCCATTCAGCACGTGCATGTACACACACTCGGACTCACAAACATTCCCTCACACTGCCTCAGGGAGCCTTACACACTCACAGCCCAGACCCTGTCCCGCACCCACACTTCTCCCTTCTAAGGGCATTTTCCATTGGGCTGTGGTTATCCGGCTGCCGGGGAGGAGTCGGTATCTATAGTCAGAGATAGTCCCCTTACCTTAGTTTTGATCCCACTCTCCCTTTCCACATCCCTTAACATTCCCCCTCCCCAACACACCCAGTAGCAGATGCTAATCTTACTTTAAGCCCCTGCCCCAGTCCACTTGGGGGGGGGGGTTAGTGCTGCATTTAGTGGTAGGTCAGGGAAGGCTGTGCAGGAGAGGGGAGGTTCGAGCTGGGTCTTGGAGCTCCCACTTCAGCCTGTGACAGCTCCCAGCTGGTTCTATACCCACAACATCAGTATCAGCACTAACACACACACCACCATTTCCCCCTCGCTCTGATTTTAGGCAAGTCGGGAATTCCCTCCAAGTGCACATTCTCGGATTCTCGGGGAGGGGGCGGGGGTGTAAAGGTGCATTCCTCCTCACCTCGCCATTCCTTCCACCACCCGCGCTGCAGTGGAGCAACAGCCTCTCATCTCCTTCCGGTGCACCTTTCACCTGGCTCATGCCAGGAACCCTAGAAGCGGCCTGCGCCCAGGGACCCCATCCTGTGCTGCGAGCAGGAAGAGGCAGCAAGCTCCAGAGGCCCCTCCTCTCTGTGTGGTCCGTTCTCCCATTTCTCAGGGCTGAGCTGCTTCTAAGAGCCACCTGGTTAAGTCAAGAGCAGGAGATTTTGCCTAAACTCGTTGTACAAGTAGAATAGGGGTCCACACAGGCATAGCCTTTCTTACCAGGGCACTGTTAGCGATGCCTTTTGCATGTGAAGATGATGCTGATCATGTCTGCCGCTGCATAACACTCCTAAAGTCACGTTTGTTTTCGACATTTTCATTGGGGGACAATACCCCGTAATTGTGCCGCCTAGAGGGTGAGGGCCCCGGGAAGGGAGAGTCAGAAACAAGTCCATCTCTGAGGCTGGTTGGGTTCATCTGAGTCCCAGGAGGAGAGGAGCCACGGGCAAGGGCTGATGGCCGTTGTCACAGAACTCTCCTGAAAGTCCCTGGGCTCAGGGAGCCCTACTCTGTGCCGGGTGACATGTGACACAGGGGGAAAGGCCTCTTCCCCCTCCTTCCATGTAGGACACGGCTTAGCTCCAGTGTTTTGGGGAATTCATAGACCAGAGTCACTTCTGCGTATTTAGAGGCAGCGGAGACCAGCAGGAGGAAGGGCACGGTGGTGCCCCGGAGGTGGAGGTGAGCAGCTTTGAAGCCCTCCCTGCGGATTCCACCTGGTGGGGGTCAGGGCAGGAGGACGCCTTACAGACAGTACCTGAGGAAAGGGCTTGGTCATGACCACACAGGACGTCCCGACCCAACTCCACTCCTGAGGTTCCCAGAAATCGATGGCGGAGGTAAGGCCAGCCGGCTGAAGGTCCCACTAAATCCATCTGGCAGGTCCTGGGGGGAAGACAACACAGGGAAGCTGGACATTTGTGATGGACACTAGCTTCTGACTTTGGAGTGAAAATGGATTCAGTTTTGGCCACCAAGGGCTCACACTCTCCCTTTCCACATCCCTTAACATTCCCCCTCCCCAACACACCCAGTAGCAGATGCTAATCTTACTTTAAGCCCCTGCCCCAGTCCACTTCGGGGCTTCATGCTGCATTTAGTAGTAGGTCAGGGAAGGCTGTGCAGGAGAGGGGAGGTTCGAGCTGGGTCTTGGAGCTCCCACTTCAGCCTGTGACAACTCCCAGCTGGTTCTACACCCGAAACATCAGTATCAGCACTCACACACACACCACCATTTCCCCCTCGCTCTGATTTTAGTTAAGTCGGGAATTCCCTCCAAGTGCACATTCTCGGGGGTAAAGGTGCATTCCTCCTCACCTCGCCATTCCTTCCACCACCCGCGCTGCAGCGGAGCGACAGCCTCTCATCTCCTTCCGGTGCACCTTTCACCCGGCTCATGCCAGGAACCCTAGAAGCAGCCTGCGCCCAGGGACCCCATCCTGTGCTGCGAGCAGGAAGAGGCGGCAAGCTCCAGAGGCCCCTCCTCTCTGTGTGGTCCGTTCTCCCATTTCTCAGGGCTGAGCTGCTTCCTTCTAAGAGCCACCTGGTTAAGTCAAGAGCAAGAGATTTTGCCTAAACTCGTTGTACAATTAGAATAGGGGTCCACACAGGCATAGCCTTTCTTACTAGGGCACTGTTAGCGATGCCTTTTGCATGTGAAGATGATTCTGATCATGTCTGCCGCTGCACAACACTCCTAAAGTCATGTTTGTTTTCGACATTTTCATTGGGGGACAATACCCCGTAATTGTGCCGCCTAGAGGGTGAGGGCCCCGGGAAGGGAGAGTCAGAAACAAGTCCATCTCTGAGGCTGGTTGGGTTCATCTGAGTCCCAGGAGGAGAGGAGCCACGGGCAAGGGCTGATGGCCGTTGTCACAGAACTCTCCTGAAAGTCCCTGGGCTCAGGGAGCCCTACTCTGTGCCGGGTGACATGTGACACAGGGGGAAAGGCCTCTTCCCCCTCCTTCCATGTAGGACACGGCTTAGCTCCAGTGTTTTGGGGAATTCATAGACCAGAGTCACTTCTGCGTATTTAGAGGCAGCGGAGACCAGCAGGAGGAAGGGCACGGTGGTGCCCCGGAGGTGGAGGTGAGCAGCTTTGAAGCCCTCCCTGCGGATTCCACCTGGTGGGGGTCAGGGCAGGAGAAACGCCTTACAACAGTACCTGAGGAAAGGGCTTGGTCATGACCACACAGGACGTCCCCGACCCAACTCCACTCCTGAGGTTCCCAGAAATCAATGGCGGAGGTAAGGCCAGCCGGCTGAAGGTCACACTAAATCCATCTGGCAGGTCCTGTGGGGAAGACAACACAGGGAAGCTGGACATTTGTGATGGACGCTAGCTTCTGACTATGGAGTGAAAATGGATTCAGGTTTGGCCACCAAGGGCTCAGAGATTCAAGGTCCGATTCTAAACACACATCAGCTCTTGGGCTGCAATTTGTGCATCAGTCCCTGGCCTCGGTTTATGTGGCTTTGTTTTCACTTCCTTATCCCTTGTTTTCCTATGATATTAAGTACATTTCTTAAATCTTGTAATTATCAGGTCATTTTGGGATAAAATGACCTGATAATTAAATTATACTGATTAAACTGCACACACGCACGCACACACACACACACACACACAGGCACATGGCCCAGGAGCCATTGCTTTTTGCCTGTGACAGGGCTCTTTGGCCTCATGGACTTCTCCATGCGTCTATGCTGAGACATCTGTGCTGGGAAATCTGAGGCACCTGGGATGCACATAACATGGGGCCGATTATGGATAAAGAGGAGGAAGGTGCTTCCAGCAGGCCAACTCCTTCCTGGCTCTGCTCATTTGCCTCCCAGTTCAGGAACAGAGGCCATACACTTTGTACTTGAGAAAGTGGGGAGAGGGGGGACATGCTTCCCTCCTTGCTCCACCCATTCCCTTCAGGTAATACTCAGAAGCTTTGTAGCTCAAGGCTGAAGTTTTCTAATAATTGTTTACTCTTTATCCTTGTTGAATGGCGTATGGGTAACACTTTGCCTTTTAGCTTCTATTATCCTTGATTCTGATTGTGAATTAGGGGCGGGGAGATGGAGAGAGAGAGATCAGAATTTGACATGATTTTGATCAGAATCCACTGGAAACTTTCTTTCTATAGGAGTCAGAATCTCCAGTGCAGGCTCTACTACAGCAGTAGTTAGAATGCACTCATGTTCTGCACATCGTGGGGCAAAGATGACATTGGGGAGGCAATAAGTCATGGTCTCCCTGAAGGAGAACAGGGGCTTTGTTTACATGTTTTCCTGTAACTTGTTTGTAGCAATTGCTTCACCACTGACCAGATCCCCAGGGCCTGCGTCCCCCTGTGTCATGTGCTTTCCCCCCTCATCATGTGCTTTCTGTTAGCCATGGTTTGACCACATGTACAGCAGGGCCCAGAGGTCACTTACAAAATCATGTTCATCGTCTCAAGTGTCAAAGCTGACCAGCCAGCCCAGGCAGGAACAAGAATTCTTATCACTCTCGATAGCCATCGAGCTGGCTGTGACCAGTCCAACTGAGAATGTGATACAGGAGAAAAACCTGGCCTGAGGGACATGCCCGGGGGCCTGGGCTGGCTATCTGTTGGCCCCCATGTCAATAGACCCCTGAGTGCTCTTGCCGACAGAGTTGGGGCGGGGGGCAGGAATATGAGGGGCAGGGGCACCTAGTCCCCAGGTAGGCAGTAGGAATCACCAGGCGAGCTCTGGAGATCCTTGGGGTTGAGGTCTGAAGACAAGGTGTGAGACCTGATAGATACAGGGCTCAGAAAGCTTGAGGAAGGAGCCAGATTCCAGCTCTGGGAGTTGGCCTGCACTCTTAACTGTGAGAACATTTGAAAGCTCCTTTGATGCTAATCTCACTTCCTGAACATGTACCTGCGTTCACTGAAGACTTCCTCCCTGGGTGCTTCTTCTTTTGCACCCCAATGCTTGTCAGCACCCTGGGTGACTCAGCCATCTACAAGAGGGCCATATGGTCTTTGACCTCATGGGTGCCTGTGCCACTCCATCTCAGCCACATTTGTCCTTGAACCCTTCCCCCCTTCATCTAATCAATTGAACTAATCCAGACACTAATCTCTTCTGAGCTCCAGATTTGCATAACTAAGTGTTTGGGGTCTCCTCTGGGACTCGGCAGGTCCATATTGATTTTCCCAGAGCTGGTTCCCCAGCACCCCTTCCTTTTCATCCCAGTCAAGAGTATCCTCATCCGTCCAGTTGCTCAGGCTTTGAGAGTCACCCTTAGCAGGTCCATATTGATTTTCCCCCTGAGCTGGTTCCCCAGCTCCCCTTCTTTTTCATCCCAGTCAAGAGTATCATCATCCGTCCAGTTGCTCAGGCTTTGAGAGTCACCCTTGAATCTCTTTTGTCCTTTGTCTCTCTGTCCAACCACCAAGGCATGTGAAAGAAATCTCTAAAAGACATCTTGAATCTACCCATTTCTATCCATGCCATTGGTGGGAATGCAAAATGGCATGGCCGTTGCTCCTGTCTTCGTCCTGGCTAGCATCACCCACACCCGGTTGACTAGTTAGCAGCTGCCTCCTAACTATTCTAGTTTTACAGTGTCCTTCTCAGTCTCGTTCAACAGCGTTGGGCCTGAATTTGGCCTTGATGCCAACATGGTGATCCCTGGTTTCTTGTTTGCATGTACCGTCTGTTCCTTTGCCCATCCCTCTATTGTTGATGATTCTTCCTTTGTGAAAACTAACAATAACAACACAACTGCAGCTACAAAGTTTCTTTACTTTAGCTCCAAGCCATCCATGTGGTAATGGTCTGTCTAGTTGGCTGTAGGAGTTCCAGCATTGCCCATATCTGGCCCCAGAGTGTGGGTATGAGAGCTTCCCCCTCTCTCCCCCTCCCCTGCTGATAGCCAATGTTCTGAACCATGCTGAAGGTAGGCTTGTTCCCTTGTTTTTAGCTGTTTTGAATCACTGTGTTTCAGGAATACCTCCTGTCACAGCACTGAGTTGAGTTTTACTTTGTGATCTAACCTGAAAACCTTTTTCTGTAATAGGTGAATTACACCTAATTATATTAAATGATATAATGGCTGTGTTTGTTTTCCGACCTGTCATATTACCTTTTTACTTTTTGTCTCTATGAGTTTGACTACTCTAAGTACCCCATATAAGTGGGATCATGCCGTTTTTGTCTTGTGAATGGTTCATTTCACTTACTGTTCTCAGAGTTCATCCATGTTGCAGCCTGTGTCAGATTTTTCTTCCTCTTTAAGGCTGACTAATATTCCATTTATGTCTGTCACGTGCTCTTTGTCCATCCATCAGCTAACATTTGGGCTGCTTCACCTCTGACCATTGAGAACAACGTTGCTAGGAACACAGCAAACTGCTTGTACTGCTGCTCCTTTGCCCAGTCCTCTATTGTCGATGATTCTTCCTCTGTGAACACTAACAATAACCACTGTAGCTACAGTTTCTTTACAAATATCTCTTTGTGATCCTGCTTTCAATTCTTTTGGGGATATCCTCAGAAGAGGAATTGTTGGATCATACGTACAGTTATTTTAATTTTTTGAGGACCCTTGATACTATTTTCCAAAGTGGCCAGGCCATTTTACATTCCCATCAATAGTACAGGTTTCCAATTTCTCTACATTCTCAGCAACACTTTTATTTATTTACTTTTTGATAACATCTATTTTAATGGGTGTCAGGTGTTATCTCACTGTGATTTTTGACTTACATTTCCCTAATGATTAATGATGTTGAACATCTTTTCATGTGCTTATTGGCCATTTGTATATTTTTTTTGAAGAAATGTCTCTTCAAGTCCTTTGCCTATTTATAAAATAGGTTTGTTTTTGTTAATTTTATTTATTTACTTTTTGATAATATCTATTTTAATGGGTGTCAGGTGTTATCTCACTGTGATTTTTGACTTACATTTCCCTAATGATTAATGATGTTGAACATCTTTTCATGTGCTTATTGGCCATTTGTATATTTTTTTTGAAGAAATGTCTCTTCAAGTCCTTTGCCTATTTATAAAATAGGTTTGTTTTTGTTTGTTTGTTTGTTTTGTTGTTGTTGTTGTTGAGTTGTAGAAGTTCTTAAAGTCATGGGTATTAATCCCTTGTCAGATATGATTTGCAAAATATTTCCTCCCATTCCATAGGTTGCCTTTTCATTCTGTTGATTGAACAGTTTTACATTTTAAGGACGTCCAATTTATCTATGTTTTCTTTTTCTGCTTGTACTTTTGGTGTCATATCTGAGAAATCCAATGTCTTGAAGCTTCCCCCCGATGTTCTCTTTTATAGTTTTAGGTTCTATGTTTAGGCATTGGATCTGTTTTGAGTTAATTCTTGTGTATGGTGTATCCACTATCATTTTTGCTAGGAGTTCCCAACACATCATAGAGGTAACACCAAACAGTTTAAGAAAGAGATTTCTACATTTCCACAGTTGGCTTTTAGCACCAAATATGTCTTTCCTCTCCTTCCCCAACAAACACTTGTCCCTACCCATAAAAAAGACATAAACATGTAAGAAAACAAATGCAAAAATTTATATTTTATTTGAATTCAAAAAATTTAAAATTGCTTTCAAATTCAGGAAAGTACCATAATGCAGGACCCCAGGGGGAAGCCTCATATACAGAGACAGATAAATTAAATGTATATACTGCAGACAAGCCAAGGTGTGTAGATTACATATTTACAGCACTTGATGTTTTCTGAAAACCATATTTATACATTTTATTACATTTACAAAAAAGGCTTCCACTACCGTTTACCTACAATAATGAAAAAAAATTTACACCTTTCTTTCTTTCTTTTTTGGTACTGTACAAACTTTGTATAACAAAAATATATCTCTGTACAAAAGATTTTTTTGTTTGTTTTTGTTTTACTTTTTTTCCCCCCACATGGGATGGTGATGGGTGTGTGATGTGGATGGTGGGTGAAGGGTCCTGTCTGCCCTGGTCCCTTCCAAGCCTCTGGAGGTGAAGAGAAAATGCCAGAGGTGGGAAGGGCAGTGCACAGCAGGGTGCCGGATGCCTCGCCAGCCTGGGCTCCGGGGGCACCTCCTAGGACTGCACAAGGGGACACAGGAGGGGGGCAGAGGCGGGGCTGGAGGCGGAGCCCACTGGTTGTCTGAGAGGAGGGTAAGAAGGGGAAGGGAGCAGCCAGAGAGCTTCCTGCGTTTGTTTCCAGGGAAAGAGACGAGCGTGGGGTGTGTCCTCTCCCACCAAGCCCAGGGATGCTGTGTGGGCAGCACTGGCCCCTGCCGTGGCCAGTCCCAGTGGCATCTGCCGGAAATTCACTTCCCACTTTAGCCAATCTTTACGTGAATCAGATCTTTTCACTGTTTCAACCCAGAATTTGCTTAAGGACCAAACACGTTTGTATGTTTCTATTTGTCATTTCAAAATGTGATACGGACTTCTGAGGCCAGCAGGTCACATATGCACACGCGTGTAAGCCCATGGGGACCTTCCCAAGGACAGAGACAGTGGCTCTAAATGTCAGTTTGATTCCTAAATTCGTTATAGATTCCCAACAATACTTCTATAGAATTCATTAATGACCAGAGCACAAAGTAACTCAAAATAAATCAAACTCCCTTGCAAGGGCTGCAGAGTGTCTGTCATCCACTCCATCCTCTGGATCCAGGAGCGCCCAGCTCCTCCGTCTGCTGTGGCAAGGTGCGCAGGGCCCTGGGCCACCAGCTCCCGGAGGCAGGGGCTGGGTCCTTGTCTTGTTGCTGCCCAGGTGGGGAGAACAGAACCCAGAGAGGACATGCAGGCCCCCTGCCCGGCCCCTCCGCTCTGGCCAGTCCTGCTGCAGGCATTCACCTACTGCTCCCTGTCTGTGTCCTTCCTAGACCTGGGTTTCTGGCCGCCGTATAGTGGACTTTGGAGTTAGAACCATCTGGGTTTCATCCTGACTCCACACTTCACGTGGCTTACATCTCTTCACCATTCTGGGCTTCTGTTTTCCCATCTTTAATGGGGATCATAATTCTTACATTTTAGGTGGTGGAAGGCCTAGAACTGAGACTCCTGAAGCGTCAGGCACTTATTACACTGCAGCGTGATTTTTCGGCCACTGGGGCAGGCTCGCTCTCCTGTCCCTTCCAGCACCTTCCGATGCCTGCAGACGTGGCATCCGTCTGGGCCACAGGCTTGTTTCTCTTCTTTGTCCACTGACAGCCACACTTGGCCTTGGGCTTGTGGCCAGATTCCTCACCCTTCTTTCCAGCGCTGCCCGGAACCCAGATGACTGTTTAACTCACTGGGATTAGAATGCAATAAAATGAGGTTGGAAAAAATAAGCTGACTTCCAAGCCGTTTCTTAAGGTGTTTTTCTGCCCTTGGGGTAATCCCTGCTGTCATCCTGCAGCTGGACCGTTCGTTTGTCCAGGGCTGGTCTCCGCTCTGGGGACTGAGCACCGCGGATGCATCCGCTGACACAGTCACTGGGTTCTGACGGCCCGGTCAGAGCCCGGCAGCGCATGTTGGTTTCAATGCTTGTTGGTGCCTCCGTCACTGGGTTCTGACGGCCGGTCAGAGCCGGGCAGCGCATGTTGGTTTCAATGCTTGTTGGTGCCTCCTCCTCTTCCCTCTTCTCTGGGCTTGTGGGGAGCATGGGGCATCCTTCACACCCATTTCTGATTTCCAAGCGTCTGTGGTCTCCATAGACGCAAATGAAGGAGGTGTGTCTGCTCTGCTATGGGCAGTCCATAGGCTTCCTTCCTCTCGCAGCCCCTCTTCCTGTGCTGCCCCCATCAGGGCACAGCGGGCTCCTCTCCAGGGCGCGGGAGCAGAGGGCGGCTGGGCGAGGGCCCAGGTCCAGCAGCAGCAGACACGGGCGGAGGGACGGACGAAGATGGGCACTGGGCACTGGGCTCAGGGAGCTACTTCTGTGCCCTGGAGAACTGGGAACAAACAGATCACACCAGAGTTTGTCAAACAAGAGAGGCAGTGAGCGGGAGGGGCGGGGAGCAAAAGGAGGCAAGAGCAAAGCAAAGAAGAAAAAAGGGGAAAGAATGAAAGACAACTAGTTGCCCTGACCCTGATCTTTGATTTTTAGTCCCCTAAACCGAGGGTGGGGTGCCGGGACCCTGCTTCCCCACAGAGAACATTTATTTTCCGGATGTTGTCGTTTCCTAGGCTGGGCCGACATGTCCGGTACACACAGGGGACCCAGGGCCTAGGGACCACCATGCTTTCAGGGGCCAGGGAAACGTTTTAAATTTACTTTCAAAATCAGAAGGAAAAATGAACATCATAATAATGAATATGTAGTAACGACTCCTGCTTAGACGGTACTCATCTTTGTAAGAGCTATAAAGTATCACTTTTCATGTATGTAGTTTTGAGTGAAGGAAGGGTCCATGAAAGTCAACACGCCCTGCCCCTTGCCCCGCCTCACCGACCCCATGGGCCGCCGTGACTTCCCTGTGTGGGGTTTTTATTTTAACTTCAACTGTTCTTGTCAGGCATCACTGGAATTTGCGACCCCATCATTCATTTTAAATGTATATGTGTTCACAGTCCCTGAGCCAAGCAGCACCGCTTCGTTCCTGTGCTGGGCACGCCGATGTGGGCGGAGGCTGCTGCTGGGGAGCTGTGGGTGGGGCCAATGGTCCCAGGGCCTGGATTCTGTGAGGGGCAGCACTGAAGGCTGCCCAGCCTGGGAGCCGCCACCCCCGATGGCCCAGATGGCACCCAGGCACCTGAGACCCAGCGGAACCCAGACGTGGAGCGGGGGTGGGGTGTGTGCAGGTCATGGGCCATTCCTGTTTTTGTCCTATACTGTTCAATAACGCTGCAGCTCCAAGTTCAGAGTCATTACCCATCTCCTGAAAGGCCTGATTTATGTTGTCAGAGATGTCACTTTTTATTTTTTGCTTTCTGTTTGCAAGAGTTCTGAGTAGGAAAATGTCAAGATGGAGCGTAAAGATGAAACCTTAGAACGATGCTGGCATGTTAAAACGATCCCACTGGAATCATTTCTCCTCCTTCGTTAAATATTTGCTCAGGGTGGATGTTAAAGGATGCGCGCACAGGTCCCGGTCCCTCCCACTCCCTCTCACCGGCTGCTGGAGGCGGGGCTCTCGGGGGCAGCGGGGGCGGCAGCAGGCCTGGGGGCTATACCGCTGTACACACTGTGCTGACTGTGAACTCCGCCTCGGTGGCCATGATGTCTGTGGGCTGGATGTTGCGGTCGTACATTGGGTTCTCAAATGTGGCCCGAACATTTGTGTTCTCGTGGCCAGCATAGCCATTGAACGGAACTTTGGGTCTTCTCCTGGGAATGAGAGGGAAAGGACAGACTCAGGTCTAAAGTCGGACAGAGGGAGAGGGAGGCAGAGGGAGGGCAGGGAGGTTTCAGGTCACAGCTCAGGAAAGCTCTGGGTGGGCTGGGGCCTGGCGTGTCTTGTCGCCCTCCCACCCCCCTGCCTCCTTCCTCCCTGTACCTGTGCTTGTAGAGATAGAGCACGAAGCCTGCAATGATGAGGGCGATGAAAGGCACCAGGATTGCGGCGGCCACCGAGCTGCTGTTGGAAGCAAAGTGGCGGCCGATAGATTCCGGGTCTGACTCCAGCAGCCTGAGGTCTGCAAGTCCCAAAGCATAAACCTTAGGTCAGAGACACAGTCTGGGAGTGCGGCCCCTAGCGGTCACCATTGGGAAGTGCGGCTGCGGTTGGCTAAGTCCCTCCTCCTCGCTGCCTTCCACACACACCCAGACCTTCCCGGGAGAAGGGGCTCACGGGGGTCGGTCAGAGGTCAGATCGTATGTGAGGACAGCGTTCAGTCCTGGGGGAGCCAATCTGCGGGAGAATCTGAAACTATGTCGCAGAATAAAATCTTAAAAGGGTGCAGCCCTTTAGAAGTTTTGAAACTTTCTGGGCCATAGAAGCTTTGGGCCATGGAACTTTACAAGAAAGTGAAAATATGAAACGGATGCATGAGGTCCTGCTCTGGGGGCACTGAAGTTTCTGTCTCTGGAGGGTCTCCCCTCCTTTGTCTGCCCCTCCGCCCACAAGACTGGGTGGCTCAGAAGAGCGCAGTGGGACACCCTTGCCACCTAACTGAGGGGCTGAAGCTCCGAGAGGAGACAGGGAGTCCGCTGTGGAGCCAGAATCAGAACTTGGCTTCCTGAGGTCTCTCCGTGTTTGAGGCTGAGGGGTCAGGCATTTGAAGGGCTGCTGCAGGGAAGAGAGTGCAGCTCACGGGGGCAGAGCTAAGAAGAGCTCTCGGGAGGAGCGGGGTGGAGTGGGCAGAACAGGGAAGCCGATTTCCACTGAAGACAAGGGGAAGCTTTCTGAGGGCCAGTGCTGTGACAACACGCAATGGACCGAATGCTTTGGCAGGCAGGGGCTCTGGAGACAGCACCGGGACTGCCTCCCACGAAACCAGGACCTCTCCCCCCATGAGCCCGAGGCTCACACCCAGAGGCTCTGGGTCAAAGCCAGTCTCTGGAGGGAGGATGCTGGGCACTGATGGTGTGGAGCATGCAGGCTAAAGATGACGGGAGCAAGGGAGGGAAGCCTCGCTGACACTCCGTTTTCTCATCTGTAGGATGAGGACTGCAATGCCAACCTCTGTGACATGTGGGGAGGAAAGGACAGCACGGATGAAGGCACCCCTCAGGACCCCACGTCTCAATGCTTAGGGATGTCTGGGTGATGCCCGAGGGCTGGCCAGACAGTACTGCAGGGGCCTGTATTTTAGACCCAATGCCCTTAAGTTGGGGGCCTTCAGCTCAACAGCTGAGCGTGAAACTGGCAAAGGGGAGTGCATGATGTATCGTGGTTATTTGTGGAGAGGTGTTCCACAACTTCCATCAGCACCTCAACGGCGTCACTCATCCAGAAAGGGTTGAGAACTCCTGTCTTAGATTGTTGGTTGTCACCAATCCTCTGTCCTCTACCCCCATATACACATTTCTCCTCCACACCCATGAGCTCATGCTCCCAGGGGACAAATGCTAGTTGCTCCAGGGGACAAATGCTAGTTACCAAGTCTTTGAAAGCCGAACTGCCCAAAGCCGTGGCCCTTGACAGAGCCTTGGTAGATGAAGGTGCCTCCGGAGGACTCTGAGGAGACCTGTGTGGTGGGAGCAGAGAGCGTAAGCTGGGAGGCGTGCCAGCAGGAGATGGAAGCCAGGCCAGGGACACACTCAGAGACATGTTGCCCGCGGCGCTGTTTCACCTCCGCTCTTGCCCAGATACAGACAGTGACCCTGACCAGCACAACCAGGCCCGGGCAGAGCAGGCTGATGTGCTGGGGGAGGGGCGGGGGCACCAACTGCTTGTAGGAGGCAGGGAGGCGTTTCTCTTTTCCACTGGCCAAGTCATTTAATATTGGCTTCAGTTTCTCATTTATAAAACAGGAATAATAACAGTACCTACGTCTCAGGGTGGCTGTGAAGATTAAATGAGTTAATATAGATGAAGCACTTACAACCCTTAACAGGCCCTAGTTAAGTGTCAGCTGTTCTTGCTGTGTGAAAAGCTGACTTAGAGCACCCCGGGACAGCGAACCAAGATTAAAATGGACCCAGCAGACTTAACGCACTTTGGAGAGTTCATCCCCGTTCCATTAGCTATAATATTTTTTGGGGGCAACTAGGGACATAACTCCTTCTTGTTCCCTCTGCCACTTGCCTCCATGAGGCTCGTGTAACTGGCACAGACAGACAAACACACTTGTCGGAGGGCAGAGCTGGTGCTACTGGCGTACCTTCCAACGCATGCTCTTCCCCAGGGCCCTCTGTCTGTGGTGCTCTAGGCTGACCTCCTCTCCTGTCCCCTTGAACACACCCTGGGTGACACAGACGCGGGCCAATGGCTGGCTGCCATCCTAGGCAGTTGCTCCAGCTGCCCCTGGCCCCCCACAGCCCCATTCCTGTCTAGCCTCTGGCCTGCACTCCTGGCTTCATCTCCCAACTCTGACCCTGTCCTCTCACCTCTGGCACCTCCCCTATGTCTTAGTCTCCCCCCTGTGCTGAGTCACCTACCATCTGTATCCTTAAATGCGGGTAGATGTTCCAGGTTCTCATCTGGGACACCAACTTCTCCCAGCTCCCACCACCACGCCCTGACCTTCAACTTGCTTGAATTCACTGTATACCGCTGACCTCCAAGTTCCTTGCTTTTGGATCTAACATCAGAACCTACTCCATCTCGCTCAGATGTGCTGACCCTCTGGACTCCCAGCCTCCTGGCCCTTTTTATCTTTGCCTTTGCCCATTTGACTAGCCAATGAGGTCTCCTTTGCTCCCTGTTCTGGCCCTACGGAAAACCTCCTCCCAAGTTTCCACGTGGATGCAAGAGTTTCCACCCTCTCCTCACCTCCTCTTCCCTGGCAGTGACCTTGGAATGGGATGGGCCAAGGGCACCGGGAGTCCAAGGACTGAGTGAGATTTGCTCAACTTACATGCCCATCTAGAGCCCAGTGATCATCTTTGAACTTATTCACAAAGATCTCCACAGGCCCTGTGATCTGGTAAACCTGGAGTCGGAGATGGAAATCTTCTTTCTTGTAAATTCCTGGAAAAAGCAAGTTCAGAGGGTGCACTTGAGAGATCCAGAGAAATGTCAAAACCCGTTTGTGGGTATGCGGGTGTGAGCGTCTGAATGTGATCTCACATGCAGATGTTGATCTAAACATTCCACGAATTATTAACTGTAAGCCAAGTACGGTGCTGCTGGGGAGTTGGTGTAGGCTGTGACTCCACGAATTATTAACTGTAAGCAGGCAAGTACGGTGCTGCTGGGGAGTTGGTGTAGGCTGTGAGTCTGTGCAAGAATGTGCATGGGTGTTAATAAACAATGGATTACTGGCCTGTGGCTGGGACTCTGTTTATACATGCATGTGTGAGAATAAAGTGAATGTGGTTTTGTATATGTGAATGTATCAGTTAATGCGTTGGTGTGCCTACAATTCGGTGTGTGTAGGAATGAATGAGTGATGTATCCGAAGTATATGAATGTGTTTAGGACTCTCTTAGAGCTAAAGAGTGAATGTGACTGTTCACTTGTGTTCGTGTGTGTGCATGAATGAACGTGAGCGTACACTGTGTATTACTGTGTGCATTCCTTCACTCAGGCATTCATTTATCTATCCATCTATTCAACAAACAGTTTTTCTACATATTTAGCTGTTCTATTTATAGAAGGACTGAAAATTAGGGAAATTTTAGAAAATGCAGAGATACATGAAGAAAAAACATCACTCTTGATCTCATTACTAAGAAATAGCCACTGTCAACATTTTGGTTTAATTACTTCCAATTTTCTTTCTTATAAATATGATTTTTTTCTTTTAAAAACCGGAGTCCCATTTTAAAAGCATTATCCTGGATGTATTTCTTCCAAAACTGACATAATCTTTTACCCAGTAGATGCTATAATTAGTATATCCCCCCTTTTTTAAATATTTCCATTTATGTACTATGAATAGTCCTGTAATACGAACACCCTTTATTTATGAGTGTTTGACTCCATCCATTTTTATTTCTTATGATAAAGATTCTTAATGAACGGGTCCCTTCATTTTCAAGGCTCTTGATACAAATGCCACCCTGTTTTCTGGAACTGTGCTATTTTCAAGTCGGACCAGCACTGGATCAGTGCCTTCACTGGACCATGACCAGCACTAAAGTTTATCACTTAAAAACATCTTAGTGGGAAGAGTAGAATGTGATATTTTGTGTTTACTCTGATTTTTTTTGATTACTGATGAAAAATACTCTTCTCTTGTTTACTGACTGCCTATATTGTGGCTCTTGGGTTCTCAGCCCCTGTTTCTGGTTCCGTTTTAGGGATAAGAGTCTTTTTTCTCTTTATTTCTCAGGGTCCTTCGTATGTTCAAGTTATTGATGTTTGTCACCTTTGTGCCTGGTGTTTTTATCATGTAAACAAAGATGAATAGACACTTCCTCTTCCCCCTGCCCACCAGACAGGTCTGAGCCTCCTAGGACAGTACAATGTAATGACAGCAGATTCATCCTAGCAAAGGGCATGTGCCCACCTGCCCTTAGCAGCCCTGGCTTGCACAGAGGGTCGGGGGGTGGCGGGGGGGTTACTCCTCACCGGCCAAGTGCAACTCCACGCCGCTGTGGTCAATCATGGTGGCATTGACCTTGCTGCTGACAACCTGGAAGCCAGTCACCCTGAGCATGGCTGGCTGCTTCTTCCCCTGGTACTCATAGGCCCCTTTCCAGAGGGAATTCTTGGCAAAAACATCCCCAGGAACTAGAGGAATTGAGAAACAGACATGAGAGGGACTCTGATGTGTGCTGGCAGACTTGAGACCACCTGTTGACGGACCCCAGTTCAGTGATGAGACTGTTTTCCCAACCTCTCACCCCGGGGAGGGTGGTGGAGTGCTCGGACCTCTTGCGATCCTCTTGGCTCTCAGGGTGAATGAATGGAGGGTAAGGGAGAGAAGGTGGATAAGAAAAAAGGAGAAAACAAGAAAGGGAGCGAGGGAACTAGAAAGAAGAGAGAGAAAGAGAAAGGAGAAAAGAGAAGAAGGGAGGAGGCTGAAAAGATGAAGAAAGGGAAAAAGAGAAATGTAGCAGTATCGTGTAACAGATAGGACTCAGGCTAATGGAGGCAGACAGATCTGGATTCTCATCTTGGCTGTAAATTACCTATTGTTTGGTCAAGTGTAAGGGCCTCAACTCCCTCACCTGCAGGCCACACCTGCAGTTCTGGAAGTGGGGGCCACCCTACCTGCCTCATCAGAGTTATTGTTTGGGGTCAAGTGATCTAATGTTGCAAATTGTACATCACAGGATGTCAGGCACATAAAGCACCCAATGAACGATAGCTATTAAAACTGTTATTTATCCTGTAATAATTCTCTACGGCACGTGTTATAATCCCTATTCTACGGAAAGATACACTGAAGCTCAAGAAGTGCAGCCCATTCACAGATGGTCAGTGCCCAGAATGGAATTTGGATTGAGTCTTGTTTCCTGTACAATGCACGTACTAACTAATATCACTGCCGGGTTCCGAAAAGCATATGATAGTGCGTAACTGTGCACTGGTCAGGCAGCAGGCCT
>NW_005370065.1:1468943-1483124 GCF_000412655.1 Myotis brandtii
AAGACTTATATTTTTGATATTTATTTTATATATTTAAATGCCATTTAACAAAGAAAAATAAACCAAAAAAATGAGTTCGTGTGTCACCTCTGACACGCGTGTCATAGGTTCGCCATCACTGGTCTAGGACCATACACTGGCTGGTGCTGTGCCGGGAGCGGGTGTGGTAATCAACAGCTCCAGAGCTCGAAGCTCTGGACGTGTTTTTGGAAAACCTTGGACCCTTCTTCTGGATGAGACTTTTGCTCCCTGCAGGCTCACTTCCTCCTGAAGTCTGCCTGGGTTGGGAGGTGGGAGGGGAAATCAGTTTGAATCTACAGATAGTTTCCACTGGGCACTCAGAAACTCATGTGCGTGTTTCTGGGTAACTCAGTGAAGGAACCAACATGCGTCTTGAGATCAGGCCCGTACACACCTGAGGCCTGGGTGAGCGGCGGCTCCCGGGCAGGGTTGATGGGTCTCCCGCTGGGCCGGACCTCTGCTGGGGAAGGAGAATGGGAGGAGACAGGATCAGCCCCTGGTCTACATTCTGTTGGAAAACATGGCCGCCTCTCTGGCATCAGGTCAGTGGCTGCTTTGAGATCTTGCTTTGGACTTACCCTCTTAGACTGGAGGGAGGCTGCTTTGAAGGCGATGCCTCTCAGAGGATGAAATGTAAAGAGTTACACATTTTCCACCGTATCAATCACAGTCATATTACACAAGGAATTTGGATATCATTACATATAACTCCTTATTACCATATTAAATAACAGGATCTACCAGCAAGTCTAGTAACTATCATCATCTTGAAGTAGTCAGGAACATAAACAGTATTTCATGATCTGAGTAACAACTGCAATCTATGAAAATCTGCAATTCCTGCTGGTGACAATGTCATTAGAATTGCTAACACGACTCTGGGCTTTGTCTACATTCTGATGAAAGGAAATGCTACACTTCAGCAAGAGGGAAGGATGTCTATCTTCTACCCACTGCACAGATCCCCCGAATGCCCCATTGAGCACCTGGGGATGAGAAGCCCTGAGCTGGGCTCTGCTTCCCTCCCAGATGCCCAGCACGAAGGAGGACTTTCCACTGACTAAAAGTAAACTTCCTAGCCCCGAAGGGGTTTCAGTGGAGCGCCTTCCTCCCTTGGAGCGGTGATATGAAGACCCAGAAGCCCTCCCAGCACAGGCAAGGCACGAGCTTAGGGCCTGAGACACAGCGAGGTTCAGATTCCAGCAGTGCTACGTAATGAGTGTGCGACTGACTAGCTACTTCACCACTCAGAGTCTTCGCCTCCTCCTGCTAACACACACCTCACAGCTCTATGCTGGACAAATGAGGTTGTGAACATGAAAGTCATGGTCAGTAAATGTTAATGTCTTTCCTTATTTTGCAGAGAAAAATCTGCCTTGTCACCAAGTAAGGACAGACTTTCCCTACTGTCTCCTCAGGGAGGCCACAGGGTTTTATAGCACCCCCCTTCCAATTCTGGGTGCCAGCTTATGTTTAGGTACACAGAAAGCTGCAGAGAAATTTTCCACAGCGACTCAATAATCACAGGAATAGAACAATTCTAAAATTTGTATGGAACCACGGAAGACCCCACATAGCCAAAGCAATTTGGGGAAAAAACAAAGCTGAAGGAACCATACTTCCTGATTTCAAACTATATCACAAAGCTGTTGTAATCAAAACAGTATGGTATTGGCATAAAAACAGACAAATAGACCAATAGAACAGAATACAAAGCCCAGAAATAAACCCAGGGAATTAATTTTCAATCAAAGGGCCAAGAATATGCAATGGAAAAAAGCATAGTCTCTAATAAATCGTGTTGGGAAACACATGCAAAGAGTAAAATTGCACCCCTATCTTACAACAAACACAAATAGCAAATAAAAATGGATTAGGCTTGAAGGTGAAACCTGAAACCATAAAACTCCTAGAAGCAAACATAGGGGGTAAGCTTCTTGACATTGGTCTTGGTATTGGTTTTTTGGATTTGACACCAAAAGCAAAGGTAACAAAAGTAAAACAAACAAGTGGAACTACATAAACTAAAAAGTTTCCACACAGTAAAGGAAACCATCAACAAAATGAAAAGGCAACCAATGGAATGGGAGACAATATTTGCAAACCACATATCCAACAAAGGGTGAATATACAAATGATACAAGGAATTCATACAACTCAATATAAAACCCTCCACAAAAAAAGCCAGTTAAAAAAATGAACAAAGGATCCAAATAGACACTTTAGAAAGAAGACACACAAATGGCCAACAGGTATATGAAAAGGTCCTCAACATCACTCATTATTAAGGTAATATAAGTCAAAACCATAGTGACATATAACCTCACATCTGTTAGGATGTCTATTATCAAAAGAAACGAGATAACAAATGCTGGTGAGGATGTGGAGAAAAGGGGGCCCTTGTACACTGTTGATGGGAATGTAAACTGATACAGCCACTATGGAAAACAGAGTGGAGGTTCCTCAAGAAATTAAAAATAGAACTAACTTGTGATCCAGCAATCCCATCTCTGGGTATATACCTGAAGGAAATGAAATCCTTGAGGGGACAACTGTACTCCCATTCACTGCAGCATTATTCACAACAGTCAAGGTATGGAAACAACCTAAGTGTCTGCCAATGGATGAATGGATAGAGAAAATATGGTATATGTATTTGGACAATGGAATATTATTCAGACTTAAAAAAGAAGGAAATCCTGACATTTGCAACAGCATGGAAGAATCTGGAAGACATTATGCTAAGTGAAATAAGAGAGAGAAAGACAAACAAATACTATATGGTACAACTTACATGTGGAATCTAAAAAAAAAAAGTCAAACTCATAGAAACGAAGAGTAGAAGGGTGGTTGCCAGGGACTGGGGGCCAGGGTGATATAGGAAGAGGTTAGCAAAAGGCTATGAAGTTTCAATTATAAGATGAATAAGGTGTGAGGATGTAATGTATAACATGGTAATGATAGTTGATAGTAATACTACACTGTGTAATTAACATTTGCTAAGAGATTCAAACTTATAAAAAACAACCAAAAAGTGAGGTGGTGGATGTGTTAAATTGATGGTAGAAATCCTTTCACAATTATACATATATCAAACTATCATGTTGTAAACTTCAAATATATTACAGTTTTATTTGTCAATTATACCTCAATAAAGCTGGGAGAAAAGAAATCAAAGGGATTAAAGAAACTCTTACAACTCAATAATAAAAAGACAAATAGCCCAATTAAAAAATGGACAAAGGATTTGATTAGGCATTTCTCCAAAGAAGTTATACAAATGGCCAATAAACACATGAAAAGATGCTTATATCATTAGCCATTAGGGAAGTGTAAATCAAAACCACAGTGAGATACAACTTTACACCCACTTTGGATGGTTATAAAAAAATGGACAATAACGTGTTGGCAAGGATAGAGAAATTGGAACCTTGACACATTGCTGGTGGGAACATAAAATGGCACAGGCACTTTGCAGAGCTGCTTGATAGGTTCTCAAAATGTTCAACATAGAGCTGTCATTTTACTCCTAGATGTACACCCAAGAGAATGAAAAACATATGTCCATATAAAAGATATACGTTTATGTTCATAGTATCCTATATAATAAAGAGGTAATATGCAAATTAACCCTCACACCCTCACAAGAGGGCTGCCTACGACCAGGCTGGCAGGGAGGTTAGTGAGGGACAACCAAACGACTGAACAAGCAGGCTGAGTGGGGCGACCAGGCCAGCAGTGTGGGGAAGTTAGGGGCGACCAGGCCAGCGGGGGGGCAGTTGGGGGCAATTAGGGCAGTGAGGGGCTACTAGGCCAGTGGGGGAGGGCAATTAGTGGTGACCAGGCCGGCGGCGGGGGGGCAGTTAGGGGCGACCAGGCAGGCAGGCAGGTGAGTGGTTAGGAGCCAGCAGTCCAGGAGTGTGAGAAGGATGTCTGACTGCCGGCAGTCGGACATTCCCCGTGGGATCCCGGATTGGAGAGGGTGCAGGCTGGGGTGGGGCAATCAGCCCGGCGGGGGGGTGGGGGCAGTTAGGGGTGACAAGGCAGGCAGGCAGGTGAGCAATTAGGAGCGAGCGGTCCAGGATTGTGAGAGTGATGTCCGACTGCCGGTTTAGGCTTGATCCCTGGGATCGGGCCTAAACCAGCAGTCGGACACCCCTCAAGGGGTCCCGGATTGGAGAGGGTGCAGGCTGGGCGGAGGGGACACAACCCCTCGCCCCATGCACGAATTTCATGCACCAGGCCTCTAGTTATTCATAATAGCCCAAAAGTGAAAACAACCCAAGTGTGTCCATTAGTGGATAAATAGATAAAACACAAAATGTGGTATATTCATTGAAGGAATATTCACTGAAGGAATATTATTTAGGCTAAAAAGCAATGACATTCTGACACATGCTATATCATGGATAATCCTGGAAAACATTATGCTAAGTGAAATAACACAGACACAAAACAACAGCTATTAGATGATCCCACTAACATGAGGCACCTAGAACAGGCAAATTCGTAGCTAGAAAGTGTCATAGAGGTTATTAGGGGCTTCAAGGAAATGAAAAATTATTGTTTAATGGAGTTCTGTTTGGGATGATGAAAAATTCTGGAAATGGATAGTGGTGATGGTTGTACAATGTTGCAAATGTACTTAATGCCACTGAATTGTACACTTAATAGTAGTTAAAATGGTAAATTTTATGTTACGTATATTTTACCACATGAAAAGCTTAAATAAGTGTACTCTAAAAATGAAATCTTGTATTAATATCATATGTGGAAAAATTACTTTCCACAAATAAAGGAAATTTACAACAATGTATATGGTGAAAAGACAAGGTGGTTATGAAATGCTAGCTCTGATAAAGGCTTTGACCTTGAGTCCTCTCTCTCTGAGAGGCAGAACAACCAAGTACTTAGAGCTCAGAATCTGAACTCAGACCTTCAGGGCTTGAATCTCAGCTCTTTTCCTTTACCAGCTGGTGACCTCAGGCATGTAACTCAGCCTCTCTGTGCCTCAGTTTCTTCATATATTAAATGGGGTTATGAATAGAACCTGCCTCATAGGATGATTGAGGAGGATAAGTGAGGTAGTACACCCAAAGTACTTAGTGTAATGCCTGTCATATGGCAAGTTCATCGCCTGTAAGGAAGTTTAATGCCATTCCAGCACCAAACTGACTGTTTACTCTTGCTGGACTCTTTTAAAAATATATTTTTATTGATTTCAAAGAGGAAAGGAGAGGGAGAAACAGAAAGAAACATCAATGATGAGAGAAAATCATCAATTGGCTGCCTCCTGCATGCCTCTCAATGGGAATTGAGTCCACAAACTGGGCATGTGCCCTGACCCCAACCTGAGCATGTGCTCTGACCAGGAATCGAATTGTGATCTCCTGGCTCACAGATTGATGCTTAACCACTGAGCCATGCCACCCGGGCATCCTTGCTGGACTCCCAGACCACCTTCTCTCCAGGCCAGCCTTCTCTGACTTCTCCCTCCCACTCTTAGACTGAATTAGTCACCATCCACTGCATCCCACATTCAGCCCACCTCTATGTTCCTGAAGGTACTGTTAGATCTGATGTATCTGTCTTCTGTGGCTAAATGTGAGCTCCGTTAGGGCAGGGTTTCTGTCTTTCACCTCCAAATTCTCAGCAGTTATGCACAGTGATAATGCTCAGTAAATAGAGAATGAATACATTCAGGGAGAGGGAGGTCTGTGACCTCTTGGTAACCCCGAGGGATCTGTGGGTGGGTGCTGTTTTATCAAGGTTATATGCATAATGCGGTATTCTAGTTTGGTGAAATATAGTCTGTCTGGGGACTAACTATACTAGTAATCCTAGGAGTGTACTAGTAGTTAAGCACAGACAGAAGGATTCACTCTGTGCCTCTCTAGGCTGCCCTGGTTTCAGCTCCTAGGGACTCAATGCCTCAGAAAGTCAGAGGCAGAGCCCAGCTCCTGGAAATCCTCCTTCCTCCTCCTCCTTTGCCCTCCTTTCACTCAGGCCCAGCCGCCTTCCGCCTCCCACCCGGAAGGGGCTCGCCAGTGGGCGCACTCACCCAGGCAGATGGGTGGTTTGCCTGTCCAGCTGCCATCTGCTTTGCAGGTGCGGTGCTCGGAGCCACCTTTGAGGGAGAAGCCCTCCTGGCAGGTGTAGATGAGTGTGTAGCCCATGGAGGGCAAGTCCAGGGCCCCGACGTTGGCGTGGGTTGGCGTCTCTGGCTGCTTGCAGTGGTGGGCTGGACCAGAAGAGAGACACTGTTGGACCTGGGAGCGGAGGGCCTGCGGCCATTCCCGGTCCCAGAAGGAACATCCCCCGCCTGTGCCCTTCAGGCCCCTCTCCTGTCCAGCATCCCCTCCCACGCCTTCCCCCACCTCCCAGCCCTGGGTCTACAGGACTGGACATGATGGGCAACAGGTAGATGCTGGCCTATCAGCCCCGGGGAACCACAGCCTGCAGCACTTATCCAGAGGGAAGAGGAGTAACTAAGGTCAAAGCCTGGAATCTTCCATCTGAGGGCTGGCTGTGGTGGTTACTAGTTTTTGCTGCCCCCGGAAAGTTCCTTCTTTTATGTTGCTAAGGCCTAGGCATTGCCTTCAAAGATCAGAAAGGCTTTTGTGTGAAATGTTTTCTGTGAGTCCCCAGGGTGAGATGATGACAGAGACCATCATTGGTGCCAATGAGCAGTGTGCGCTCCCTGTCATTCAGAGCATCCCAGCGCCCTGGCTGCCCAGCTCTGGGGAGACAATGTGTCGCCAAGGCGGGTTGTGTTGGGAGGTGGGGGCGGCGGCACTCACGGACACAGTCGGGCGGGCTTCCGCTCCAGGTCAGGTTGGGGAGGCAGGTCCTGGTGGTGGAGCCCTGGAGCAGGTAACCTTTCTGACAGCGGAAGAGCACTGTGCTTCCCACCTGGGGCGAGGACAGAAGGTACCACGATCACCTTCCAAGCAGCCACGCTTCATACCTGTCACTCGGTCACTCACTTTCCCATGACCCAACTCCTACTCCCGCCATTGCCTCTGCCCGCAGCCCCCTTCTTCCACTTCTCCGCCTGGTTAGATCGCATCTGTCCTTTGAGGCAGCTTATATTATTCCTCTTCTACATGGGCTCGCCCAACACCCTCATCAATGCTCTGATGGGACACTCGCTACTCCGCTGCTGTGGGCAGTGCCGGACTTAGAATTGGAGGAGCCCGATCTGAGTAGAAGCCGATTTTGGCTTCTACTGAGTGACAGCTGCATAAAACTCTCTACACTGCAGTCTCCCTAAGTGTGGAGTGGGGCAGGCCAGCCCTGTCACCACTGCGCCGGAAGGCTGCGACACGAATGCAATGGTGGATCTGGAAGCATTTTATAAAATGTGAAGAAATTGCCTCTTTCTTCTATGAAATGGTAAGTTCCTTCAGGATGGACATGTCCCTCAGAGAATCTGACACTGTGCTTTGTAAATCTACTGAGCAGAGAGCTGCCCTCCCTCCCTCACTCCAGTATTTCCCCACGCTCACCCTCCACGTGTTCCTCGCCATCTGACTCAACCTCCACAACCACCAGCTCCATCTCCTACTGAGCAGAGAGCCGCCCTCCCTCCCTCACTCCAGTATTTCCCCCACGCTCACCCTCCACGTGTTCCTCACCATCTGACTCAACCTCCACAACCACCAGCTCCATCTCTCCCCATCCAATCCATGTGGCATGATGCTGCCCATCAGCTTCCTAAAACGCAACTCGATTGCACTACTTCCCAGCTCAAGACACCCGTGTGTTTCTATGACATATAGGAGCCGATTCTAACATCGAGTGAAACTCTGAATTTCCATCCCCTTCCTCCATGCTCAACCTCTTTGTCTGTTGGTATTTCATCATCTCATTCAGCAAACGTCACCTTTATATACCCACTCGTGCAAATCAAAAACCTCACGTCATCCTTGATTCCCCTCTTTCCTTCAATCCTTGGTCCAATCCATCAACAACTCCTCTTGGTTCTACCTAAAAAATACATTCTAACCCAGGGGTGGGCAAACTTTTTGACTCGAGGGCCACAATGGGTTCTTAAACTGAACCTGAGGGCCGGAACAAAAGCATGGATGGAGTATTTCTGTGAACTAATATAAATTCAAAGTAAACATCATTACATAAAAGGGTATGGTCTTTTTTTTTTTTTTAGTTTTATTCATTTCAAACGGGCCGGATCCGGCCCGCATTCTCTCCTCCACTGTCACTGCACTTGCCCACCCCCCCCTCCTCCTGAGCTGCGGCAATAGTGTCCTACTTGTCTAGCCTCTATTCTTTTTTTTTTAATTAACTTTTTTTTTTTAGAGAGGGAGAGGGAGAAAGAGAAAGAAACATTGATGTGATAGAGAAACATCAATTGGTTGCCTTCTGTAAGACCCAGGGATGAACCCAAAATCTGAGCATGCGCCCTGAGCTGGAATCGAGCTTGGGACCATGCTCAACCAGCTGAGCCACAGCGGCCAGGGCTGGCCTCTATTCTTAACCCCCTTTTATTCGTTCTCTCATCAGCAGCCAGGTGGTGGATCAGATCGAGTCACCTTCCAATGGTGTCCCCTGGGATTTAGAATAAATTCCAAAATGCTATCCTGGCCTCAAAGCCCTACATGACCTGGCCTATAACTTTCTCTCTTCAAAAATTATTATGTGATATTTGATGCATAGGAAAAATATATGGAGTCCATGTAGACGTGGGTTATAACAATAAAATGAACACTTTAGATTGAGCTCACTACTCAGGAGCTAGAACATTACAGACGAGGGTGTCCCTTCCCTGCCCGCTTCCTCAGCTCCCTCTCAGTGGTAACCACCACCTGGAATTCTGTGTTTTTAATTTCCTTGCTTTGTTAAAAAAATAAGTCTATCACATATGTGTACCTATATCTCTAAGCAATGGACATGTTTCTTGGTTTTAATTCTGAGAGAAATAGTACCTTACCACCTTTGTCATTTCATGTTGTGCTGCTAAGATGTATCCACACTGGGTGGGCTGCAGTTCATTCATTTTCACGGCTGTCTAAGAAGCCATGACCATACCACAGTTTCCCCGTTTCTTGGTAACATGTGACAGAGTGACGGGGGTCCCGTGCAGCTCAGCTCCAACAGGCAGAGTTCTTTTCTCCTCCAGCTCCCAAGGTCTTGTCCCCCACTAGTGCTGTTCCAAGCAAGGTCCCCGGGCCTTCCGAGGCCGACAGTGACAGGAAGGGGCAGGAAGCCCGAGGCCTGATCTTGGCTGACCCCATTACCTGGTAGCCCTGGGAACTGTTCTGTATCCCAAACTGCGGCATGCCGGGGTCTGCACATGTGGTCAGCGTCGGGTCTGGATCGCAAAACAAAGAAACAGACCACACGGTCACAGAAGCTTGCCTTGCCTCGCTCACTCTGAGAAACAGATGCAGAGAAGAAAACGGAGCCATGTCCTGATGTCCCTGCCTCTCGATGTTCCCACCCAAGACAGACCCCTGGCTGACACCACCATGCCTTGTAGCACATTAACTCTGTTTCACATCCTGCTCCAAGAAGCTCAGAGGAGGACTTGCCCCCCCTTTGCAGGTGAGACCCCTGAGCACCGGGAAGGAAAGCCAGCTCCCTCTGAGAAACAGATGCAGAGAAGAAAACGGAGCCACGTCCCGATGTCCCTGCCTCTCGATGTTCCCACCCGAGACAGACCTCTGGCTGACACCACCATGCCCTGTAGCACATTAACTCTGTTTCACATCCTGCTCCAAGAAGGTCAGAGGAGGACTTGCCCCCCCTTTGCAGGTGAGACCCCTGAGCACCGGGAAGGAAAGCCATCATCTTGGGCCCCAAAGAGGGATGCCCACAACTGGGACAGTGCCCCAGACCACCTCTCACCTATGCAGCTGGGCTGGGTGCCGCTCCACGTCCCATCTGACTGGCAGAACCTCCGTGGCGAGCCCACCAGCACCAGAGGGGGCTGGCAGGAGAAGGAGACGGACGACCGGTAGGAGAAGCCGCGGTCCTCTCTCCTCCCCCGGGCCGGGACCCCAGGATCTCCGCAGAACACAGCTGGGAGCACAAGGGAGAAAGGCAGGTCCAAGCTGCTTTCCAGAACACAGTGTGCGATCCCAGTGTCCCCACCCCCCTGCTGCTGTTTCCTCTCCTTCCCATATTCAAAGTGCTCATCAATAACCATCCAAGTAACAGAGAAACACTACAGGAAGTTTAGAACATCGAGAAAAAATGAACTCTCAGCCCCTACCCATTGTTCTCCCCTTGCTCCTCCCCCATTTTCATGCCCATCCCCTTCTGGTCTTTGTTTACTTGTAGGTAAAGTTGTGCATGGCTGCAAACCCAACGTCCAAATGTTGTTAACCTTGTTTTATTCACTTAATATTCTGTGAACATTTCCCAGGTTTATGCATCCTTGTCATTTATTGGCTACATAGTTCTGCAATGAGAGGTTGTATCATAATTATAGTTTGTCATAACCTATATATTAGGCACTTTCTATTATTATAGTTACATCTGGCCTTCCTTTTACTTGTATTATTTTCTTGGAGGAGATTCTCTAGGAGTGGACTTATCTTTAAAGGTTTGAGTGTGTTCATGGCTCTCGATGTATAGTACGGACAACTGTCATTCCAAAGGGTGTGCATTTACACTGCGGTGGGTAGTGCATGGAGAGAGTAGTGCATGGAGTGTGCTCATTCATTCAGATCTTCAGAGCATCATTAAAAACTGACTACCTTTGATTCCCAAGACATCACTTCAATCATGAAGAACATCCTTTAGGCTATGATGTGAGTGTGAGTGTGTGTGTGTGTGTGTGTGTGTGTGTGTGTACACAGAGTCATGAGGCTCATAATAATATGCAAATAAATCAGAAGTCTGTGCCGTGGAAACTGGGAGTCTAGACCTGACCAATCAGAAGTCAGTCAAAGGCTGAGTTGGTGAGAAGTCACTGTATCTAGAAAAAGGCAGCACAAAAGATAAGAAATACTAATGGATGACAAAGAAAGAGAAACTTGGTCTTGCTAATAAGCAATGTGGTACCAATTAAAGTAAGGAGGTACCTTTTTAAAGTCCTCAGCCTGGTAAATATAAAAAAATGGGAAAATCCATTGTTAATGAGGGAAGGAGTCAAGAAACATTCTCATAAACTGTTGGAGGTGGTGCAAATTGAGATGCTCTTTCCAGAAGACAGTTTGGCATCATGTGTCCAAACATACAGAGTGCATGTCTGCTGACCCAGGCTCACTCCTAGGACTTTACCACGAGGGTAAGGAAATGCTATTTTCAGGGCTATTTCTTGCAGAACTGTTTCTAACAGGATTAAATTAGAGAAACCCAAATTCTTCACCAGAATGAGATCAGACAAGTTGTGGCAGCTACAACAAGGAAATTCTTTAAACCATTAAAAATAATGATGTGTAGGTCGGTATCTATTGATAGAAAAAGGTGTTGTTGGCCTATCAATGCATACACGTCATGAGCTAGTATGCACAGCACGATTCAATAACGTTTATAGAAAATCATATCCATATGCGATACACGCAAAAATGCAGAGTGATAGTTGTGGAGACACCACCGTGGCTGCCTTTGGGAATTGATAGTTCAGGTAACTGTTGTGTTCTTCTTTGCCTTTTCAGATATCACACTTTTTTGGGGGACAATAACTGTAATTCACTGCTAAAAAGCAATGCAGCTATTTCTCAAGAAGAAAAGCACTGTTTCTAGTCCAGACTCTGCCCTGAGACTTGCTGTGTTCCATTCCTAATGTCACCCTGATGGCACACGAAGGTCTGGGGGTTAACCACGCACCAAGTGCTGCCTTTCCTGGGTCCACGTCTGAGCTGCTGGCCCTCGTCTCTGCTGACATTTCTCAAATGGAAGCAAACTGTCAGAGGTACCCAAGCAGGGTTGTGAGTATGTTGACAGGTTTTTGCAGCCTTAGACCAATGCCAAGTGGACAAGAAGAATAGGTCCTATTCTTTGTCCAAAGCACAGGCACCGAGAAAAATATCCAGAACCAATTCTCGGGCTCTGACAAGAATAAGTGACCCGGACCCTGTTTCTCCAGGGGACTCGGTAAGAAATGAGCCCTGAGGGGGACGTGGGGCTCTCTGGGACTGACTGGGCCAGGCGGGTAGAAATAAACGGTCACCGGGAAATCACGAGTCCCAGGAGCCCTTCTGTGCTGGTATTTGCCATGAAGACAGGCCCCCCATCGCTGGCTACTACCCGAGCCAGTGAACAACCTTTTGGGTTAAAAACCTTCCTCTCATCTATGGCTTAATTTCTTACCACTGTGACCACACAAAGTCTGTAGCTAGGGCTCCATTTATTCTCATTTTCTTCCTTTAAACTTCCTTCCTTCTTTAATAGTGTCTGACAGAGGTCCTCCCTGGTCTGGGGTGGGGTATCTGGTCTAGAACTCTGGCAGTAGAGCTCGGAGGGAAAGGGAAGGAGCCGGCAGACAGGAGGCGCTAGAGAGCCCTGTGAGCAACTTACGGAAACACTGAGGCAGCTCTCCGGTCCAGGATCCGTTTCCCTCACAGGTGAGCACCGCGGGCAGGGAGAGCTGGTACCCCTCCAGGCAGGCATACGTCACGCTCGAGCCCCACATGAAGTCGGACCCCACCACTTTCCCGTTGGGGATGAGTTGAGGCGGCTTGCACATGATGGCTGGGGGGAGATCACAGCAGGCTGAGTTCTGGTGCAGTCCCGGTGAAACCAGGCCCGTCACCAGCACGAATGTCACTGGCCACCCTGCACCTGGCAGGCGTCTGGGCTGAGCAGGAGGAGTCAGGAATGGCCCCTCTCACTTCGGGAGCTCTGGTCTTTCTGCTCCTTTCGACGCCTGACAATCCACTCCTCTCAAAGCCCAAGCCTCGCCTTGGTACCTCTGACTCCCTCCTTGCAGATGTTCAGGGGCCAGTCCTGGTTAAGATCTCAGGGCTCTGCCTCGTCACCCTCCCTTCTAGACGCCCAAGGCCCACGCCTCACTTCTTTGGCCCTCTGTCCACGCCTGCAGCCCTCAGACGCACCTTTGCAGATTGGCTTGGTACCATTCCACGTCCGGTCCTTGGTGCAGCTCAGCACAGACACCCGATGGGACTCCATCATGTAGCCAGGGACGCACTGGTATGTCACAGTTTTGTTGTACCTGAAGTCACTGCCCAGCCGCAGGCCATTGGCCGGAACCCCAGGGTCACCACACTTTATGACTAGGACAGGGAGATACAGCATTTTTCACTCCGTCCCCAGCCCTCGTCCCCAGCATTCCAATACCACCTTCACTCCCTACACACTTCCAGGAAGGAAACTGTCAGATAAGGAATACCCGGGCCCTCCCAGGTTCTCAGGTGGGCACTGCCCAGTCCCCCTGCAGGAGTCCTCCTGCACCCCACTCCTCTTGCCACAATACCCTTGTGCACCCCAGAAACTTGGGCTATGATGACCATCCTTCTTATTCAAAGCTCACCCCTCAAAGAGGAAGTACCCAGAGGGCTCAGTTCCTAAATGAGGCGAGGACTCAGCGGGAGGGAGGTCTCCAGGTTGAAGAGCCTAAGATGTGTCAATGAACCCCACAGACAATTTGTCTACCAGCGGGTGTATCTTACCACCTGGTATTCTGCCTATGAGGCCTCAGTAGGCCCAGGAGTCCGAGAATCAGGGTCTGAGGACCTATGCAATGGTTGTAACTATGTTATGGTATCAAGTGAGGCTGGGGTTGGTGAGCGCTTGCTGTGGAACAAAAGTGAAACTTGACATAGGATTTCAGATAGAGCCTGACATCAAAGACCAGGACTTGGAAAGGGAGAATGTCAGATCCCTTATCTTATCACTTCCCTCCATCTGGGCCCCACAGGGACTCACTTTCCAGGGAAAAGGGGTTGGGGCTGCCCTTGAGAGAAGCAAGAAAGGGGAGCAGTGGGGTTACACAAGGCTTTAGAGCCAGGCCAGGGTAGGGATGTGTGCAAGGGAGAGAAGAACCGACAAAGATGGTGGGTGGTGGCAGTGTTAAAGTGGGGGTTTGCCCTACAGGAGAAAAAGAAAGCCCGAGGAACTGGCCAGAGCCTGAGAAACAGCAAATCGGTGTATCTCAACCTCTGAGCCTCAGTCATCTCACGTAAAGGGGCTAAATAGTAGCTACTGCAGCGGAGTGGGGTGAGCATCCACTGG
>NW_005370065.1:1492437-1496211 GCF_000412655.1 Myotis brandtii
TCACTCCCTACACACTTCCAGGAAGGAAACTGTCAGATAAGGAATACCTGGCCCCTCCCAGGTTCTCAGGTGGGCACTACCCAGTCTCCCTGCAGGAGTCCTCCTGCACCCCACTCCTCTTGCCACAATACCCTTGTGCACCCCAGAAACTTGGGCTATGATGACCATCCTTCTTATTCAAAGCTCACCCCTCAAAGAGGAAGTACCCAGAGGGCTCAGCTCCTAAATGAGGCGAGGACTCAGCGGGAGGGAGGTCTCCAGGTTGAAGAGCCTAAGATGTGTCAATGAACCCCACAGACAATTTGTCTACCAGCGGGTGTATCTTACCACCTGGTATTCTGCCTATGAGGCCTCAGTAGGCCCAGGAGTCCGAGAATCAGGGTCTGAGGACCTATGCAATGGTTGTAACTATATTATAGGATCAAGTGAGGCTGGGGTTGGTGAGCGCTGGCTGTGGAACAAAAGTGAACTTGACATGGGATTTCAGATAGAGTCTGACATCAAAGACTAGGACTTGGAAAGGGAGAATGTTGTCAGATCCCTTATCTTATCACTTCCCTCTATCTGGGCCCCACAGGGACTCACTTTCCAGGGAAAAGGGGTTGGGGCTGCCCTTGAGAGAAGCAAGAAAGGGGAGCAGTGGGGTTACACAAGGCTTTAGAGCCAGGCCAGGGTAGGGATGTGTGCAAGGGAGAGAAGAACCGACAAAGATGGTGGGTGGTGGCAGTGTTAAAGTGGGGGTTTGCCCTACAGGAGAAAAAGAAAGCCCGAGGAACTGGCCAGAGCCCTGAGAAACAGCAAACTGGTGTATCTCAACCTCTGAGCCTCAGTCATCTCACGTAAAGGGGCTAAATAGTAGCTACTGCAGCGGAGTGGGGTGAGCATCCACTGGCATTGCCTATAAAAGAAAGCACTTAGCTCAGTGGCTGTCACATAATGTGTCCTCAATAACTAGACATTATGTGTATGAATCTCATTCAGGGGCAAGTCCCACCACGCCAGACAGCCTTCCCAATCTCCCACGGACAGCCTTCGTCTTGGACATAGAGGAGCCCACTGCTCTCAGCCACCGTTTGCCATGGAGCCCATGGGCTTGGTTCTCACCTGTGCACTCTGGGTCACTGCCTGTCCAGGTGCCATTGACCGAGCAGTGCCGGCTGAGCAGGCCTGTGGCGTAGTAACCTTCCCGACACTCATAGACGATGGAGCTGGAGAAAACCAGGCCATCGCTGAACACGACGCGGGCGTTGCTCGGAGTCCCGGGGTTCCCACAGGAGATCACTAGGAAGCCAAAAGAGCACATCATTCCCCAGAGCAGGGGCAGGCAACCCCTGGGGACCGAGAACTGCCCGGAGTGGGAACCGTGTGCTACCCAAGGACCTGCGGATGGAAATGCCTCTTACGCTACTGCCACGCCTGATCACCTCACCCTCAGGAGGGAAGGAGAGACCTGTATGATTTCTAAAACGTAAGGACTATGTCTGTTTTATTATCACACCTAAAAATTTAAAAAATTCCTTAGTATCTCCCAATATTCAATCCATGCTTAATTTTCCTTAATTCTCTCTCTCTCTCTTTTCACAGTTGAGTTGTTTGCATCACGATCCAAACAAGGCCCACCTATGGCTATTTGGTTGCTGTGTCTCTAAGACTCTTGGACGTATCTCCCAATATTCAATCCATGCTTAATTTTCTTTAATTCTCACTCTCTCTTTTTTACAGTTGAATTGTTTGCATCACAATCCAAACAAGGTCCACTTATGGCTATTTGGTTGCTGTGTCTCTAAGACTCTTGGAATCCAGAGATGGCCGTTCCCTGTCCTGTGACTTATCTGTTACAGAAACCAGGGCACTTCGTGGGGGTTTGTGCCTTTTCCCTTGCATCCCATCAGGAGGCACAGAATGTCTGGTTGTTTCCTTGTTCCTGACGTTGAGGCTGATCAATGGGTTCTGGCATGATACAATTCTCATTAGTTTTTCTCTAATGGTTTTAGCAGTAATCGACTCTTGCTAGACTAGATTTGCTGTTAGGGGATAGAAAATGGTGATATTCTAATTCTATAATTCTTTCTGCATTCGCTAAACTGCTTTAATAAAGAACATGCCCGTCACCAAATATTTGCTTACCCTGAAATGCAAGTCATACAGGAAGGCTGGATAATGCTTGATTATTTTTTTAATCAGACATCAGAACAAGAAGTTGGTTCCCTAGCAAGCTTCAAAGGTGACTGATCGTCACTGGAACTCAAGGACTTAAGCTTATTTACTATGTTGCCATCCATTGCCACTATTATTCTTATTGATGCTCAAATTATCCCATTTTAGACTAGTGGGAGCCTTTTCATGACTCCACTTGTCTTTGGTAGATTCCTTGCTGGAGTGACAAGATGTTCCAAGTTCACCTTTCTATTTCCTGCCTCCGTCCTGGAATCTGCCATTTCTCTAAAGAGCTCTGGTTGCGTTTAATGGAGATTGGATTTAGGAACCACAATCTTGGTGTTAAGGGCACTCATTGATTCTAGGCTTTTATAGTGGACAGATCTGGGAAAATAATAAATTCATTAGTTTCCATTTTTGATTTCGATATTTAGAGATTACTTGTTTTTTTTCAATCTTTAATTTCTTTATTGATTAAGGTATTACATATGTAACCTCATTCCCCCAATAAGAGATTACTTGTTTTTAATCTTTGATTTAAGTTTATTTTGTAAGTACGTACAACATTTATGTGGTCCTGAAGTCAAATCTACAAAATGATTCCTATATAATTAGCACAACTGATAGGCCCTAACAGCAATTTATTTAACAGGTATTTGTGTGGCTCGGGTCCCAGGAATTCAGTGATGACCAAGTTATGTCCTCTGGCCTTGCGGAGCTCAGGATATCTTAAGAAACTACCTATACACAGATGAACCAAAATATGATGTAATAAGTGTTACACTTGATGGAAAGAAAACACTCATAAGAGAGCGTCTTATTAGGGCTGGAGATAAGGATTTGAGTAGAGCCTTGAAGGATAAGTGGCAGCTGGTCAGGGAAGTCACAAAGAGCTGTGTGCACGTTACATACACACGCACACTCTACTCTTTCAGCATCCACTTCCAGGTCCAAACTCTCAGCCACTAACTTTCTGCTCCTCGAATACTCCTGACATGTTGACTAACTCCAGCCTGGGGTCTGAGTGGCACGAAAGGGGACCTGGGTCACAGTGAATATTTGAGAATATTCTAAATTCTCTCTTTGACTCTCTGACTACCACAAACCTTTCTTACTATGTCTAAAAAAATCCCGTAGAAGCTAACTTTGCACTCTAGAAAGGCGGGACTTTGGCAGACAGGTAGCACTGACTCCCATGTATCTCATTTCCTGGGCAAGTGTCCTCTAACCTTGGGCCAGAATGCCTCCCTGTGCTCTGCTGGACCACTCTACAACCTCAAGTTCAAACAGCTGCTCTCTAACCCTGCCTCTTATCTCTTCAGCTCTCTGCCTCTGGGATTCATTCTCTGGTCATTTCTTGGTCCTATTGGGACCCATAATCCATTGATTTATCACTTTTTTTTTTACAGTTTCCTATTCCCATTAAAAAAAACAACAGCCTCTCCTTACCCACCTTAGATTTCAAGATCAATAACAATCACTGCTTTGTGTATACCCTCACCTCCCTCACCACTTTCTGCTGATGTCTTAGTTGCCCGATAAAACCCCAACCCTACACCTAATGCTTCACCTGCCCTGTGCCTGCCCCTGTGTAGCAATATGTGGTTGAAAAAAAAC
>NW_005370065.1:1498276-1522040 GCF_000412655.1 Myotis brandtii
GTCAGTGTGCTCCCACAGGGGGAGCGCCGCTCAGCCAGAAGCTGGGCTCACAGCTGGCGAGCGCAGTGGTGGCAGCGGCAGTCAGACATCCCTCGAAAGCTCCTGGATTGCAAGTGGGCGCAGGCTGGGCTGAGGGACCCCCCACCCCCAGAGCGCAGTGGTGGCGGCGGCAGTCAGACATCCCCGGAAGGCTCCTGGACTGCGAGAGGGCGCAGGCTGGGCTGAGGGACCCCCCACTCCCACCCCCCGACCCCGAGTGCACGAATTTCGTGCACCGGGCTTCTAGTATAGGAAATAAGTGAACAAATGGGCTAAACTTAGTTTATCCTGGTTTCTTCCCTTCTTAGGTGAGGGTGGAAAATATGTTTGTCTTTAGATTACAAATGAGGATGCACTTGAACTATCTATTGATGTCCACTCTCCAGGAGGCCAAGGGTTCACACGGGGCCATGGTTTCATCTGTGAGCGAGAGCAGGTGCTAGGGGTGGGCAAATAGGGCAGGCAAAGGGGAAGAGAGAATGGTCACATACATTACCTCCACACTCAGGCTGCGTGCCGCTCCATGAGCCGTTGGCCTGGCAGGTTCGCTCTGACGATCCCCGGAGCACATGGCCAGCCTCACAGCTGAAGCGCATCAGACTCCCGGGGGCAAAGCTCTCTCCCAAACGGATGCCGTGCGCCGGGATCCCAGGGTCACCACAAATCCCCATGCTGGTGCCTAGGAGCAGAACCAAACAAGCACCATTGTTTTAGCATGGAAGGAAGGGAGTGGAGGACTGAGAGAGGAGGATGTTGGGCCACTGTTTAGAGGGGGCAGTGGGCCCCCCTGCATGAGGGGGTGAAAACTGACTGTGTCTAGCCCAAGTTACCTGGCCAGGCTCCTGCCTTACTACTCAGGGGTCAAAGAATAGAAAGGTCTGAGGTCACCGGTGAATTCCTGGGGACCACCCAGCAAGGAAGAGAGAAGGCAGAGGGAAGAATTTTGGTGGATCATGCCTTCGTTCGTTGGCCTGCACCAGTGTGAATACCAGTGGTCCAAGCTGGATGCATCTCCTCCTCCTCTGTTTTCCCTCTTTTCCACCAATAGCTGCTGATTCCAGAGTATCCTTCCCGTTCCCAGTGCCACCATCTTAGTTCAGATGCTCAGCATTCTCTTGCCTGAACTATTGCAAGAGCCTCCTAACTAACGTCCCTTCCTCTACAAGTCTCTCTCTCATGCATCTTCCATTTATCCTCAGATTGTAACAATGAACCACCACCACTCATCTGATCCTGCTTCTTTTCTGCTGAAATATCTCCATTGGCTTCCCATTGCCTATAGGATACAGTTCAAGCTCCTTGGCATTGCCTCATCTTTTCAACAGCCCAGCTTGAATCCTGATCCTTTAATTGAGGATTCCTTACTCCCAAATTACAGAGTACAGATGAACTCCAGATTAAATATCTTAGAACCTCTCATCTCATCCCTTTCTGCATGAGCAGATAATGTTCCCAACTCATGTGGCTGTACCTCATCATGAACCCACCCGTACGGGCATCAAATGGCAACATCTGAGTGACCACGTTTAGTTTGTTGGCGTAAAGAAATGTTTAAATAATGTATAACCCACTATTGACCATTTTTGTCTCTTCCCTTCAATCCTGGAATTATGAGAATACCATGTTCCCCATTCTGCTCCCTACCAAGGGAGGGGGATTCATTCAATCTTTAAGTCAAACATTTGAAGAAAGAGGGCCCATCACACTTGACCAGGTTTTCTTATCTTTTGAAGTTTTGGAAGAGGCAGTACTGGGTCGCCTGGAAGGCAGCCCTGATGGTGAGGACTCAAACTCCCACACTGCCTAGCTGACCTCTGCTGGAGCCAGCGCTACTGTGCAATAGGCCTGAGGGTGGAGCTCTCCAGTCCTGGGGGCTTATCTGACAGAACGGCCCCACGGCAGTGTTTGGAGCTTCCACGTCAGTGATATAAGGGCGTCTGGGACAGATACTGTATCATGGGAGCAGATGGCAACAGCTGACTCTTTTACTAAAGAGGCATATCAGCAAGAGGTGAGCAATGAACTTCCCAAAGTATGTCTCCAATGCTGGAAATCTCTGCAGGTCCTTGATGGCCTAGGGATTTGTCTCAAGGACTCAGGGCATTTTGTTATCCATCATCTGGGTGCACTGACTGTACAAAATGAGGTTCAAAAATTTGACCCTGGAACTCTTGAATGTGTGTTTCTTTGGCCTGGCAGTAGATGATGTTGCAAAAGATGACATTTGTAAGTTTCAGGAAGGGAGGAATTATATTCTACTCACTGATGCACACCTTGCATTGCATCCTAATCTCCTATTCTTCGCATCTCTTGTTTTTTTAAAAAATAATTTTCTTTCTTTTTAAAAAAATATATTTTTATTGATTTTTTAGAGAGGAAGGGAGAGGAATAGAGAGTTAGAAACACCAATGAGAAAGAAACATTGATCAGCTGCCTCCCGCACACCCCCTACTAGGGATCGAGTACACAACCAAGGTACATGCCCTTGACTGGAATCGAACGTGGGGCCCTTTAGTCTGCAGGCCGACACTCTATCCACTGAGCCAAACTGGTTAGGGCTAACCTCTTTTTTATTTTTTTTTAATCTAAGGCATTCATTCCTCAGCCTCAACATTTATAGAATCTTGTCTAGTCCTGTCCTTGGAGGTCTCCAGGAAGGCTCTGCCCACGATTCTGGTCTCCCGAGTGTCTGTCATCCTTGATGGATACTCAGGAGAAATGAGATGCTAACTGTGCCTCAGAATATTCGGGATCAGGACTAAACAGCTGAATGCAGTACATCCCCTAGTGAGTGGGGTCCATGTCCACTGAAGGCATGTTTCTTGCTTTACTATTTCATGCTCCCAAGGTGTCAGCTTGTTTCTAAGTCTTCCCTATCAACCTTGATGTGGCCAAGGAAGAGTCCCTTCTTCCAAAGGCAGGACCAGTTCTTGAAAAGTCACAAAGTTAGAAAATCTCAGGGTTGAAAAGTTTTAAAGATTTTCCAGCTTAGTTTTCTACTTCAGATAAGAACTGTTTCTATAATATTTCCAGTAGGTCATTTTCCAACTAAGACAACTCCAAATGGAAATTAGAGTTTGGGTGAGAAGACTTTGGAAATGTGTGCCTTTCCTCTTTCGAATGTCTCTTCCACCTGGAACTTGCTCTGTGGACAACTCAGGAAGCCTCAGTATACTTGGCTGTTGTCTTCCCCAGGCCATCCTCCCCAAGTCACTTCCACCAGAACTCAAAACAGAATGAAGTTAGAAAGGAAACCAGGTAATTAGCTTTCTTCTAGTTCAGGTTAAAGGAGTCCCCAAGGCTCATAACTTGTCCTGCCCCGTTCATGAACTGGGCGATTAATGAGTCTTGTAGAGGTGAGGGGCCAAAGTCCTGGTGGAAATAGAGTGGTGTGTCTGGGATTGGCCTGGGCAGCCAATAGCCCTTTGAAACAGTGGCTAGTGCTTTGAGAATTTCTCCTAATATCTGGTTCAATATTTTAGAACTGCAATTTGGGAGACAGGATCATCTTAGAATCTCAAACTATAAGAACAGCTATGTCCCCCCTAGTTTGCAGTCTCTGGGCTGTACGAACTTGGCCAGAGCTGAGGAAGGATGAAGCTGGACTCAGACCACCACAGGCTGAGGTCCAGCTGGGACCTCTCATAGCTGTGCCCTCTGCCTGGTAGGGATGAGAGGAGGGCTCAAAAGCTCTGCTTTCCTCCCGTTCTTCTATCACACTCACACTTGGGGAGCTTGTCCCCCTCCCATTGTTCCCTTGGGCCCTTCTCCCCGCTGCAGGCCCCATACCTGAGCAGTGGGGCAGGGAGCCTGTCCAGTGTCCATCTAGCCCACACACGCGGGTGGCGTTTCCCACCAGAGTCCGTTTGCCACTGCAACTGTAATGCACGACTGCCCCCACGGTATAGTTGTCCCCGGACATCTGGGAATGGGGTGGGGAGCCTGGATGGCCACAGGACACCACTGTGGGGAAGAGCAAACATGTCAGCAACTCTGCTCAGGGAGAGAGCGTCATCACAGGACACACACTAGGCTTCTGGTAGTGACAGGCGGAGAGGAGAGAAACCCTGGGTATCAATCAAAGCAAACTCCCTGCTGGCACACCCAGCTGACATCAGCAGGCAATGCCTACCCATCTCGCTGTACAGTTCCCATATCAGTGAAATGAAAAGTGACACCCGTGTTTTAAGAGTTGAAGAGATAATACATGTAGTAGGTATGCAATCCTATTTGTTGCTTTTCTCTCTTGACTCTTCCTCGCTGCTCTAGGACATACCCTAATGTCTCTGGCAGAAAGGTGGTGCACATAGCACACATAAGACAATACGGGCAATCGGGATCCTGGGATTGTCTGCATTGGCCACAGGTTCCAGAACAAGGGCCAGTTGTAGTCCTTTCCTAACTGCAGCTTATAATTGCCCACATCCATTGTCCCCAGCTTGACACCTTAAGCCTGCAAGTTCCCTTTCCTGAAACAGCAAAGCGTGACTGTGAGAACCAGTGGTGAGATGGAGCTGAGGTGCACAGGTTCAGGCAGGGCACTGCTGTCAGGGGTGCTGTGCTTTGCCTTCCCATCGCTCTTGCCACAGCTGGACCTCAGGCTCTTTCATGTACTTGGCACCTATTTACCGAGTGCCTGCTGGGTGCCAGGCACTGTTCTGTGTGTTTGGGAGAATCAAGTTCATGCTCTTGTGGAGCTTATATTCTAGTGGGGAAGAGAGACTATAACTAATAACATAAATAGACAATTCTAAGCAGGTGCTAAGAAGGAAAATAAAGCTGCACCAGGAAAAGGGTGGTCAGGAGTGGGATGAGGATGCTGTTTTTGAGCAGGGTGGGCAGGGAAGACCTCACTGAGCTGGTGACATTTGAGCAGTGATTTGAGTGATGTGAAGAGGCCAGCCATGCAAGATCTGGGTGAAGAGCATCCTGAGGGAAGGAACATCAGGTGTAAAGGTCCAGAGGCCAGAATGAACTTGGTGTGTTTGAGGACCAGCAAGAAAGCCAGGGCTGCTGGAATAAACAGGGCAGGGAAAGAACGGAAGAAGACATGGGTGGAGAGGTTGCTAGGATGGCCTAGAATATGGATTTTATTATAAGCATGAAGGGATGCCACTGGAGTGATATGACCTGATATATTTTTTAAGAACATTCTGACTACATGTGGAGAACATTCTAGAGTGGGGCAAGAATGAGGGAGGTGTTGCACTAGTTCAAGAAGAGATGATAATGACTTGGATGGATTAAACCTTGGGGTACGGCAGGAGATACTTGTAGTCATGGCTTGTATCCAGAAAGGGGACAGGGCATGGCAGGGATGATGACCAGGATAGGTGACCAAAGGGATAAAATCTGAGTTAGCCTAATGCTGTCCCTGATGACAGCTGTTAACTTGACTGGGCCAGAAGGATGCCCAGATAGTTGTTCAAGAGTTATTCTGAGAGCATTTCTTAACGAGATTAAAATCTAAGTAGACTGAATAAAGCAGATTGCTCTCTCCAGTGTGGGTGTGCCTCATCCAATCTCCTGAAGGCCAGAATAGAACAAGAAGGCTGATTAAGAGAGACTTCTCTCTCTGCCTTCGAGCTGGGACATCAGTGTTCTCCTGCCCTTGGCCTCAGACGTGGACTGGAATTTACACTGTTGGCTCTCCTGCTTCTCAGGCTTTTGAACGCAGACTGAAACTATGACATCTGCTCTTCCGGGTCTCCAGCTTGCTGACTGCAGACCTTGGGACTTCTAAGACTCCATAATTGTGTGAGCCAATTCCTTATTTTATATGTAGTATGTTATGGGTTCTGTTTCTCTGGTAAAACCCAACTAATACACCTGCAAAGTCCTACCTGAGTTCCTGACCTAACTGTGAGCAAACAAAAGCAGTTATTTTAAGCCACTAAGTTTTGAGATGGCTTGTACACAGCAATAGATAATGGACAGAGTAAGTTAAAGCATTATATTATTTATTTCTTAAGACAACCCTACGAGGTAGGCACCATTTTTATCTCCATCTTACTGAGGAGGAACACGAGGCATGGTGAGGAAAAGTCACTTGCCCAAGGTCACAGACCTATTCAATGATAGAATTAGTTCTTGAAACCAGGTAGGTTGACTCTAAGAGGACACACTCTGGAGGCACTGTACTTGGTTCCCTTGTGCAATGACTTGGTTCTGGCTGTCAGCTGAGGCATCGGTGATTGTTCTCCACATGATCCCTGTCTCCATGTGCTTTCTTATCAGTGATTACATTAAATGAGAATTAGACACATAAAAGCCAGATATCAGAAAAAATGAATAAAGAACAAGACCCAACTATATACTGTCTGTAAGAGACACACCTTAGATTCAAAGACACAAATGGATCGAAAGTAAAAAGATGGAAAATATATACTATGCATACAATAACCAAAAAAGAGCTAAATGGTTATTCTAATATTAGACAAGATAAACTTTAAAGCAAAATTGTTACTAGACAGAAGGACATTTTATAATAATAAAAGAATCAATCTGACAAGAAGATATAACAACTATAAACATATATGCTCCTAACAACAGATCTGCCAAGTACATGAAGCAAAAGCTAACAGAATTGAAAGGAGAAATAGACAAATCAACAATTATAGTATGATATTTTAACACCCCACTTTAAATTATAAATAGAACATCCAAACAGATCAACAAGGAAATATAATGAACAACACTAGAAGCCAACTAGATGTAACAATAATCTATAGAACACTACTTAGTAACAGCAGAATATATACTTTTCTCAAGTACACATGGAACATTCTCCAGAATAGACAATATGTTAGGCCATAAAATGAGTCTCCATAAAATGTGAAAAGATTGAAATCATACAAAATATATTCTCCAACCACAATGCAATAAAATTAGAAATCAATAATGGAAGGAAATTTGGAAAATTCACAAATATATGGAAAGTAAACAACAGACACTTAAAAACTAATAGATTAAAGAAGAAATCAGAAGACAAGTTAGAAAATACTTTGAGGTGGACAAAAATGAAAATGTAACATGCCAATACTTATGAGATGCAGTGAAAGCAGTTTTCAGAAGAAAATTTATAGCTGTAAATACCTACATTAAAATATCTCAAACCCCAAACCTAACCGTATTTTTTAAGAAACTCGAAAAAGAGGAGCAAACTAAACCCAAAGCAAACAGAAGAAACAATAAAGAAATAAGTGAAATAGAAAATAGAAAGAGAAGAGAGAAAAAACTAAAAGTTTTTTTTTAAGAGATCAACAAAATTTACAAATGTGTAGCTAGTTTGATGAGAGAGAGAAAGAGCGAGACAAGATAAGTTAAAATTACTAAAATCAGGAATAAAAGTGGTTATATTACTACCAGCCAACTTTGCAGAAATAAAAAGGATTATAGAAGTATACTATAAACATGAACAGTTGTAGGTCAACAAATTAGATAACCAAGATAAAATGGACAAATTCCTAAAAACACACAAACTACCAAAACTGGCTCAAGAAGAAATGGAACATCTAAATAGAATTATAACAAATAAATAGAACAATCAAAAACTTTTATCAAAGAAAAGCCCAGGGCCAGTTGACGTCACTGCTGAATTTTAGCAAATTTTTAAAGAAGAAATAACACCAATTTTTCTCAAACTATTCCTAAAACTAGAACAGGACACTTCCCAACTCATTCTATGAGGACTGTATTACCCTGATACCAAAGCCAGACAAAGACATCGATAGGAAGGAAAACTACAGACCAATATCCTTTATGAACATAGTTGTAAAAATCCTCAGTAAAATACTAGCAAACCAAATTCAGCAGCATAATAAAAACATTATACACCATGACTAAGTGTGATTTGTTCCAGGAACACAAGAGTGGTTCAACATATGAAAATCAATCAGTGTAATACACCACATTAATGAAATGAGGGGGGGAAAACCCACATGATCATCCCAATAGATTCAGAAAAGTAATTTGACAATCATCCAACACCCTTTTGTGATAAAAATGTTTAACAGGCTAGGAATGGAAGGGAACGTCCTCAATCTGATCAAGGGAATCTATAAAACCCCCATGGCTAATAGCATGCTTAATGGCTAAAGACTGAAAGCTTTCCCTCTGTGACTAGGGACATGACAAGAATGTCTGTTCTTGCCACATCTATTCAACATTGTACTGGAAGTTCTAGCCAGGCTATTAGGTAACAAAAAGAAGTAACAAGCATTCAGTTTGGAAAGGAATAAGTGAAACCATGCTTAGTCACAGATGAGATGATCTTGGTGACACTGGATTAAGCCAGTGATTTTCAACCGGTGTGCTGCAAGAATTTTTAAAACATGCAATGACTGTTTAGTCAGGGGCACTGGCCTCTTTTCCTTCTCTTAGATTGTCAAGTGAAAAAAAATAAAAGACAACACCAACAAAACAATAACCGTCAGTGTGAATGAATCAAAATTTACCTATTTATTTGATCAGATCGGCAAAATATAAAATATATATTTGGGTGTGTCACAGAATTTTAGTAATTAGTTGATGTGTGCCATGAGATGAAAAAGGTTGAAAATTGCTGGATTAGGCAATGGTTTCTTAAACATTCCACCAAAAGCACAAGCAACAAGAGAAAGAGTAAAGGGCATGATCCAGAAAGTGAAAAGATAATCCACAAAATGGGAGAAAATGTTTGCAAGTCATGTATCTGGTATGAGTATAGTGTCCAGTATATATAAAGAACTGTTAAAACTCAACAATGTGAAGACAAACAACTCAATTAAAAAATGGGCTAAGAACTTGAACAGACATTTCTCTAAAGAAGAGATATTAAACTAATGGCACACATGAAGATGCTCAACATCGTGTCATTAGGGAAATGGAAATAAAAACCACAATGAGAATGGCTATAATGAAAAAGATGAACAATGCATAAGTAAGAATGTGGAGAAACTGGAACTCTCATACACCGCTGGCAACCATGTAAAATGGTGCAGACACTTTGGAAAACGGTTATCTTCAAAACATTCAAAATAAAGTTACCATATGACCCAGCAATTCCACTCCTAGGTATACTAGTCTATCCAAGAGAACTGGCAACATGTGTTTGCACAAAGACCTGTACATACATGTTCTTAGCAGTTTTATTCATAACAGCCAGAAAGTGGAAACAGCTCAAATGTCTATCAACTGAGGAATGGGTAAACAAACGTGGTATGTCTATACAATGGAATAGTATTTGGCCATAAAAAGGAATGAAGTATGGATAAATGCTACAACATGAATGAACTTAGAAAACCGTATGCTAAGTAAAAGAAGCCAGTCCAGAAGGCCACATATGTAATTCCATCTACATAAAATGTCCAGAATAGGCAAATGCACAGACAGAAAGTAGATGGATGATTCCCAGTGGGTAGGGTAGTGGTGGAAAATGGAAAGTGACTGCTAAAGGGTTTCCTTCTGGTCTAATGGAAATGCCCTGGAATTAGAGAGTGGTGACGATTGTACAATTTTGTGAATATGTTAAAATCACTCAATGATAGACTTTGAAAGAATGAATTTTATGATATGTGAATTATATTTCACTAAAAAATGCAAATGGATTAAATCTTCCAAAAGAAGCTAGTTATTAATTCACATCCAGGTCGGTCTGCCTGAAGTGTTGCGGCATTCAAAGGAAGGACTGTGTTGTCTTTCTGGAAAAGCAAGAAAGGGGTAAATGGGAGACAGTGTTCTGTCAGGCAGGCAATTCTCGAGGAAGAGGACCCTGTAGGCTGAAGAGCGGGTGGCAGTGCTGGGAAGGCCCACAGCCAGGAAGAAAGAGCATGCGAGGTGGTGTGGCCACTAACCCAACCGGGGCCAAGCAGGGCTCTGCCATCCAAGGGGCAGTCAGCGACAGTCATTGTGAAGTAATGCACACATGCACACATGCGTGTACACACACACACACACACACACACACACACACACACACACGGGAGCCCAGCTCTATGACATGACCTATCCTATGACTGGACAGGTGATCATCTGGAGTAATGACATCTACTTACAGAGACACTGTGGGCGGGGACGGTCCCATGTGCCGTCTCCCTGGCAGCTGAGCGCCGGGGTGCCCAGGAGGTAGAAGCCGTGGTTGCATTGGTAAGACACTGTGGTGCCGTAGCTGAACCTGTGCGGGCCGCTGGCATGGACTTGACGGATGCTGTTGTCTTGGTGCCCAGGATCTGTACAGTTAATGACTGCAATGGAACAGGATAATTAGACACAGACCAATTGTTCATATGCTTTTAAATGAGAATTCAGAAGCCCAACAGGCACAGAATTCCAGTGTAGCAAAATTTCTAGATCAACACGAAGCAGATCCTGCCTGGGAGGGTGAGGGGGAGCGGTCCGGAGGCTGGGACTGCTCGCCCCTTGATCATGCGGTTAAGGGACTCATTCTCGCATGACAGCACCTCCTTGGAGAAGCCTCCCCTCCCCCTCTCAGACTGGTTAACCTCTCCCTCCTCGAGGGCGTGGCTGCTCCATCTGTGTGCCGGGTCCCAGCCAGTGTGTCTCCCGCAGCAAAGCTCATCGATTGTAAAACCCGAGCATGCTGGGCTCTTTTGGAAACTGTTTTAATCACTTTTAGGAGTATTCCAGGGAGAGATTAATATCTGGGGGAAAAAATTTGACTTTTAAATGTTAAAGGGTTCCCAAAGCAGCTTAACTCAGAATCAGAGGGCAATTTTAGAATAATGACAGTATCATTCATAACACATGTTGTGTACTTTTGCTTTCCAAACACTTTTGCTACCATTATCTTGCCTGAATCTCAGAGGCATCAGGGCAGGTGTTTTAAATCTTTGATAAGCTTTTAAGGTACTTGATGGACCTCTCTGAGGTTCAGAGAGGTTGGCATCACAAAACAATTAAGTGGCATTTATTCACTCTCAAGCATTGTGAATGCCAAGCATTGTTCTGGGCAGTAAGGATACCACAGATTTCACAGTCTCAAGTAGCATTTCTCCGCCTAGGCACTGTGGACATGTTGGGCTAATAATTCTTCTTCGTGGGGTGGTCTGGTCTGGGATGTTTAACAGCATCCCTGGCCTCTATCCACCAGATGCCAATAGAAACCCTCCAGTGTGACAACCTAAAAGGTCTCCAGACATCTGTCCCCTGTTGGGGCAGGGGGACGGGTAAAATCATCCCCAGTTGAAACTGCTGGTTTAGAGAAAAGAACAAATAAGTGATTATCCTGTTTGATAAGTGCTCTGATAGGGGCAGCAGAGAATGTTCTGGAAGCAGAGAGCAGAGCATCAGAGCAGGGGGTGGAGCGGGCATGGCTTCCCAGGAGAAGGGACATTTCAGCTGGCTCTTGGTGACTGGGCACAAGTCACCTAGACGGAGAGGGGGTGGTGAGGGCGATGGAGAAGAGACTTCATTTGAGGAGACTGTCTGGAAGTGCCCTGGGGGTGGGTGGGCACTGGGCACGTGGAAGGAATGGAAGAGGCTGAAGCCCAATACAGAAGCGAGGCTGGGGGCAGATGAAGTGAGGAAGGATGGGGCTGGGCAGGAGGCTGGGCCAGGCCCTCAGCCCATAAGCCAATGGAGGAGAGTACTTTCTCCTAAGGGCAGTGGGAAGTCTGGGAAGGTGTTTTAAACAGGAGGTGACTTGATCGGATTTGCATTTTAGGCAGGTTGCTCTGTCAGGCTGGAGAATGACTGATGGGGAGCAGGACTGGAGGCCAGGCTCCTAAAGGTTTTATCCCTGCCCTCTGATTTCAGGACCAGTCGGGGGTGGGGAGTGAGTAGGGGGTAGGTGCAGCTGCAGGTCCAGGAGAATTTGCATCTTGTGTTGGGGGGATGAAGCACAGTCCTTGAGGAGAAGGGAACATGGGCTAACACCCAAAAGCAGCAGTTCTCAACGTTTCCTGCCTGAACAAATGCCAGAAGGAAGGCATAGAACAAGGTCTTGTTCTCTGTAACCTTCACTCGTTCAAAACAGCATCTTGAAACGTTAAGAGAAGGATGTTATTTTAGGACTAGTTATGAATGTATCTTATGTTGTAAAAAATCATTTGAAAACTTTGGCCCTTTAATATCAGTTACAAATGAGCTGTCACATTGCACAGCCAATCGGCATGCACCCCAAATGCTGCGAGGAGGAGCCGGCGTCCAGAGAGTCTCAGCCTCCTCCCTGTGAAGAATGGTCCACTCCAGGTCAGGCAGGGCTCTCTCGTGTCCGGCTCACTCTGACTCCACTTAAATGTCACTGAGCCGGCCCGGCCCCTCTTGGTAAGAGGCAGACAGCTCCACTTGCCCTTTACCGCTGCGAACAGCCTTCCGAGAGTTAGGAGCTATTTCCCAGGTGGGGCCCAAATATCCTCTATGCAGAATCTGCCCCTTCTCTCCCCTCCCCTGCTTCAACCCAAACCATAGACTATTTGCTTTTTATTTTCCATTCAAACCCTTCTGCTTTTTTTCTGTCATCAAAAATGGGGCTCTATGTGATGAATTATTGGTTTACAAAATGTAAAAGCCTTCCGAACCTTAGGAGCTATTTCCCAGGTGGGGCCCAAATATCCTCTATGCAGAATCTGCCCCTTCTCTCCCCTCCCCTGCTTCAACCCAAACCATAGACTATTTGCTTTTTATTTTCCATTCAAACCCTTCTGCTTTTTTTCTGTCATCAAAAATGGGGCTCTATGTGATGAATTATTGGTTTACAAAATGTAAAAAAAAAGATTATTTTCGACTGGCCAGTATGGCTCAGTGGTTCAGCGTCGACCTATGAACCAGGAAGTCACAGTTTAATTCCTGGTTAGGGTACATGTCCGGGTTGTGGGCTTGATTCCCCAGTGTGGGGCATGCAGGAGGCAGCTGATCAAAGATTTTCTCTCATCATTGATGTTTCTATCTCTCTCTCCCTCTATCTTCCTCACTGAAATAAAAGAAATAATAATAAAGAAAAGAAGATGGTTTTTGACTGCTATTTTGACAGGTGAAACTTCATTCGCTCTTTTTATGTAGCTAATGATGACATTTTCCACAGATGCATCTAGGGGTTGAGGAAGTCCCATTTATGACCCTTCTCTGTCCTCAGTCTTCCCTATCGAGTCAACATGATGGCAGGACTGAATCCAAGGGCTTTTGCTCTCAGGTTGGGGGACCACAGATGGCAGAGGTCCTGGGGTGAGTGGGAGGAGCCGGGTGACTCACTTCTGCAGGTGGGCAGCGTGTCGCTCCACTGCCCGTTGGCCAGGCACTGGGACCCGGCAGCGCCCTCAGACACATAGCCAGGGTTACAGACAAACTTGACCACATCGTTGAGGTTAAACTGGTTGCCCTGAGTGAGGCCATTGATCGGATTGCCTGGGTGTCCACAGGTAATTGCTGTAACCAAAACAGAAGATAGGTAAGCCCTCCTATTCATCCTCCTCTCACCTGGCATGTCTCATGCCCATCACGTTATTGCACATCCCAAGAAGTTCATCCTCCTCTCACCTGGCATGTCTCATGCCCATCAGTGAAGTTCAGCCATAAGTCTAACTTTAGTCTCTTCTGCTGCAGAATCTTTATTTCCTGAAATCCTCATGGGGACATTCCTTCTTCCTTGAAGGCATGTCTACAGCTTGGACAACTGGAGAGAAATCATCCGATGACTCCCCACAGGGCGAGAGGCCTGGATTGTAGTTCTCTGTCACCCAGCAACACAGTCCTGCCTCTCATCCCCGGGGCTCCCCGTCTCCACTCCTCATTGCTAGGTACACTGATGACTGCCCCTCAGCTGATTGAGACCCACCCTAGTTCCCGGCCAATCTTGACAGGGCAGAGTCACTACTAACCAGGCCTGAACAGATCGGTCACTCCGCTAGACCAGTAACCAAGGCCAACCCCAGGGACCCAGAGTTGTTAGCAGATGGTGGGAGAGAGGGTTCACAGACCCACTGAAAGGCCATGTGAAATACCAGGTGTACACAGTCAGCTTGGGAAGGGTCCCCTCATTCTCACCAGGTTCACAAGGGGTCAGGACCCCCCTCCCCAAGGTTAAACACCACTCGGATAAAGTGAGAGACGAGTGCTGAGGACGAAAACCTTTGGGAGTAGCACCTTTTGAAGGGCAGATCCACCAAAACGCCTGCAAAGGAAACTGAAGGGCCCTTAGCAAAGTAGAAAAACAAGCTGGACAGGAGGTGGGAGTGTCACAGGAACCAGGGGGAGTCTCAAGAAATGTCAGGCACCCAGATAGGTCTGCTTCCTGGAGAACCCAAGCTGCAAAGGGGGGAGGGAGAAACACCACTAGAAAGGAAAACAGGCCCCCAGAGGCTTGAGCGCTTCACTGCGCTTGAGCACATGGACCACTAGAGCCAAATATCCTGAGAGCAGAGACTATGACACATTCGATTCATCTTTATCCTCAACACTTACTCACATGTCTGGCACATAGTAGGAATGTTTATTGAATGTAGTCTTACAGGCTGAGGGAACTTGATATTGGAAACTTGAGTACATATGTGAAGACAACTAACACGGTGCCTACCACAGAGTAGTCACTTATAAATATTTCTTCTTTCCTGTTCCAGATACTCCCCAAACTTCTGTGTTCCTGGAGACAATGGGGCTTGGGACATAAGATCCTGGATTCTGTGATGTGCCAGGTGGTGGCATCACCAGCACCGCCATCACTGTCATCATTACAACAATAACAGCAGCAGCCTCTGCTTGACATCTGTATCAGCCACTATTCTAATCACTTTATTTTTTTTTACTGTTCTGACCATTTAATATGTATTAATTTATTTACTTCTCATAATCTTCTTTGAGGTGTCTGCATGTTATAGATGAGAAAACTGAGACCCTGTGAGGTAAACCAACTCATCTGAAGTCATACAGCCGTATGACATATGGCGACAGACCTGGGATACGAACCCAGGCACTCTAAGGGCAGGGTCCGCCTGTCTAATACTTTACTCTACAGCCTTTCCGTGTGGACCAGGTCTAACATATCCTCAGGCCAGGCAGACATTCTCCACTTAATTCTAGACACCAACATTCTCTATTCTTTATAACTCAATCTATTCACACACATTCTGTGCCAATTTCTTGAAGGCATTTGAAGTTTTTTTTCTCCTGAATGAAACCAAATATGTTTTCTTTATGCACATCTGGAAGACAAAGTGAATAGAGATGGGCCTTGCTTTTGGTAAACTTAATCCTTTAGAAGCTATTAAGACCTACTTTCATGGATTTCTTACTGAGTAAGTCTCATTATTTTATTGCTCCATCTCATATACAGAAAGGCAAATGAAGAAAAAGAATTAAAAACAAAAACTGGCCTTACAAAAATTAAGAACACAGCCCTGCACTTTACACAAAGGCTTACTTTAGGGAGCATTAAAAAGTGAAGAATTTTCCGAATTACTTCAAGGCAGCTGAGAAAAATGATGGTCACCTAATCCAAAAAAATGCAGATGATCAAGAAGAACAAATAAAACTGTAGAAAGCCAGGCCTGCAGCATAACTAGAAGACAGAGAACGCTATAAACTTTAAATTATGTGTAAGGAGAAAAACAAACAGGAAACCCCGGCAGAACTATTTCTCATGCTGCTGATGCAAGCCTGTGTGGAGACCCAGACTGCCTGGGAAGAGAAGAGAGAGGGAGGGGGAGGGCCACATCCTGCTCTAAAATCACTGCTAGAAACAGGAGGTTCATCTTCAGTACGGACATACTCAGGAAGGGTCTGGGACGTCAGGGTGCACTGAGTACAGGGAAGGGGCAGGAGAGTGTGTGATTCTCCTCCTTGCTTCTAGGAGAAAAGAAAGGCAAACAGATAAAGGAAGTGAGAGAAGAAGAGAGGGGGAGGGAGATAGAGGTAGAGAAGAGCTATCCTCTGGAGATTGGGTAACAAAGGGAAAAATAAACAAAAAGGGGGAAACTTAAGGTCCTGCAATGACAAAAGAAAAGCAAACAAACAAAATGGAGGACAAACAACTTTCCCTTATCAAACACAAGAAAGCCTTCGATTAAAAAACAAGACATGTATCTGTCCAGTTTATTCACCACCACTTGCTGAAGATACTGTTATTACTTACACAAGTGTAAATTTTTACTTTCTTTGTCATAGATTACTTGACCATATAAACAAGGGTTTATTTCTGGGTTCTCTATTCTGTTCCATTGATCTATATGTCTGTTTTTGTGCCATACCATACTGTTTTGATTATTATAGCTTTGTAGTATATAGTTTGAGATCAGGAAGCATGGTATCTCCAACTTTATTCATCTTTCTAGTTGGGGTCTTTATGGCTCCATGTAAATTTTAGGAATATTTAGTCTAGTTCTGAGAAGAATGATGTTGAAATTGCATTGAGATATGGAAGCAAGTAGGTGTCCACTGACAGATGCTTGGATAAAGAAGAGGATGTATATATTCTATGGTATATTATGCAACAATAAAAAAGAATGAAATCTTGCCATTTGTGACAACATGAATGGATCTAGAGGGTATTATGCTAAATGAAATAAGTCAGGCAGAGGAAGACAAGTACCAAACCCAAGTACAAATGTGGTTTCATTTGTATGTGAAATCTAAAAAAACCCCAACAAGACCAAAAACAAACAAACAAACAAGAAAAACAAAACAAAAACAGACTCACAGAAACAAAGACCAAAGGGATGGTTACCAAAAGGGAGGAGGGTATGGTTGGAAGGGGAAGCGGAATATAGCCAATAATATTGTGATAAGTTTGCACGGTGACAGATGATTACTGGAAGTAATGGGGTGATCACTTTGTAAAATATAAAAATGTCAAATCACTGTATTGTACACCTGAAACTAATATAACCAATATATGATTGTATACCAACTATACATAAATGAAAAATAAATTTAAGAGAAAGCAATCATATTCTGCTACATTGACTGAAGGGGGACTTTTGTAAACCTTCGGAAAGTCACAAAATGAATAGAAAACATCAGCCTAAATTTATACAGAACTATGATAAAAAGAAAACAGAAAGAAATCAAAACATCTCGGTTGATGAAAATCTCCTCATCAAAAACAAAACACAGGAAACATGAGAAAACTGTAACAACACTCTAAACTGAATTAAATATTAATATATAAGCATTTGGAGATATGAAAAACCATCTTAAGAATCAGAAAATAAAAAAAAAACTAAAGCAAGACATGGAGAAAACATGGGAGAAAATTAAAAGGTAATTGATGACATGCTGGAAAGAACTGGAGAAAAAGACAAAATTACCTCAGAAAGAAAGACTAAATTATAAGAGAGAATGTTATGAAATTGTAATTTACCAAGAGGTATTTAAGAAAGTCAAAGAAAGGAATAGTGACCAAAGATTTCATGTACAATCCAGCTATCCTTCAGGTTTTAAGGTTCAGATAACAGTTTTAAACAAGCAAGAACTTGGGGAACATTATGCAAAGGAGGCATTATTGAGGAATCCACTAGAGACTCAGCTTGATCCAGCTAGGAGGTAACTGAGCAAACTTCGGCTGCATTGGTGAGCTTTTCATATATTTAATGGTAGACCTAGGAGTAAAATGAAGGTAGGGAGAAGGGCACAGTGATATTACATAAACACTATAATAAACCTTTTATGTTCTGACAAAGTAGAAATAATGCAACGAAAGATGGAAGGGGAAAGGAGTGAAGACCGGGAAGCAGAACAGGCTCATTGATTATTGTAAAGTCCATACGTGAAAGCTAATGGCATTAAAATGTTATAAGAACAAAATGGTGTTTGTGATGTTAAGGATGAAAGTAAATACTATAAGCCTAAAATCAGGCACAAGTACAATTCAAATAAAAAATATTACCAGTGACAGGGAAGGCATTTTTAAAGGCTAAAACCACAATCTATAATGCAGATATAATAATTATGAATATCTACACACCAAATAATACAGCGACTACCTGTATGTAGCATAAAATACAGGAAATGCAAGGAGAAATAGATAGAAGCACACTAATAATAGAAAACTTTAAAACACACTTCTCAGAACAAAATAGGTCAAGCGGACAAAAAAAATAAGTGTACATAAGGCATAAACAACATAATCAATAAGGCACATCTCATGACTATATAAGAAATTTACACCTTAATACACTTTCTTCTCAAATGTACATGGGACACTCATAACAACTGATCAAATATTAAGCCACAAAGAGATCATCAGTAAATTCTAAGAAATAGAATATTATGTACAATGCAATAAAATTAGAACTAAATAAAACAATAAAAAGTAAAAAGATCCTTCACCGGAATTAAAAAAATACTCTTCTATATAAAAATTTCTGGGTTAAAGGGGAAATTAATACTAAAATTGCAAAATTTCTGATAAATAATAAAACATGAATTATTGTAATCTATGGAATATGATTAGAATAGTGACCAGAAGAAATTTCATAGTCCTACATACTTATATCCACGACATGCAATAAAAATGAAGGAATGAAAATAAGTGAATTAAATTCCCAACTCAACAGATAAAAAATGAATAAAAAAGTTAACCCAAAGAAATTACAAGGGAAGAAATAATAAAGGTGAAAGCAATAATTAGTGATATGCAGAAAATTCAAAGTAATAATTGCATCTTTGTAAAAAGCATGCATGCATATAAGCATAACCCATGGGCACAGTCAGTAGCGGGGTGAGGGCTTGTGCTGGGGGGTGGGGGTGGGAATGAGTGGGGAGAGGTCAATGGGGGAAAAAGGATTCATATGCAATTCTTTAAACAATAAAGGATTAAAAAAAAAGTATGCTACACCTCTGCTAACGTAACCAAGAGGACAAGGGAGGAAGTCCAAGTTGAATCTGAGCCCATGACTAGGGAGAGTGGGTAACATACTTACGCACACAGAAAGGGGTCTTGCCCGACCAGTGATGATCCTGCTGGCAGATGCGCACGGACATGCCGATCAGGCGGAAGCCGGCGTTGCACTGATACACCACACTGCCCCGGTAGTTGTAGTTCTCCCCATTGATGTGTCCGTTGACAATGGGCTCAGGGGTCCCACAGTGTCCGGCTTTGATGGGGGACAGGGAAAGAGTGCAAATCAAAGAGGAACTTACAGAAAGTGAGGTGGGGCTGGGTCAGGGTTGGGGGAGACAGGGATGGTGGGGAAAAGGACCAAGTTACCCAACCACCCATTGCTTTCCCACTTCCCCCTGAGAGTAGCCAACCAGGAGTGACTTCAGGCAGCCTAGACGTGATAGAAATGGCGTTGAAGACTTGGCAACCCAAATTTCAAGGTTGCACCCCATATGACCACCCATGTCGGACCCTTAGTTTCTGTGTCTAGATGCGGGTGAGAAATGATCACTGTCACCTCCCTGCACACACACACCGGCCCCATTTTTTCTCATCAACTGAGCATCTACCAAGTGGAGGGCACAGTGGTCTACAGTGAGGCAGTCAAAGCCTGGTTGTGTAGAGAATAACTATGTAAATCCATTCTTCCTTCTCCTTGAGTGGCAAGGCACATAGAAGATGTCAACCCAGGGGCGTTATCTTTATTCAATGGGGATTGGGTAGAGCATACTCTTAGCATTTCCACTCGTATCCTTGGCTCTGTGTGAACACGACACGGGCCAGAGACAGTGGAGGGAAGCACGGGGCACTCTGGAACAGACTGTCCAACAGAAGATGTCAACCCAGGGGCGTTATCTTTATTCCATGGGGATTGGGTAGAGCACACTCCTAGCATTTCCACTCGCATCCTTGGCTCTGTGTGAACACGACACACGGGCCAGAGACAGTGGGAGGGAAGCACGGGGCACTCTGGAACAGACTGTCCAACCTGTGCGATTAGGTTTGTGCAGCTGGGACCCTCCTTTGCACTTGAGGTGTCCAAGTGAGGAGTGAGAGGAGAGAGAGCCTTAGGCTAAGGTTTAGGCAGGGGATGAGCGAACCATGCGGGAAATAATGACTTGGTTCTTTGTAAGCCAGGTTTTTCATTTCTTTATGAGTTTAACATTGTTCATTTTATATATATAAGGTATAGAATAAGCAAGTGACCGAAATATATTTCTATATTATATATGTAAAATACATATACGTGTAAATTTGCTACTACATCATATATAAGGTGTTTTAGGTCTGTCACAGGGCTGTGTCTCTGTACGTTGCCCTGCAGGTGGAGACTCGGGCTTCCCCCATCATTCAGGGGCCAATAAGAAGGGGCAGTGTGTTTGGTCAGAATGAGAACCCCTCAAAGACTTGTCTCTTCAGACTTTAAATCGTTCTCATTCTTTTGGGTGCCTCAAGAGAAGCTAGTTTAGGATTTTAGTCATGGTGGATGCCCAATAGCTGGTGTTTGGATTAGGCATTTTAGGGAAGTAGGTAAAACGGTACTGTTCTAAGACTGGGATCCCACTTTGGAAAGATGTAACCTGTCCTGAGGAGGGAACAGAGGGCAGGATAGGCCTGGGGAGGTCGCTTACCAAGGCAGCGGACTTCAGAGCCACTCCAGAGCCCGTTGGCCATGCACTCCCGCACCCTGGAGCCCACCAGCGTGTATCCAGAATTGCAGGAGAAGATGGCTGTTGCCCCGTAGACGGACAGCGTCCCGATGCGGTGCCCATTGGGTGGGACGGGGAGCTCTCCACAGGAGATGACTAAAAGGATAACAAAATGCTCGGTAAGCCAGCTGCTGGCAAAGATCCTCAGCTGCTGGCCTTCTTCAGGTTGCCTGGTTGAAGAGGAGGGACACATGCTGCTCCTGATTAGCAAGAATATGCCAAAAAGAGGATCTGTCTAGCCTTACTTTGCTGGGACTCAGGACTGGAATATGGGTCATGACTGTGCCTTGTGTGATGTTGCACTGGAGCAGGGATTCTTGACTGAGGTGCTGCTAGAAGCACCCAAGGAGCTTTAAAAATGCACAGGCTGCACTCTGCACCCATGACTCACGACCTCTGGCCCAGGCACGTGCATTTAAAAAGTCAGGTGGTCAGATGTGCACTCTGCTGAGGAACCACCCAACTAGAGAAACAGCAATTCAGTGGCCTGCTCCTTGGTGTCCTCAGCAGACACTGCAGATCAATTTCCTTATAATTTCTGCTGAGCTCAGCACTGCAGGTAGCCACCGGCTGGCATATGGGGTGAGACCCAATAGCCAAGGCTGCGTTGGAATGTGAGCCCCTTCACCGTCATCGGCTGTTTCAGGCTCATGACTCCTACTCAACCACATGCATGGTTATATTCTACCATGGAGTCTGCACTTGGCTGATAAGACAACAGTGTCTTGGGTCATAGGTGTTGGGAAGACACCACTCCTCTTAGTCTCAAACTTCCCAGGGCTCACTGACAGGCTATCTTCACCTCTTCCTTTACAAACACACTCCTTATCGACTAGGTAAATGTCATGAGTGCACTCCACTGTAGTGGGTGCTGCGGTGAGCCACAGAGACCCCCATTCAGGATGGAAGGATCTATTTCTCCAGCTGCTGGCACAGACCCTCGGCTGCTGGCCCTCTTCAGGTTGCCTTGGGTGAAGAGTCCTCCCACCTAAAGACGTGCTCTCTCCCTGCGGCAGCCTGCACCTAATGCTTAGTCAGGTAGAGGTACAAAGGCCTCGTGGGACAACTGTGACAATTCTGAAGGACCACCCCAGCTTCAGAGCTCCCCGTGGGTCGGCTGAGACCTTCACCACTGCTGTACCAGAGGTAGAGGTACAAAGGCCCCGTGGGACAACTGTGACAATTCTGAAGGGCCACCCCAGCCCCCAGCTTCAGAGCTCCCTGTGGGTCGGCTGAGACCTTCACCACTGCTGTACCAGAGCCCACTCCTCTGCCTCCTAGTCCCGCTCCCTTCCCTTCCACAGGGAGGGGTCCCAGGAGCACTCCCTGATAAACCTCTGTCCTAGAGTGGCTTCCCAGGGGCCCTGAATTTTGAAACTATTGTGAAGAACTGAAGAAAAACAGGTTGCCATGGAGAAGTTGCGGCAGACACACTTATGTGGCCTGTCCCTTGTGCTATGCCCATTCCTCCTGCACACACTCCCCTTCCAGGTCTTTTCACACCCCATTATCACTGCGTCTTTATCTGTCTGCCTCTCCAGCGGATGACAAGCTCCTTGCGGGCAGGAACCACAAATTTTTATCTTCATAACTCTTTAGTACCTGGCATGAGTGCTGAATAAATAAATTAGTGGATGCTCACCTGGCCAAAGGCAGCTTTTTAATAAGATGACAAGATGCTAAGAAGTATTTCCTTAAAGTAGTAAGCATCTCCCCGGCTCCTGATTCTAGGTGTGTGTTAAAAAAGGGGGTACATTGTAATCCCAGGTGATACCCCTCTTCTCCCCTTCCCTACGCATGAGACAGTTCAGGTAGGAGGCACTGAGCCAAACTTGCCCACCCTCCCGTCCTGGGCTTACTTTGGCAGGTGGGCATAGAGTTCCCGAGGCTCCATTTGCCATTGGCCTGACAGCGGATGACCCTCTGCCCAGTGTAGTAGTAGCCAGGGTCACAGATGAGCATCAGCTGGGCCTGGAACTGGTACTGCGTCTCAAAGATGAGCCTCCATCGGCCGTGTTCCACCCCGATGCCACCGACATCGGGACAGGTCACAGCTGGGTAGACAAGGAGTGGCGAGGAGAATTCATTAATTAATTGTGTAAGACACACTGGCACGAGTCCATAGCTGGGGACTGGCAGACAATAATGAATCCAAGAGTCTCCAGTCCCCAGGCAGGTCTGGTAATGCATGAACTGGGCTGGGTGGGAATGTGGCGAATGTGGACCGGCAGACCTGCACCCCCACCAAAGAAGGGAGGTGGTACTCGGTCAATGCTGACTGTCGGATGTGAGGCTGCAAGTTCTATTTTGTCAGATCTTCATTTTTAAAGAAAAGCTACAAATATGAATTTTTACATAAAATTTCCTGATTTTAAGGTGCTGGAGGGCAATGAGTAATTTTTATAAATCATACTGTAGGCCAAAGAAACAAAACAAAACAAAACAAAAGAAAGACACACGGCCCATTTAGTTGTGACTTTATGACTTTGGCCTTAAACTTGAACTGTACCTCTGCCATTTTAGAGTTCTGTGATCAAAGTACATTCGTGCAAACGGTCTTACAGTTTTTCCACCTAAAAGGGAGTGGAGCAGGTCACTCCTAAATTCTATGGTGCTTTATGGGAGCAACTCAGGGTGCAATGGTTATCAATGACTTGAAATTATTTTCAAAAAGTTGGTAGATGACACTATTCACCTGTCTCTGCTCCCTGAATCCCCAACCTCCATGTTCATGCTTCTTCCCTCACTGGGTCTTTAGCTCACTCCTTGCAGGAATCTTTTCAGCTGCTTACCCAGCCCTCCTTACACCCGCCTCCCCGCCCAAGGACTCACGGACACACTGGGGAGGGACGTTGTGGTTGCTCCACAGGCCTGTCTCCAGACACTCTGCGGTGGCCTCGGCACCTGCCTGCAGGTGGTAGCCTTCGCTGCAGCTGTACACAGCCTTGGTCCCCACGGTGTACTCTTTGCCAAACACCATTCCATTCTTGGGAGCCTCCGGAAGCCCACAGGAAAGAGCTAGTAAAGGGAAGAAGGTCATGCACATGTCTGATTCAAGTAGTGTTCTGAGAACATATTTACCTTTCTTCTCCCCTGACACCCTAGTAAAATTATAATGAATACTAACAAAAGAAAAATCGTATTTGTTGTTGTTGTTAATCCTCAAAAGAGGATACTTTTCCACTGATAGATAGATATATATATA
>NW_005370065.1:1522085-1611399 GCF_000412655.1 Myotis brandtii
TTTTTTTTTTTTAGAGAGAGTGAAAGGGATGGGGAGAAACACACAGAGAGAAACATCAATGTGAGAGAGACACATTGATTGGTTGTCTCCTGAATGTGCCTCAACTGGGACTGAGGATTGAGCCTGCAACCAAGGAACATGCCCTTGACCAGAATCAAACCCGGGACCCTTCAGTCCAAGGGCCCATGCTCTATCCAGTGAGTCAAACCGGCTAGGGTGGAAAAATCTTCTTAGCAACAAAAAAATCATGAGGATCACCAGCAGAGGAGAGTTCAAAAAGAATTTCGGAAGACAAAGTGTAGCTAGAAGTGTTCTGCTGGATTAAATGGTGCCAAGACTCTGTAGACCAAAATGAGTACATGGGAGGGAGCTATGGGGTGAGACGGGTTCTCTGTCCCTTCCCACGAGTACAGTGCAGAGGCATTCAGGCGTGTGTTCTTCAAACTAAATAGAGAGGGTTTTCTCTCCCATTTGAGGAACAAACAAGAACAAACAGAAACAGAAAACCAAAACCCCCCAAAAAACTCCCTTGAGAGAACTAAGGCTGCTGTGGTGTGAGTTGGCACCCCAGTGTAAAGCTCTTTCAATTCTAGGACTGAAGGGCTCTCACAGCCTACAGGCTGCCCCTCTGCCTGCTCATCTCTGCAGCATACTCAGCTCAACTTCCTGTTCATAGGGGAGACCTGGTGGGCGAAGATATCTATATGTATTAACAACAAAGGTAGCTCACATCTGCTGCCTAAAAAAAAATCAACCTAGCTTTTACTTTAAAATATGGACAAGCAAGGATCACTATACAGATGAAGAAAAACAGCAGCACAAAACACATAAATATAAGATTGAAAACAGGGGAAAATGTCTCCCTGAGGAGACAGAGCTAACTCAGGAAATTGAAGATATATAATCTTTAAGCTCTGGCTAGTGTATCTTGAGAAAATCAAGATGACATACTATATTTGTTACACGAGAACAGAGTGCTTTGAAAAAAAAAAGAACAAAAAGAGAACAAAAAAGAGGTCTTTTATTTTAAAAGATATGATAACCAAAATAAGCATTCAATAGAAGCGTTGGAGATTAAAATGAAAGGGAATTTCTGAGACTATAGACCAAAAAGACAAAAACTAAAAATGATTAGAAAAGGCTGAAAGCACAGAGGACCAATCCAGGAGATCCAACATCTAATGGGCCAGAGTTCCAGAAAGAGAGAACAGAGCAAGTGGAGGGGATGGAATTATCACAGATGGAAATTTCCCAGAGCTGAAGAGACACACGTCTCCAGAATGAAAGGGAGCCAAAGGGATGCAAAGAGAACCTTCTACAGTTCACTGTCATGGAATTTCAGAAGACCAAAGACAGAGAAATTCCTATAAGTTGAGAGAGAGAGAGAGAGAGAGAGAGAGAGAGAGAGAGAAACCATCCCTGTGAAGGAATGAGAATCAGCTCATCATCAGACTTCCCATCAGCAACAATGGATGTCCAAAGATAACAGAACAACACCTTTAAATTTCTGAAGGAAAGTATTTTAACATATAATTTTACACAGTCAACCTACCTAGCATGTGTGAGGGTAAACATAATGATATTTTCAGATATTTAAAGACTTATAACATTGATCTCTCATGAACCTTTTCTGAGGAATTTCCTTAAGGCTATATACTCCATCAAAAAGAGTATAAAAACCAACAAAGGGCAAGATGTGAGATATAAACAATGATAGAGCCAACTCAGGAGTATGAAGAAAAGAAATCTCAAGATGACAGCGGGCATGGCCAAGATCATTGTTTTATAAGGAGCAGGGGCAACACGATGTTTATGGGAGAAACATACATTACTTAGGCAAGAGTAGCCTGTGTGGTCTTTGAAAGACATGAATACTTACAAGCCCTGCTTGCCCCTTGACAGTTCAGGAGCTCTTACAGATGTGATACTAATCAGGGTGCCCACTACTGTCCCTCATCCACCCCTACTTCTGCAACTAGTCTAGAGCTGAGGCCGCCTTCCCTCAGAGTCGGAAGAAGCTGGAGCAGAAGTAAATCCCATTCACACTGGCTAACAATGATGCCGATGCTACTAGAATTTCTAGAACCAAGAAGAGGAACAGGGCAAGGACTCCATTATGGTAATAAAATGGAGAAGGATGGACTGTCCAGAGGGAGTGGGGTTAAAATACCAAGACAGGAATGATTCAAAGATTCGATGTGGACAAAGATCGGACAAAAGAGGAGGGTCAGGAATGGAAGGAATGAGGAAGTAAGGGAGCATTTGAATATGATGATCTTTCAATGCCTGAACAGCCAGCCGAGCTCCTTCAAGGGTACCGGGTTAGTGAAATTGTCATATCTTTTCATCCGACTGCTTTGTTTCCTGGAACCTTTTGGGAAGAAACACTTAGAGTCCCACTGCCTTTTTGCATGGGGAGTCAATCTGGAGGCAGCGAGTAAAGGCAGCGGGCAGCAGCCACTTCCCTCTGCCCCCAGCCTGCCTTTCTCCTGTGGATAACCAAGAAGACAAAAGGTAACTTCTAGCCTGAGCGACTAAAAGCCTGTTTCCTGATCTCCATGTCAAAACACAGTTCCCCAAGACCCAGGTAAGAGGGACACTTCCTGTGGGTCAGAGAGGAGGGGACAGAATGTGGAACTTGTGGTGGAATAATATCCCTAAGGGAGAGAATATGTTGTGAGAGAATGGGCTGGGGAGGGGGAGAGAAAACAGTAGGAAACATTGACTCTTTAAATGGGATTAGTTGTTGGTGGAGAAGTCCTGGTCTGGAAGCAGCAATGGCGAACGGGAAGAATGCCCTGGGCTATGCGGGACATGGATGCTGACACGCACCTCTGGAAAGGGACACAGCATCCCTGTTCTCAGAGGAGAGCCACTGTCTCTGTGGAGGGAGGAAGTGAACAGAGCCCTCTGGGAAGGGACCAAGGGTGTATGCTTGTTGGCCATGGAGCCTGGAATCCAGAGAGCACCGAGGGAATGGCTGGGAGGGAGGGTGGCAAAGGGAAGCTTGGGTAGGGATGGGGAGAAGCACAGAGCAGTATGAGGATGAGTGGACAGAGCCTAGAGGGGTTTAATTCAGGGAAGTGACAAAAGATAAAAGACATGAGAGACAATGGTCAGTTTCAACAAAAGCTGTGGAAAAAGATGATGCCCGATACAGTTAGAAACGGGAAGACCAAAGCCAAGTGCCATTTGCCACTGTGGACAGTCAATTCTCCGTGACCTTTGCTTAGGGCATGAAACAGAATTCTAATGACACATTGTTTCGGGTCTTTGAGAAGGCCCAGGCCCAGGCAGAAGGCGGAGAGGGTCAGAGATGAGATATCATTAAACAGTGTGGCCCACCCTGGGGACCAAAGAACAAGAACATAAAACATCACTGTGATTTCCTGTGTTTGCCTCTATCACTGGCAAGGGTCTTTTCTGTTTTTAATGTGGTACATAATGATGAGAATGTAGGAGAAAAGACAACTTTCAGGAGGGCAATAAGTATCAACAGCTGTAGATTTTGCATAGGTTATGATTCAACAATCTCATTTTGGGGAATTCATTTTAAGAAATAAATGTGGATGTTCATAACAATGGAATTATAAAAATTTTAATAGCAGCACTTAAAGTAGCAAAAAAAAAAAAAAGAAATTCAAATGGCCAACAATAAAAGACTTGAATAAATGTCAGTTTTCCCATAATGCTATGCAACCACTGAGAATAATGATGAGGAAGTGCATTTGAATATATGATAGATGTTAATATCGAGAGTTTTGGATATTGATGGTGCCATTTCTGTAAATGATGTATAAAAGACGAAAAGAAACGTGTTCCATGTTAACAGTGGTGATCTCAATTGATGGGATTATAGGTCATTTTCACTTTTTTCTTTGGTATTATCTATAGGTGTTTTTTCAGATTACTAGTCTGAATGTATATTACTTTAAGGAAAAATAATCCCATAAATGATCAAAGGCAACACATGCAAACTGCCTGGTGCACATCACAGGCCTGATGGCTGGTGGCTGAGAAGGTGACAGACACTGTTCCACCCTGTTTTCCTCCCTCCTCTCCTCTCCGACCTGGTCTTCGGCCAGCCCCAACTGGTTCCCAGACCTTGTTTCTCTCAGTTCTGCGCTTTGACAAATGCTCTTGCTGTTGGCTAGCATGTTTTCCTTGCCAATGCCTGGTCCCAACCTGCTTGCTCTCTGAGCCCCAGCCCAAGCGTGCTTCTTCTGGAGGCCTCCCTAGCTGTCCAGGAGGAGGTCGGTCCCTTCTCACCTCTGGCTCTTCTATGTGGCTTCTACTCCTGACACAGCCCTTCCTTCCTCGGTCACTTTGCATCTATGTGGCTAATCCCATCTCCCTCTTGCTCTGAAGACACGGAGACTGTGCTTTATGCATATGCATATCCCCAGGGCTAAAGATATTGTGGATCTTCAATCTATGGTTCCTGAGAGGATGAATTAATTACCAATGAGGAAGTCTGCATTTGGATATGATTGGACCTGGGACAAACCCAAGATGTGAGTAGGATCAGAGACACCTGTTATCCCTTCCCACCTGCTTCTCACCTTGACAGAGAGGAATGGCCTCACTCCACAGGTAGTAGCCCTGGGGATGCCTGGTACAAATGGCCATGCTGTGTCCCACCAAGCGGTAGCCGGCATTGCAGCCAAAGTGGATGGAGCCTCCGGGCTGGGTGCTGGTCTGGCCCAGGAGGAAGCCGTGGAGTGGAGCCCTGGGCAGGCTGCAGTAGGGCGCTGAACAAGAAGAGGAGGTCAGGGGACCACGCACAGGTGGGAAGACAGACAGACATGCTCCTTCCTACTCGCCGTCCCCATTCTTCCCCCACTTCCCTGTCTTCCCCATGGCCAAGTCCACTGCTATCTGAGTGGTCTTGAGTGGCTGATACTGAAAAATGGCCAAACAGTTGGGAAAGGGTAAGGGAAAGGGGAAGGGAAAGGGGAAGGGAAAGGGAAAGGAAGGGAAGGGGAGAAAACATGAAGCATTGGGTACCCTTCTCGGCCTTAGCTGTGCAGCTAAGTTCAGGCTCTCGAATCCCATCAACTCCCAGAGACACAGAAACAGAACCAATGGAGTCAGTCGGGTCTGACTCGGACACACTCCTGAAGCTCATTCATCTCCAGTCTCCTCGCCTGTCTACTGGGATGGGTCATGTTTACCCATAGGTTTTTGGGCATTTAAATAGGATTGTGTTTGTAAAAGCCCCCAGCTCAGTGCTCAATAACTGGTCCTCCTCCTTTGTTCTATCCTGGAGGGCGAGGGAGAGGGAGCTGGCGCAGTCAGCATATAGAACCCACAGCCCCAATCCCCTCAATGTATGGCTCTAAGTTATTTCATTCACTAAGTCAACAAATGGGTCTGGAGTGTCCATTATGTGCCTGGTGCTGTTCTAAGTGCTGGGAACACAACAAGTGAGAAACAGACAAAAATCCCAGCCGCAGAGAATTTGCAATCAAAGACCCTGACGAGGGGTCCTCAGAGAAGTGCCCCTTGTTGCTCTGAGAGTCCCTGGCTGGGCCTCCCAGGGGAGCATGGGCTAAGGGGGAATGAGCGTGTCAGGCCCTTACTACGTCCTCCCATGGTGAGGTCCTCGTGTCCCTCTGCTGGCGAATGTGTTTTAAATGCCCTCCTTCCAAGCCCGACGTGCTTCCCTCTCCCGCTCTGCCGCCTGCGTCCTGTGTGTATCATATTTACGTGTCTACCTCAGTCAAGAACAAGGCTCTCAGTTACACAATAGACTTAATCACAGTGATAGAGGCATTTGAAATTACACAAGTCTACTGTATTTTAATTAAGTGCTAATTGCTTCACCGTGTGATTAATTCATTTTGTACTTGGCGTATGTATTGTAATTACAACTGACTCATTACCTCCAAACATGTGGTTAGTCTTTAAAGACATCATGGAAAGGGCAACTCCTTAATGGCTTTCAGTTCCTAGTTTAGCAACCAGCATAATGAACTGCTACTCAATGGCTATGTTTCCCTTTTGCGTGAGCAGCTGCTAGGAACTCAGCCTGAATCTTCCTGAGGGGGACCTTAAGGTTTGTGTCCTGAGGCAACTGAGGCCTGGAGAGACTAAGTGATGTGTCAAATAGTCACTCAGCTGGTTAGTGACAGTGTTCGTGGGGCCACCCTCTTGCATACATGGGGGGGGAAGGAAGTTCGGGTCAACTTTGCAGAGGAGATGGGCTCAGACAGTAAAAGCCCTTCCCCTCCCAGCTCCCCTTGGCTTCGTCTGTCTTGCTGGTCCCTGAAGCCATACCCCAGGGTCCTTTAAGACTGTCAGTGGCCCACTAAGCTTGGGCTTGTCTTCTAAGTAGGTAGCCCATGAGAAGAGATGGACTAAGACAAGTGGTAACTCAAGCAGGCTGTAATTTGACATCCTTTCTAACCAATATCCTTTTAGAATTTGTCCAACATGTATTTGGAATACAGGCCACATGCAGGCAGGGGAAGCGTGCGGAGAGGACCTGGTGCCTGGTGGGACTCCCAGGTCTTAAGTAATTTGTCTCTGCCTCCAAGTCTACAGAACCCAGTTCGCTGGACCCACTCCCCTTCAGAATGGGGAGCAAGCAGCTTTTCAGGTTTTCTTTCCAACTGCAGACAGTGATCCCCACCATGGGGTTCAGACAGATTCAATGTGCTCCGTCTCCTTACATCTCAGGGATGTTTCTATGCTCCCTGCAGATGGCTGCCCAGTCGGCCACCTGACTGCATGGCCTTCGCTCTGACTCTGCCTAGAAGACATGGCTTGCAGAGCAGAGAGAGGCCCCTGGACTGAAAATACAGCTCATCTCTGGGCTGCCTGTCTACCATTTGCCAGTTGGAGACCCATGTCTTAGGGTTTTTCAGTTTTAAAGAAATTTTATTAGCATTTCAACAGGGGTAGGGCTGTGATCACCTTTCAGCATTATTAGATCAGATACATGGAATAAGCTTCTCCAAAGTCACAGGCTGGCAGGGCCAGCAGATGAGAGGGAAGGGAGAGGAGCAGAAAAGGGGAGGTGGGAAAATGTCAGGGCACTTGTGCAGCCACAGGTAAGAGAGACTTAGAGGAGAAGGCTGCCTATCCCATGGAGGAGCTCTGTCATTGTTGAAGGTACGGCCTATGGCTTATTTGGGTGTTTGGGGTGAGAAACTTAAGGGCTCATGGCCTTTGGCCATTCTCGCGAGTCCTTACATTTCACTCACCTGAGTACCGAATCTTAAAGCCCTTCCGGTTGTAGGCGTGGTCAGACGACCAGCGCAGGTACACAGAGTTGCTTGTGCTGGTGACAATCAGGGGAGCTGAGTAATTCCCACTGAGAGCTTTCAGCAGAGGACTCTGTCCTGAGGGACCTGGGGTGAGAGCACAGGACACGGGATTTCAGACTGACAGCCATCAAAGATACTAGAGTTGATCCCTTTCATGTCACCACTTCCGACTTCTCCCTCCTCAGATGAAGGTATGAAGGCTCGGAGTGGCTGGGTAACTTGGTCAGAGTCAGCAACTCATTTGTTCTTCCACTCCTCTCTCTGTATCCAGGTCTTGCTCTAGGTGCCCTTCCTCCTGAGCCCTTCCTCCAGGGAGCCACTGCCAATCCACAGTAGTTGGCAGTTCAGATAAAACTATTTGCCATCCTGGAACTTGCCCAAGGTCAAGCCGCTGGTTCATGGAAGAGCTGGTTTTCCCCTGGGAACTCCTTCCACCGTGCCACCCCACTTCTCTTGTGCGTACTAAAAATAGCTCGGTGCCTCCCATATAGAAAGAATATTTACGGATGAATGTATGAGTACACCTAGAGGAAACATCAGGTCTCAATGTCACAAATAACATAGTTCCCCACCTTCTTTTCCCAGACTCTCCCAAAAAGGCCTCCCTCTTCCTTTTTCCTCCCTACATGCCTGGGAGTGCATCCTGAGGGGCTGGCTCCAGGAGGCAGAATATAAAGCTGGAGATTCCCATGCCCTGCATTTGTCACCCTGGGAAGAGCCCTGAGTGATGGTTCTAACATGCTGCTGAGACAGCTCTTGGAAGCTTGGCGAAAGTCATGGGCCACATTAAACAAAACTGAGCCATCAGAACTGCGGGGACAACCCATGAAGGAAGAGGTCAAAAGGCTCAGAGAATGGCATGCCAGGACATTGTAGATCTATGTAGGACCAGAACACACAACAGCTGCCCACGTTCTCAGGAGGACCTGGAGGACGAGCCAAGTCCTAAAGCCATAAGGAACGCACTGGTGAGGGTGAGTACCAGCATCATCGACACCTGAGTAAGGACAGTCCTCTGTAGGCCACAACTGATGGGAGGAGATGCTGTCACAGCACCTGGCTTCTCAGTAGTGATTATTGATGGGGATGACAAGATTCTAGAATACAGAGGCCAGGTGGAAGCACTTAATAGTCAGAAGAAGCAAGGTTGGAATAATTGCCAAAAGGACAGCAAGGGTTGGAATGGCAGCCTGACCTGTAGGATCTATGAAGATGGCTCTCAGGACATGGAAGATGGATGGGTGGCTGACATAAGAGTTGGAATAATTGCCCAAAGGACAGCAAGGGTTGGAATGGCAGTCGGAGGGCCTGACCTGCAGGATCTATGAAGATGGTTCTCAGGACATGGAAGATGGATGGGTGGCTGACATAAGTGAATATATGAACAAAACAGATCATGAATATATGATCAAAAGGGTGAGGAAAGCTAAGCCCAGTGGAAAGTTATAATCTCCCAATTTGGAGATTTGTGCCAGGTTTTATTTCTGGCTACAGAACACTTTGGCTGAAGAAGAGGCTGGGTGCCCATAAAAAAGGATTCTATAAAACAACATCAGTTGTATATAGTAGTGATTTTCTCAGTTCTTCCCCCCAAAAGACTTATCACTATTTACTCATATAACTGAATATTGGAGAAAAGAGAATGTCAAGATAGTTCAAAGATTTTTGGATACACAATATCTGGGGACTCAAAGCACCACCATGGCTCCTCTGTTGGAGCAGGGGAGTCTGAGGTGGGGATGGTAATAAATGGCTGAAGGTCTCATAGTACAAACCTAACCAAGTAGAAGCCTCCATTGCAGTAGCTATGCCAGATGTAATCTACTCTTCGTTAGAGCAGATTAACATTGCCTTGGTTACATGACATGTAGTTATTGATCTAGCAATGCATTCCTTTTCACACCCATCAGAAAGAAGGACCATAGGCAATTTGCATCCATGTGCAACAGACAAGTGTATACACTCATGGTCTTGCCTCAGAGTTATGTTAATTCTCCTGCTCTCTGGCATAATACAGCATGAAGAGATGTGGACCATCTGGGCATCCTGCAGAATAGAACACATTGGTGCTCTATATTGATGACATTGTATTAATTGGATCTGATGAGCCAGAAGGGACAATTAGTGCAGCTGTCTTTTCAAGACACATATGCTGTAGAGGGTAAGAGATAAATCCTACAAAGTTTCAGGTGAAATTGTTAGGGTCCAGGGGAATGGGGTATGTTGAGACATTTACTCCAAATTAAAAAGCAAGTTATTGCACCTTTTCCTTCCCACCACCAAGAAAGAAGCAAGATGGTCGGTAGACTCCTTTGGCTGTTTGCGGGTAGCACAGTCTTCCCTGGGTGGTACTGCTATGACCCATTCATTGGTTGACATTCAAGATGCTAGCTTTGAGTGAGGGCTAGACTGAGAAAGAGTTCAGCAGCAGGTCCAGGCTGCAGTATAAGCAGCCCTGCTGCTTGGGCCAAACAACCCATCGGCTTCCAAGGTATTGGGGTTCCTGTGGTAGAGAAGACATTATGTGGGGCCTGTGGAAAGCTCTAATTGGGAGGATGCAGCATAGACATCTAGGGTTCCAAAGCAAGCTGTCATCTGAAGTGGGGCATGAGGAAGTATTTGACTTACCATCAAAAATCTCAAACTCATCATACTGCTTCTCACTGAGAAAGTACTCCACGGTGACGGAGATGTTATAGTCGGGCTCCACTCTCACCAGCCAAGAGCAGGTCTGGAACTGAGGGTAGCTTCCAGGGTAGCTCTGACTCAGGATCACACCTGTGGAGTCTGTCAGAAGCTCATTCGTTGGGCAGTGCACTTGGAGAAAGAAAGAGAAATACCAGGTACATGAGATGGAGGATGAACTAGACCAACACATGTGCTTTTCCCTGGTGCAAAGACAACCATCGGGGAGCCGGTATCTGAGCACATTCAAACGAGACCCCAGCACCCGTCATTATACCGCTGATTCTAAGGGGTGACCTCAGATTCTGTGTCCCTGTTACCATGTTGCTGAGATGCAGGCCTGGCCAGTTGGAGCAAACCAAAGAGGTTCTGGAACAGAATGAAGGCTAAAGTTCACTTTCATTGGGGGCCGGCTGCTTTGGTGGTGGGTGGGTCAGCTCAACTGAAATAAACTGCTACTGAAATCCTAATTCTGGGGCAGATGGCTCCTCTCCTTCTCACTAGTAATCCACACTGCAGTTTACCCTACTCTTGCTTCCTGAGAGGTAGGGGAGAAGCTGACTTGTTTCTCTATAGGCTACCACATATTTGTTGGTAGTAACAGTACTAAAAACAGAAGTAGTACTAGTAATTATAATAATAGCCAATACTGAGCAGTTACTATGTGCAAGTGAGTAGAGAGCATTATTTTTGGTCTTAGTTGGGATAAATTAGTGAAGTGAATTCATCTTTTGCAAAGGCCTCACACTGGAGTCAAGACAAATATGGGCTCTCATTTGCCTAATTCAGCACAGAACCTTGAGCATATCTTCACTCCAGTAGGGCAAGGTTGGTGTGTGAACACACCCCAGCCCAAGAACTTCCTCCTTCCACTGATCACTGTGACATTTCCAGTGAATGCCAGTTAGATAAAAAGAAGACAGACATAAATGTGGCCATATGGCCAATTCCTTGCCCTGGACCTAGGAGCAGGGTAGAGAAACTATCTAGAACCATCACTCACTCATTCACTCATCCAAACAAACATTCACTATGTGGCCTCTTTCTTCCTGGGCAGGGACAGGGACTACAGAGAGGAGTAGCACCAGGGCTGCGCTCTGGAGGAACTCCAGACCCATAAGGGCATGACTCAGTGCAGTTACCTTCACATATTGGGGGTGGGCCTTCAAACTGCAGGTAAGTTCCAAGCTTGCAGGTCAGGATTTCATTCCCCACCAAGGTAAAGCCAGGGAGGCACCTGTAGCGTACGATGTCACCTGGCCAAAGAGAGAGTAACGTGAGGATTCCCCAGAGAGGTCAGGGCTAATCAGCAACCCTTAGTACCTCAAACCCACTTCTAGGCAAGACTATCAGTGGTGAGTCGTGTTCTGTTCAGGCTCAAATAACTAGCTCAACTCCAATCAAATGACCCAGACAACTGCTGCTCCACTCTCACAGCTCAGCCTTGCTGAGCCGAAGAATGTTTCAACATCCCAAGAACTTTTTATAGTGTTTTGCATGGATTTATTTCCCAAAAACATACTGACTTAAATAACAGTAAAAAACAGCTTTCCTAGCTTCTCTGCCCAGGTGTGGCTAAAAGCAAGAGTGAGAATATTTGATGCAAACTCAGTTGATGGAATACCAACCCTCCTGCACTGGGCCTACTGTTTCTCTCCAAGGACAGGAGGAGAGATGAGCCCCGCTGGCCAGCCCCCACCTCTACCTGGCCCCTTCTCGATGGTGTGGGAGATGGTACCTATGTTGAATTCTTCATTCTCTGTGACGACTTCAGCATTGGGGAGGATGGTGGGAGGAGGGCATTTGGTGAGTGGATAAGCTGAAAAAACAAAGCAGACAAGTCCGTGTAAGAACAGAGTTTTGGGGGCACGTAGCCATTCAATAGTTCTTTCCCACTCCTCATTCCCATACACAGCAGATATTAATGAGTATGTATCTGTACACGGCGCAAATTTAACCGAGCACTGTTTTGCTTATCTGCTGTTAAGATTAATAATCAAGGAGAGAGAATCTAGGAGGACAGTGACAGTCACTAGCACTGAAGGGAAGGGGGAGAAGCAATGATTGAGCGCCAACCATATGTCAGGCACTTTCACACGCTGACACCTTTAATTCTCATAATAGCTGTTCCCACTTCGAGGTATTCTTACTCTACTCTGAGTAAGCTGAGATTCAGAGGGTTCAGATCCTCCTCCAAGGTTATCCAGGACGTAAATGGCATAGGTAGGATTTGAATCCAAGTCTGGCTGCTCCCAAACCCTCTATTCTTTCCACTACTCAAGATCTAAATACTGTGTGTGGTTTATGTGAGTGCCCATCGAAATCAGCTTGTTTACCTTGACCTTTGCCTAAACACTTCTGGCTTCATGGATTTTCTAAACTGGAAACCATCCCTCTGAGCAGAGACTGGATTGTGTGTGAGGCAAAGTTCGGTGTGTGCTCATAACTCATTTTTCATTCATCACCTGGCTCAGGGTTAGGTGTTATGTAAATGTTAGCTGTTGCTGCCGCTGCTACTACTGTTATTATTTCCAAAGTCACCTCAACCCCTATATTTCTTAAAAATAGCATTCTTTTAAAAAAATTACCAATGTAATACACTGTCATTAAAGAAAATATGAGATTTTCTGTGAAAACAGTAGGAGGAAAATTAAATTCATCCATTGCCCTCACAGAGATAACCACGTTAATCCTTTACTGTAAGTTCTCAGAGTGTTTATTCTCTGTGGATATGAATATTTTTCTCTTATAAAATTTGCATCGTGGTATGTACTTTGTGCTGATCTTTGTGTGCATGTATAATTCAAGAACTCCCCATGTAATTAAATCTCTTAAAAAACATGATTGAAATGATTGCACAGTATTTAATTATACAGCCTAGTAGAATTTATTTAACAGATACTCTATTGTTAACCATTTAGGTTTATAAAATTTTGCCATTTAAAGTAAAGCTGTGATAAACATCCTTCTATATGTGCATCTTTTATTAATTTTTTATTTTTTTGAACTAAGAGTGATTAAATTTTATGACCTTTATAAAGTACAGGCATCTCCTATTAAATGTCAATAATGCATTCCTAGAAACCAGATGTTCCATGCAAAGGTGCTAACTAAGTGCTTACTTTCCATTACTTTAATGGGAAAAAATTATAATGCATAACTCCAAATCCAAAAAAGTATTTAAAACTAAAAAAAATAAGCATATATATGCAAGAAGCCATGTGCTAGAAGTTAAATTCTTTATTTTTCCTTTAAAATATTTTTATTGATTTTAGAGAGAGAGGAAGGGAGAGGGAAAGAGAGAAACAGAGGTGTGAGAGCGAAACATCCATTAGCTGCCCCCTGCAAGGGACTACAACTGCAACACGGGCATGTGCCCTGACGGGTAATTGAGGCAGCACCTTTCAGCGCACAGGATGATACCTGACCAACTGAGCCACACCGGCCGGGGCTAGAAGCTAAATTCTTAAAACATCACTTCATGGTCACCCAATGATGAATGCAGTTGTGACACAACAGTGATTGCATGCACTGCAACATATACACTTTGCAAATCCTCCACAAGCATTCAGTGCCTCATGGGAACATTCTCGGCTTGAGACATTGTGAAAACCCTAGACAGGACAAAGGGTTAAATATGAACAACACCATGGGAATGTACCCAGCATAGCACTGGGTGGTGCAGCACCACAGTGAGCATACGCAGCGATAACTCTCAGAGCCCCCAGTTTCGGGGAAGCACATCCCAAATGCTCACATGGGATTGTGACATTTTACCAGTTTTAAGTGGAATGTAGCTTAAGACTTCTCCCGCAGTACAATTTTTAAAAAACTATCATATTATGTTCTGAGGATTTAACTTTAATTTTTTTCTATAGTCGTGTCTGCTGAAATGTGTTGTATTGAGAGCCACATAAGCTTTATGAAGTGTGGGTATTGAAACCAAGAGACACTCTTGGGGTAACCAAGCAGGGTTAACCTGGATTTAACAGAAACCAGGGAGGACCATGACTGCATCTGATGCATGCTTCCATTTTTCTCTCTAGGAAACCTGCTTCAACAGATACAGTCAACAGAGCATCAGTGTCTCCCACACGGGGAGCTATCATTCTTCTTCCATCCTATTCATTTAATGATCCTCTGTTGAGGGCTCACCCTTGGTCAGACAGACCCTGCGTTAGCTGTTGAGGATGCACAAGTAAACACACACAGGCCTTGTCCTCACAAAATGTAGGGCCCTTTGAGGAAATAGTCATTAATCTTAGTATTTGTCAACTTGATAAACGACAGAAAGCATAGCATTTCTTTTCTTTTAGTTGGCGTTTGATGACTAGTTAGGTTAAACATTTTTTATATATCAATAAATTATTTGCATTTCTCCTTTTAACTCTCTATTCATGTCCTTTGCCCCTACTTTTCTTAAAAATTTGAAGAACCCTATGTATTTTTAAGATTGACTTTTGCCTGTTAAATGCATTTTCCCAATTTATCATTTCCTTATTTACTTATGGTGCTCTTTTGATTTGTAGAAATATTAAATTTTTATTTAGCCAATTCGTAATGTTTTCTTTTATAGTTTTAGTAAGATTTGATACCTTTCATTCTCAGCCTCATTTATGCACAATATTTCCGATGAAGTCCAGAGGCCCTGGATTCCTTTGGAGTGGGACAACCTCTAGAAGATGCTAAGGGACAAGCTGGGGCACAGATAGGTGGACAGCCAGCCAGTGAGTTGAGGTGAGCAAGTGGGATGAGATGCCTCACTCTGTTGCCTCTAAGCTTGAACTTGGCACCAAGGATCAACGTCATGTGCCTCTCTGCCCTAACAGTATGGAGGAGGAGGAAAACTTACATTCATGGAGCCCTGTGCTAGGAGATTTCACTCAGGCTAACACATTTCTTTCTTACAACTTTGTGGACACTGAGGCTAAGAAGCTATGTCAGTCATTCCAAGTCACATGAATAGGAATGGTGGAGCCTCGACTTGAGAGCCTGGCCCTTCCCACCAGGCCAGGCTTCCATACTGACCGGAGAAGGCTATGGCGAAGATCCCACCCGTGGCCGCATCACGGTGGAACTTGAGCAGGACCTGGTTGGTTGAGCTATGCACCGTTTTCTTGGCCAAGCTCCTGGTGAAAACTCCAAGCTGCGGAGCTGTCTGCTGTGGCCCATCCCTGCAGGAGGAAAGAATGTCCTGGCATGTCACGGGTCACTATGACTGCCTACCCTACCTGGGGCCACAGGGGCCTTAAGAGAGACCTGGAACAGGCAGCTGTGACTTTTCTTGCACTCAGCTCTGTCTTTTCCCAATGTCCTGAGCACCTCTCACCCAAGAAGCAGGAGCCCTGGAGCCAGGCTGCGGGTCGTAGCACAGGTTCTCTCAGTCCCAGGCAGCACTGGGACAGGGGTATGGAAGATGGGCAGGAGGCTCGTGCTGCGGTCTCTGCTGCCCCATTTCCTTGTCCCCCAGCAAAGAGACCCCTAGCAGGACTCCATGTCACCTTTCTAGGCAAAGGATTTCTTCCCTGGAAACTTACCTAGCCCCTCCCATCTGTTCTTAGCCACTGCCTGGGAATTAACCTGGAAATTAATCCAGGGCAGTTCTGGTTACAGTTCTCTCTCCCTGGGAATTTGGGACAGAGAATCCATCCCACTATCCCATATTGATTCTCAGAATGGCAGTGACCTTCAAACCAGCAGGAATTTTAGAATTATATCTTTGCTCCCAAATCAAGGGTTTGGAAAAAACTGTCTAGGAAACTGCACTTAGCAACTAATAATTCATATTCCTATTTTTAAAATTAACTTGAGATATTCTAACTATATAAATCAAAGCTGAGCTGTTCAATTTGGTAGCCACTGGGCCACACATGGCGATTTATATTTCAATTAATTAAAATTAAATAAAGTTTAAACGTCAGCTCCTCAGTTACTCTAGTCACATTCAATAGCCATGTATAGCAGAAAGTTCTGTTGGACAGTGCTGGCTCAGCATGAGACTTCACAAAATTCCACCCAAAGCTCTTTCATTAGACTGGGTAGCTTATTTTAGGTAAATTAGAATTTTTGTTTAGATTATGGAAATACTGAGAAAAGTTTCCATGTCTACGCCCACTCCCATTCATATACCCATTGGTACTGCCGTGGACCCCTAGCAGGACTCCTGGTGGGAACCACTGCCCTCCCATTACTCTCCCTTCAAGGAATCGTAAGGGCTAACTGAAGATGAGCCGTCCTTCCACTGTGTTTATTTGAAACCCAGGAGGCTGACAGCCATGTAAAGCCATTCAGCTCTTGGTGTGCTGAACACACAGATGGGTAATCCAGCTCAGAGCTCAGCTAATGCCCTTTTCTTATTGGCTATCAACATGACAGTTGGCCCTACCAGACGGTGATGAAGTCTCCCGAGGGCTCTGTCTGCAGCAGGCTGAGGTTGAGGTGGATGCCATGACCAATGGGCACGGTGATCAGCCAGACACAGTCCTGGGAGCTGGAGTATGGACTGGGGAAGCCAGGGGAGTACACAGTGCCATTGGAAGAGGTGATGTTCCCACCGCAGGGGACTGCAGAGAGGGAACACGAACACAGGTGAATGCTGGAGATCACCTCCCACCTGAGAATTCAGATGACTTCCCAATGAAGGCCCAGCTCCCAGCAAAAACTGTCCTGTTCAAGGAGATCGGGCGGGATGGGGAGAGGCGATGGGGCTGAGGATGGCTGGGCCTGGCTTCCCTGACCAGTCCCAACACACCACCCCCCATCGGGCCCCGATCTTCAGTGTAGATGCTTCTGAGAGTCTGCTCCCACCTCCCGCCTCCTTCTTTCTCTTACTCATGGATGACACTTCTCTAGGTGGAAGGACACACTAAATAAAGCTCTCCCTTCCCCTTCCCTAGAAATGGAAGGCAGATGCAGTACTTCTGCTGAGAAGAGCTAAGAAAATTATGAAAGTGGAACTTTCTTTTTATTTGCTCTAAGATTCCCAGAGTGGTAATTTTGATCTTGACTTGAGTTGAAGATGCTTGTGGTGAGGCTCAGGTTGGGTTCAAATAGATAAACCATTTATTGACTAGATGACCTCAGATAAGAAGTTTAGTCTTTTTCTTTACCTGTAAAATGGGATTAAAAATATACCCCCTCATAGGATTGTGTGGTGGTAAGGTCAACTGATATATGTCAAGTGTTCAGCCAGTCCCCACATCACAGAGAAGGCATCTGCTACCCAGATATGGTTCTCTCTCCCTACCTTCCTGTTTTCCCAAAGTGACACCCAGTTTTAGACTCACTCTCACCTAGGATTTTGGTAGGGGGATGAAGAGGCCCTGAAGTCTCCATACAGTTCAGATTCAGTCACCAGGGAGGAATAAAAAAGTGATTCTGGGCAGAGAAAACACAGTCCAGTATCATGAGTGTACTAGTATTTGGCTGGCATAGGGCATCAAGCAGACAGGTGGTTAGGCCCTATCCCAATGCCTCCCAGCAGAGGACAAGGCCCTGTGAATACAAATGGATCCTGAAAGTGGTGCATGGACACCACTCCTCTTACATGTACTGAACACCCACTAGGTGCCAGGCATGGCCTGGGGAGATCAAAGGGAGCCAGGAAGCCATGGCACATGGTTCTATCCCATGGCATACAGAATCCACTGGCTATAGCCACATATACGGGCCTCTACAGCTTAGGCGGAGCGTGCCATCAGTGTGGATGCCACAGAGGCATTTAGGGGAGCCCATCATCTGGTCTTGTGAGTGTAGGGAAGGATTTCTGGTAGAATTCACATCTAAACTCACACTGGAAGGACAAAGGGCTCCTCAGGCAAAGCAGGAGAGGAGAGCAACGTTCTCTGAGAAAGGAACAGCATGCCCTGAGAACCACAGGTAAGAGAACAGGCACCTGGGAAAACAAAGTATTCCAGCTTAGCTGGAGGGCAATGTCTGTGTGAGCGGAGAACAACAGGTAAGCAGAGAGCAGGCCATGAGGAACATGGTGTGCTACATGAAGGGGTTTGGAATTTACCCCCTCAGGAGATGGGGATGCCCTGATGGCTTCTGAGTGGGGGGTGTCAGGAGTATACTGATGGTTTTGAAGACATGCTCTAGCTACTTTGTGAAAAGTAAAATGAGGAGTGCAAGACTGAAGGTTGGGAGACCAGAGAGGAGCCTCATCTAAGTGGTGGCCTGGATTAAGGTAGAGGCAGTGGATGCACTGGAAAGATAAATAAGAGGTAGAATTAGGAAGACTTGGTGAATGTGGCAGATGAGTGTGAGGGAAGGGATCCATATTAAGGGCTGAGTAGCCCAGTGACTAGAGGTGCCCTTCACTAGATGAGAATTTCAGTCTGATGGCAGAAAGATGATGAGTTCAATTTTGAACATGTTGGGATTTAGATGCCTCGGGATAGGTGAAGAAAACAATGACCAAAGAGCTGGCACAGATAGAAAGGTAATTGGAAAAACAAGAGAAGATGGCATCAAGGAAGCCAAGGACAGAGCTCTCTCAGGAGGGACAGGGGCTTCTGGCTCAAGATGTCCGACTGAACACTGTTCTTTCCTCTCTCCTGTGATGCCACAAACAGATGCAGGAGGTATAAAAAGGAAGAAAAGGAAGAGAGTCTACAATGAAGCTTGTCACATAAGTGATGGTTTTGCACAGAGATAGTTGTGAAAATCTAAAAGCAAACTTTGGGGAAGGGTGGTTAAGAGTTTTAGAAATTACGATCTTTCATTCAAACACCAGCACAACTCAGTTCTGCAAACAAGGTCTGTTTTTCTTTGGAGAATTAACACTTGGAGCTCACTGACGTGACCCAGTGACTGTTCTGGGCACTTTCAGGGTCTTGAAACCCTTCCAGCTCTTAGAAAGCAGAGATGAGAAGCCCATTGTACTAAGGAAGAAACTGAAGTTCAGCGAGGGGAAGTGGTTCAGGGACGGAGCCCAGGAAGAGCTGACCTGGAGCTGGGGCACTTTCTCCTACACTCTGCTGTCCCCCTGCCACACTTAGTCCTTTTAAGACAAATCCCAGCTTTGCTCCAGGAAAATGGTGAGCCCAAGAGTGAAAAATGAAGGAAAATGGAACTGAGGTGAGCAAACGGGGTAGAGGCAGCACAAACTCTAGGTCTTCTTCCATCCCGGTTCTGGTTAATGAAGACCCAGGAAAGTACCACCTCTAGATCACTCGTATTATCAACTCAGATCTCTCTAGGCACATGTAGGATAAAGAGCATAAGGATGGGGGCAGGTGATGACAGGGACAAGATGTTTTCTTTTTCTAGGCTTTACTCCCTTCTCCCTTTGGGAAGGTGCCACGATTAACTCTACCTCCCTACCCCTCAACTCACCACCTGCTCCTACAAACCCAGCAGAATCTTTCCTTCTGACCGGGGACATCGGCTCATCAGGTTGGACAGTCCCAAGGGCTGAGTATGTTTTCCCTTGGCTGTGGTTCATATCTCCTCCAGGTCCTCCCTAGGGTTGGTCCAGAGCTCTGTCTCCAGGATCCCTCCCTAAGGATAGGCTGGGTCCCATCCATAGGAAAACAGGATGGACAGCGTTTTCAAGGACCTCCCAGTGTGAGTGATCCCATGGACCAGACAAGTAGATATAGGACTATTCTGGATCAGTCTCCCTCAGAAAAATCCCAAGGGATGAGAGAGGGCCATACCTTCACACCTGGGCAAGGGGTGGTCCCAGTTGCGGTTGGATCCATGTTGACATGTAAGGACAGGTTGGCCCATCAGCTGATATCCTGGGAGGCACTCGAAGGTCACTGATTGCCCAACGTTGTAGCCAGCTCCCCTCACAATGCCATTGGCAAAGGGCTCTGGGTCTGGGCACTCTTGAAGTTCATAGGCTAGAAAAGATCAGGAGAGAAGGTTCCTTTATTCGCTCTGGCACCTTCTCCCCAGCCAGACCACAGGAGCCGCGGAGTCATCACAGTGGTGAAGCACCAAGACTTGGGCTCAAGAAGAACTTAGGCATTGATTAGTCATTGGCTTTGGGAGAGTTATGTAACTTCTCTGTGCCTCAGTTTTCTTATTCAGAAAATGGTTATTGTGGGGATTAAGTAGGATAATATATGCCTAACTCTGCACAGTACTGGTACATAGTAAGGGCTTAATAAATGTTACCTACCAATGTTTCCATGAGAAAAGCAGGCTCAAGGAAGACAGTGCTAGACTGAACCCCAGGGGATCCTGTTGGGCCTCTCACCTAGTTGGGCCGATTCCTGGTAGAGGTGTTGGGCCTCTAAAGGCATCCATAGAACCAGCCTTGTTTCCTGCTCCCTTCCCCACAACCCCAGGAAAAGGCCTGAGAGGACCGGGTCTCTGACCATGTGAAGTCTCAGTGGGGACAGTGAGCATGTCACAGAGAGGAACGCTAACCCAAAGAGTTGGCCCATCACCCTGGAGCCTCAGCACAGGGCCCTTGTGCAGTCCAGCCTCAGGAGGGGTACATCTCAAAGATGGAGGTTTGGTGAGCATGGGAGGGGCCTAGCCTGAGGCCAGGGCTCTTTGGGAGTAGGTAGGTCCCTTCTATGGGAATTGATGGAGTCTGAGGGTCTCAGAGGACAGCCTTGACAAGGATAGCTGAGCTTATCACATGGACTCAGTGGGCAGGGCTGTGCCCATCACAGGGGCAAAGGCACAGTGTGTATGTAGGCACCAGAGCCTTTGATCTTGTCACAATGGTGGCACCATCTTGCATTACCCGAGAGGAGAAGCCTCGAGGAGAGACTGGGCCTGGCAGAGAGCATCATGGTTGATTTGTGTTCTCCCAACTTCCTCTGTTAAAGTTCAAAATCCAACACCTCCAAATGTGACCTTATTTGGACAGGGCCTTTACCTTTCTTTACCTAAATGACAATGAGGTCATTAGGGTGAGTCTCGATCTAAAATAAATGGTGTCCTTAGGAAAAAGGGAATTTTGGAGACAGACACGCAGGGAGGAAGGAAACTATGAGAAGGTGAAGACAGAGATGGTAGAGATGCTTCTACAAGCTAAGGAATGCCAAAGATGGCCAGCGACCGCCCAGAAGTGAGGGAGAGACACGGAACAGACTGTCCCTCACAGCCTCAGAAGAAACCTTGACCTCAAAAACTCCAGCCTCCAGAACTGTCAGAGATTCAACTTCTATCGTTTAAGCCACTCAGTCCATGGTACTTTGTTAGAGCAGCCTTAGCAAACTAATACTCAGGGAAGCCTGAGAGGCACGCGTCTGTCCTGGAGAGGAATGCTGACCACGGATTTGAGCCTGAGTCTCTCCTTGGACTGACTGTGGCCATTTGATGCACCATGACCCACCTGATAGCCCCACTACCAAGCCCGGCGAGGCTGTGTGCACTTAGCAGGCACAGGTAAGGCCAGGCCACGAGGACAAGCCCCCCTGCAGCTTCACTGGGTGTGGGACTCACACAGGGGAAGCTAGAGCTGAGGTGGGTGAGGCCTGTTTCTGGGAAAGTGTGCCAGGAGGAGTGGGTGGATCTGTCTCAGGCTTTTGACTCGGGAAGGAAACATTGTGTAGTGAGTGTGGTTGGGCCACACACGGGAAAACCCTTAGGAGCAGTAAGTGGGCCCATCTCATTGTGAAGGCTCCCTGGGCTCTCCTGGGATTGTTACTGGAATCTTCCGTCATGTGACAGCTTTGCTGAGCGTAATTGGACCTGACACCAGGGAGGACCCAGAGGGAGCCAGTAAGCCTACCCAGGGGAGGGCTGGCTGCACACTCAGGTATGCCCGAGAGGAACTGATAGATCTCTTGCTCAGGGAAAGCTGTTGGCTATCGGGCCTGGAGAGAGGTTGACCCTCCGGGGGTGCTGTTGGGCCTGAACCCTAGAAAAGGCTTATCAAATGGGGTCAAACCGTCTCAGCTGGGCCAGAGAGACATGCCACCGAAAAGGAGCCTCCATGGATAGGCCTGTTCCCCATCCCCTCAGTCCTTCCTGCGTTCTCCATTCTCCTATGCGGGAGGCTGAGAGACGGGGAGGGACACAGGAGCACACGGGCCCTCCTTGTCCTCACCTTGATACTCCAGCTTGAATCCTGGCCGGTTCTGGGAGTGGTCACTGTGAAAATACACGGTGGTCTCGTGGGACGTGGAGAGCAGGGAGCTTGGAAGGTCACTTCCACTGAATCTGCCCATCATGCGGCTGGTCTCGTGGGGGCCGTTCCGGATTTCTATGAAGTCATGGTTGGGCTCGGTGGAGAAGTTCAGGAACTGGATGTGAGCTCCTGGGAGCAAGACAGAGGCGGACAGTGCCCAAAGCAATACAGTCCCACTTCAAATGTGCCGCCTTGTGAACGCATTTCCTGCCAGAGCCCACACATCCCTGCTGCTGACTTCCTGCCCAATCAGGATTCCCAGAACAGGCTCTGGGAGTTGCCAACCCAGTCCCTTGTCTTCAGGCAGTACTGAACTTAAACGAATATTATTCATTCAAAAGGAAGAGCATCAGTCATTTCAGAGTTCCATTTCAAGTTCATTTTATTTCATTGAAAATGAAGTTCAAGATAACAATTTAATTTGTGATTCTTATGTCTTATATTGCTATACAGATAGCTTTGCTAAAATAAATATTTTACTTAGAAATAATATGCTTACCTGGCCAGTGTGGCACAGTGGTTGAGCATGGACCCATGGACCAAGAGATCACGGGTTTGGTTCCTGGTCAGGGCACGTGCCTGGGTTGCAGGCTCACTTCCCAGTCGGGGGTGTACAGGAGGCAACCGATCAATGATGTTTCTCTCTCTCCCTCTCCCTCTCCCTTCCTCTTTCTAAAAATCAATAAAACCATAATATCTTCCCCACCCAATTGAAAAACATGAACTTCAAGACTAGTGTTTTCTAGAATGCTGAAGATAATTCAGAAGTAGGAGAATACCTTGTCCCGTCTGTTCTACTAAGAAGCCAAATAAAGTTTATACTTTAGGATCTAATTGGATGAATCAATATCTCCTAGCAACCTGACAGGTTAAATAGCTAATTAAGTCCTTAACTTATATTAATATATTCTTTGGAGAATGGAGGTGGGACTATTGATTTTGTTAATGAAAATATTTCTCAAAATTAGATTACTATTGAAAATGATATTAAAGAAATATATTTATTGAGCATAAAAATGTCTATAATGTTGTGAAAATCTGATTGCAAATAGTAGGTTGTATATAATTTTAAATTTTGTAGTTAAAATCTAGAAGACTATTCATTGATTCTCTAACAATATTGATTGCATCAGGGCTGTGGAAGGCACTGCACAGGGATGAATGAGATCTACAAGGCCCTTGTCTTCATGGGGTTCCCTTTTAATGGTGAGGATGAAGCTATTAGTGATTGCACGGTGGGATTACAGATAATTTTAATTAAAAAATGTTCATATGTACTTTCTAATTTGCTTAGAATGAGCTCAGATGCATGATTTTGCTTTTGCATCTGATTATTTAAAGAATAGAGTAAGACTTGACATGTGATTCTGAAGATCCTTCATGTCTCCTGCCTTATCCAATTCCCTTCACAGAGGCTGTCACTATCATAAATTTGGAAGAAACCTTCCAGGTCATGTTTTTAGATTCTTAAATGTATATGTGGGTTTGTTTTAAACATTTACATAAATAATATTATACTTTATAAACAGTTAAGTAAACTTATTTTTATTTACTGTTGTGTTTTCCTTTTTCTCTTAAAAATGTTTTTATTGATTTTAGGGAGAGATAGAGAGATAAACACATCTATAAGAGAGAAATATCAACAATCAGCTAACTCTTGCATGCCCCCTATTGGGGATTGAGCCTGCAATCCAGGCTTATGCCCTGACTGGGAATCAAACTGGTGACCACTTAGTTCCTGGGTTGGTGTTTAACCACTGAGCCACACTGACCAGGCTCAATGTTGTGTTTTCCAAAGCCTACTCTTGATATACAAAGATATACAGTTCATTGATTTTCAATGATTTTATGAATTATCCAACAACACTATTCACACCCATACTAGTGAACATGTAGATTGTTTCCAAGTTGTGGATAATTTTGTAATGAGCACTTTTGTACCTATCACCTATGCTTTCCAATCTACTGTCCATGCATCACTACAACACTGTGGGCTGCATGTCCATCAAAGGGGCTCTTTGAGGTTTGCCAGATTTTTGAAGTGAGCTGCCTGGAAAGAATGGGATGTGCCCACCGTCATATAGTGGCAGCAGCTGGTAAATGCTGTGGCTCTTTACACACTGAAGCCATAGTAGGGACTACCTGGGAGGGAGAGATCCTGGTCTTCTGCAGTTGGACCCTGAAGAAGGCTTATTCCCCGGGGGCTGAACAGGCACCCGGGACTTAGAGACCTCTGGTGGCTGAACGTCAGGAGAGAACAGTGATATACCTCCCACTTAAACTTCTGCTTTCCTTTGGATGTTGCCCTCCCCACTATCCCTCTATCATCTGAGGTTCCTCTGCCCATGTCTGGAATGAAGAGCTACAGGATATCCTAGCTCCTCCTCCTTCAATGTCTCAAAATCTGGGGATTTCCCAAGGCTGCCCCAGTCATCATCATTTTGTAGCCTTATCATTCGACTTGGTTTCCTTCAGAAGGTGCTTCTAAATGTAAGACTCCATCCTTTGGAGCGTCACCAACCTCTCTCCTTCCCTCAGGACAGATGAAAAGAAGGCCAGTTTAGATTGCCTTCTCCATGAGAAGACCCACTCGAGGCTGAATTAAGGACAAAATAGATGGTCTCCATTCCTGAGGTCACAGACTGGGAGGTCCCAGGCCCATGCAGGAAAGATCCCCTCGGGACATTTCCTCCCCAGGAGCGGAGCAGTGACTCGGGACAGATGACCTACGTGGACAGCCCATGAGTTCCATGTCAACACAAGCCCTTTTCTCTTCAACAGATTTATTTGGGGTTAAATTATATTCTCAGTACACAATATGTGTGAATCGTCAGCAATTAAATTTCGTACCCAGATCACTGTCCTCCCTACTGCCATACTCTGTCTCCTCAAAAAAAAATCTCCCAATCTCCAAAGCTAGCCAGAATGTGCCTATGATAGAATGCAAACTCAATTTCATGTTGACCTTTGCTCAATTTAATTAGGACAAGAAATTGGATATTATAGTTAAAAGCACAATTTGAGGTCCAGTGTCTGTAAAATAGATCTTTTTTCTTTTTAACCATCCCTGAGTAATTTCTCATTCCACAGTCCTGGGTTTTAGCTTGTTACTCAAATAATAATAATAATAATAATAATAATAATAATAATGGCAATTCCTATGATTTCCCCTGCCCTCGCTACATTTAATGCTTCTAAAACATTCATCTCTACCATTCTTAATGGAACTTCCGATTGTACAAGTGGTCAACAGATCAGGAAACGGAGAGGCAGAGAGCTAAATTGCCTCAGCCAAGGTTATGCTGAGTGATTGCAGCAAATAGGTGCTCTAAGCAGAGACCGAGGTGTGAAGACTTACCAAAGCCCACGGGCAGTGCTATTTTCCACGAACAGTCCATGTTGCTGGGGTAGTTGCCCGGAAAGCCAGGGCTCAGGATCACCCCCTCCATCTCCTCCACTGCTCCCCCACACTGTGCTGTGACAATGAGACCAGAGGGTTAGGACAGCATCAAGGAGCGTACGGGGCCATGCCAACCTTTGGACGTTCACTTAGAGCAGCAGTTTTGAACCTTTCCCCAAGTCATCAACCCCTTTGAGAATCTAAAAGAACTTACAGTTTATCTCCCTAAATAACTGCACACAGGGCAAAACAGAGCAAATAAATTCAGGAAGGGCTGCCCAGCACCCTTGGACCTCCCAGCAGTCTGTCCACAAACCCAAGTTATGGACCCTTGACCTTGAACATGTCTTTTGCAGGTCAATTCCCTTAGTGAGCTCCTACAGCAAAAGTGGAAATGGAAATATTTCCATTTCTTACCCTATCCCTTAAATCTCCCTCTCTTCATTGTCTAACCAACTTTTCCAAGATGGAAGAAAAAGGATGAAGGAAGGGGACTGGCATGCACTGAATCCCCACTCTGTGCTCGGCACCATGCCAGGCTCTTTATAAATTTATACTCCATGGGGTTGAGTGGTCAACAGATGCTCAGCCAAAGATGACCATTCCATGGGGAGCCAGCCACAGGGGCTGGGCACCTGAAACTCTAATTGAGGTGACTTCAGAGTCATCTGAGGCTGCAAGGCCACCACAGCCTGATCAGCTGACATAAATTCTGTCCTTTCACATCTTAATAGGAAAAGGTTGTATGAGCAGAAAGGGGTTAGGCAGCCATGAACCCCAGGGAAAGGAGCAGAGGGCAGGGCTCTGGGAGTCCAGGCCAATGCTTTCTGGGAGAGGGATCTGTTTAGGCCTGAAGAGAACAGTGCCAGGTGCAGAGCAGGCCTCTGGCACTGATCACTTTGGGTTGCAGTCCCAATGTTTCCACTTGCTGTGTGACTTTGGGCAAGTTCTACACCCTCCACACCTCAGTTTCCCCCAACTGTGAAATACCTATGTCACAGGGTGGTTAAAACCGAAACCTGAACTTCACTTGGAACAGGAGTTGCCACTCATGGTAAACCCTCAACCAGTGGCAACTACTGTTAATGTGAGTGGCTTCCTCAGTGGAGCTTTTGTATTACATAATAGAGGGAAGAGCCTTGGGCTAGCCAGTCACATTTTGGACGGTTCGGCAGGCTACCAGGCCCTGCACCTGGTGAGATCACAGGAGGGAAATGCCATTATATCCCAGTGACACTCCTTCCAATCACCCTGCTTCCGATCCCAGGGTCAGCCTCGAGGGGCCCTTTACAGTTGCCTCGGCATCAGAGAAACCTAGGTTTCCATTCCCGACCCCACCACTTTCTTTTTAATCCTAAGAGCCTTCGCTTTCCTAAATTTACAAAAACGAGAATGATGATACTCCCTCCGAAGAAGTGTGTCCTTAGCACATAGTAGACACTCACTACTTATTGTTAGTTTCCCCTGCCCCAACCTGACTAGAAGACACCATCTTTTCTTGTACCCACTGATCTCTTTACCTTTGCTCAAACCAAGTTAAGTCCTATTCAACACGTAACCCTCAGTACTTCTGTTAGTGGATTTTATCACTCTGTGCCATGAAAAGTCACAAGGGAAAGCCCATAGAGCCCAGACGTTCCATTTGGGGTTTGGTCAGTTATCTGGAAGGAGAATGGCCATCATCACCTTTTCAAACGGGCAAGGCTCCTGTAATTTTTCCAATTACAGGGGCGAAGGTTTCTGAACATCATGACAGCCTTGAGTGAGAGTGAAAGCTTGCAGAAACATCAGCCCACAACTACTGTCTTTGAACCAACCCAGAAAACCAAACTGTCTTTCGCTATGTCCCTGAGCTCCAATCCCTGGTGGAACAAGGATGTGAATGAACTGAAGAGTCCGGGCTCTCTTACCAATACAGAGCGGAGGCGGGTAGTTCCAGCGCCGCACGGTTCCGGGCATGCAGGAGATGTGGGCGTGGCCCTGGAGGAATCAGGAACAGGGGTGGGCAGGCTGCCCCAGGGGCTCACTTGTATGCACAACCCAGGACAGGGGGCTCGTTCGGGGACCTTGTGTTAGGGGACAAGATGCGTAGGTCCACTGTGGGATGGCAAGTGAGGCAGAGGGAGACATTTGGGGGAAGGATGCTTCTAGTATAACAGCTGTTACTAGAGAATTCTCATTATCAAGCTTCCTTGTGAGCCTCCTTTAATTACCAGATTCCCTCATGGCCTTCAAAGGAAAATTAAATTTTCCTAAAGTCTAATCAAACCGAAACTTTGCAGGAACGCATTCGAGTCTGGTTTGTGCCAAATCGCTAAAGTCAGCAAAGTTTGTCTTTCGCCTGAACAGCTCCAGGAGGGAATAAAGGTCCCTGGGGCAGTGTGTGTGTGTGTGTGTGGGGGGGGGGGGGCATTGTTCCCTGGATAAATAAGAAAAAGCTGGAATTCACAGCAATACCCTTCAGAAGTGGGTCACCTTAGGGTGGGCAGCCAAACCAGCTCCTCCGCAAAGCACTGTCATCACCTTTTACACTGTACCCTGTTCTTTTGTGACTCTGGCTCTGCTGGTGCCAGGCTGGCCAAGCACATCTCAGGGGATACCTGCTTCCTGCCCTGGTTGCCAAGGGGAGGTACCTGGAGAGCATATCCCGGCTCACACTGGAAAGAGACCACATCGTTCACCAAGTAGCGCTCGCCAGTCTTCACCCCGTTACTGGGCACGGCAGGTTCTGGGCAGCTGCTCAAGCCCACCGCTGGAGAAGACAGACAGACGGAAAGGAGAACGGACCAGCACAACAGGTCAATGGACTCGCAGGCTGAGGGCGATGCTGGCAGCAGGGAGGAAAGGGGTATCTCCAATTGGGCTTTCCCTGCTCTCTGAGTCCAGGCTAGCGCTTCCCAACCCTTTCACCTCACAGAGCACAGGGAAAGTCTGAATATTTAGCTGGCACAGTGGCTCCACAGACTAAAGCTCCTTAGGACAGATGGGTATTGTCCGGGAACTCTGGCTGCCCGCCTGCCTCCTGGGCTTCCCAGAAGGCCTTTGGAGCTGCCCAGCCCTGGTTCCAAGCCCCTAGACCCATCTCCATGGGCTCCTCCCACATCACTCCTGCCCTGGACTCACAACGTCTCTCCATTCTCCTCTCCCTAAGAAGACAACTCCTATAGGCTAAGAAATTGGGAAGAAGGCCAAGGAAAGGCAAGAAGGAAAGGAAGCAGTTATCAGAAGGCCAGCTCAGTGATGCCCGGGGCTCAGAGCCCCTCTCTGAGACAGGCTGCCGGGAGAAAGTTGCCCAGCAGATGAGACACTCCACTGCCTTCTTTCTCCTCCCATGGCTGCTCCGGTCCTCACTCACCTCTGGACCCAACAGCCTCCCTGTCATCCCTCCTCTGAGCCATTCTATTCCCGTCCAGCCTGTGCTCAAAGGCACTTGATGTTCTTAATTTCTTTCCTTGAATCCTGGGACTTCCTTGTTCAGCAACTTGAAGTGGGTCCCCATCGCCTAGCACATGGAATCTCACCTTCTCATCCTGTCATCCTGGTACGCTTCATGGTCTTGGCCTGGTCCCTTTCCAAAATCTCTACAGGTTCTCAAATGCGCCTCCCTCCCTTGCCTTTCTTGACTTTTCAAATTCAGCCTGTGTTCATTTAGTCCTTATTATATACCCAGGACTGTGCACAGAGCTCTGCTAGGGCACCTGTCTCAATCTTCCCCCTCTGCCTCCTCCTCCCTGTCCACCCCCGACCATCATCGCCAGAGCAGCACTCCCTGAGCACTGCCCACGAGCAAGGCTGGAGTGAGCGTGTCACACACATGGTCTCATCCACCTGAAGCAGGTCTTAACATTCCACTTCACAGAGACCTGTCCTTAGTAAGCCACAGAGCTGGGATGCAAATCAAACCCAGTCTGACTCCAGGTCTGCCTAGGTGGGGGCCAAACTCTGAGGCTACCCGACCTCACATTGACCCCAGCCCTGCTCTCCCCTCCTGAAAATCATCAAAACTACACAACTTACTATCACTCTAGAAAGTTCCCTCATGCTCTTCCCAGGCTATTCCTGTCCTACATAGGTTTGTGTTGTTTTTTTAAAAAATCCTCACTTAAGGATATATTTTCCATTGATTTGCAGACATAGTGGAAGCAGGAGAGGGGGAGAGGGAGAGAGGGAGAGAAACATCAACATGAGGGAGACATATCAATTGGCTGCCTCTTGCACTAGTGCCGACCAGGGCTGGGGATTGAATGGCAATCAAGGTACATGCCCTTGACCGGGAATAGAACCCGCAACCCTTCAGTCCACAGGCCGATGCTCTAACCACAGAGAAAAACTGGCCAGTGCCTACACAGGCTTGTAAGAAGTGAACGTGATGGTTGTAAATGAAGGCTGTTTGGATCTATGCCCAAACATCTCAGCAGCTGGGACAAAAGACCTTAAGGATAGAATTAAAACCATAATTAAACTGAATTTAAAGTACTTCATTTTGGCTGTCATCTTATTTATCTCTCCCCACTCCTCCCTGCACTCCAAGTAGAATACAACTCAGTATTTAGTGGGGTGATCACAACCTAGTAACCCGAGGCCTACTTCTTGGAAAGGCAGTGATAGACAGAAGGAAACGGAGGGGCAGAGTGAAAAAAGAGAGAAAGCCAGAGCAAGAGAGTATGGGAGAAAAATGGAATGGGGAGAAAAGTGAGGCCAGAGAGAGAAGGAAGGACGGAGACAGAGAAAAGTCCATTCTTATTTCTCTTCCATTGCACACCTTGATGATAATTATTGAAGCCATGCTTGCAACAAAGGAAGAATTATTTTCATCATGTGCAATTTATTACTTTTGAAAGCATATTGTTCCATTTCCATTTCAATTAAATAAACATTAAATATGAGTCACAGCAGTAAATATGACTCTCAGTACCCTTCAAAACCATTTGACTGTACGACAGCAATTAAACCTCCAGTCTGCACCGCTTTGTAGATTATCTACAAAACAAAAAGATTACTACAGGGTCTTGGATCCTAGGAATTTTGGTCTCTAAATACTGATGGGGGTTTCGTTTCCCCCTAGCCTTTCCCCCCAGGAGAGGACAGTGCATGAGAAACATCAGCTGCTGAGAAAACTACCAGCTCCCTTGAGGGGGAAAAATTGAGCAGAGGTGGATTTTTCCTGGGAATGAGGCAGTAGAATCACAAAGAGATTTAGGAAGAAAGCATGTCTTTGGAAAAAGAAAATAAAGAGAAGATTCTCGGGAACATTTAAGGACTCAAAGTCAAATACTGAATAAGGACACAAAAATGTAAAGAACAGAGAAAAGAGGGTAAAAGAAAAAAATGTGGATTGGTTAAAAGACCCGGGATACTGCACTCCACTAGCTGAGTGGAGCCTTACAGGTTTGTGGAGGAAGGTCCCAGAGGTCCCTGTCCTATCCTCTCCCCCTCGGGGTCTTTGCTTCAAGCTGCCCCAGGTCTCTCCTACTAGATTCTTTCAGGCCATGCACATCCTGGGATCCAGCTAAGCCTCTCCCAACTCCCTGGATAAAGCTCATTGATTTTGGAGACCAGCTGAGCATCTGCATAACACCCAGTGCTGACCCTGTCAGGCCTCTACCACCAACTGGGGCTTCCATCTGACAGGCCCATGCTGTCAGACCCAGTGAAGCCAGTCCTGCCTCCCCACATTGCCAACGACAATCGCGTCACAGGACCAGGGCTTGGAGAGGCTGGTTTTTCAGCATTAGAGGAGATCACTTCTGTTTTCTCACATCCCAAATGATATAATGGGCGTAGGCCAGTCACCAGGCCCCCTTCCCATTCCTGGTGTGGACACAGAGGAAGCACACAGGTTTCTGAGTGACTGACATTTGGGTGAGAATCCCATCTCCACGGGCTGTGCAGCCTTAAGGAGGTTTTGGATCTTCTCTGAGCTTTCGAGGTCTCATCTAGGTCTGTGGTAAGGCTTGAGTGGGATGGAGAAAACACAGCCCCATTATGACCCCTACTCATCCTGGGCACTCAGTACCTGCCCGTTCCCACCCTGAACCCCGTACACAGCTGAGACTCTGGACTCTCACTTTTGTACTCCAAGTGGAAGCCAGCTGCCGACACGCTGATATCTGAGTAGAAATGAAGGTAGAGTTGATTGGAGGTGCTGTTCAGGAGGGCAGGCACAGTTGTTCCTAGGGCAAGAAACAGGGACCACTCAGGCTTAGCCTCCCCGCCCCCAGAGCTCCTCCCTTTTCCTCTTGCTTCTGCTACCTGAGGACATTCTGCTCCCAAGGACCCCAAATATCCCCAATGATGACACTCACTAAAAGACAAACTAGCCCTGCTCAGAGTGCTGGGTCTCCCATGTCCCAGGGAGGAGGGAGACCACAAACAACTTTCTGCAAAATGAGCAGTGACAGAGCCTCATGCCAGCAGTAGGCTGAGTTCCCTTCCAGCCATCTTCAAAATAACTCTGACATGTCTCATTATCTGGGCAATACAGGCAGTTTATCTGGGGCACAGGACTCCTTTTTATATCTTGGCAACATGGGTTCTGGGGAGGTAGAAGAGGGTAAAGGGGGGATAAATAAATGGTAATAAAAGGAGACTTGCCCTGGGGTGGTAAACACACAAATACAATACAAAGGCCATGCAGAAGTGTACACCTGAAACCTATATAGCTTAATCAGCAAGGTCACCCCAATAAATTTAATTAAAAATAATAAAGTCCACCACTACCCTCTGAGTTGAGGTCCCTGGAAGTCCCTCCTCACCTGAGAAACTCCCCAGCATGGTCACAGTGTTGTCTGCACCGTCAAACACTTCCAGCGAGTCCCAGTTCTGCTCTGTGACAAAACTGATGACTTGAATCTGGGAAGGTAGAGGGATTGAATAGCTGGTTAGACAGCCTGTGGATTCCTCCACTTGGTTTTGACCACTGGGCACCCGTTATGGCCCTAACTCTGTCCCTCCGGTTCAGGCTGCAAATGTGACTCTCTAGGCGTGTGCTTCTGGGTTTGCTCCTTCCCTTTACCCCCAATGTCCCCACAATCTTAAGAAAAACCCCACACAAACCCTTCAAGCCATTTGAAAAGTATTTCCTATGAAGCCTCCCCAGTCTTTGTACTCCAGCTCCAGGCCCACTTCCTTCCCTGGCCCGCCCTGATGGCTGAAGCCAGTGCCCACCCCTCCTCCTTCCCGGTTACCTGGCGCTCTCCTCACTCTCCCTACCCCTGCAGCTCATGGGCCATGAGCTCTCTGTTTTTCTGTTTGTGGGCCTCAACGCCACACTTGGCCTAAAGGGCAGGGACAGGGCTATGTCTGCTCCTGCCACCTGCCTGATGGAGATGTCTCCTCGCCCCTACCTGGATGCCAGCACCTTCGGGGACCATGATCTTCCACACGCAGTTGAGGCTGTTGAGGTAGGGCTCCGGGAAGCCAGGGGACAGGATGGTGCCCCTGCGCTCCGTGAGGTTGCCTCCGCATGGCACTGGGAGGAGGCAACTCTGGTCAGAGGCTTGACTTTGAGGGTCTCCCATGGGAACCTCCCCAAACAGACTTTTCTCAGGGCTTCCCAGCCTGCTTGTGACTCTTCCCCCTGCTGGCTTCTCCAGTAGAGCCCCAGTCTCACCCTCTCCCATGAGTCCTCCCCATGCAACCCTCTTCAGGGGCCTGGCCCCATATGCGTCCCTTCACACATGTTCCCCAACCCCCTAGCAACCTCAGCTCCTCCTCCTTGCTGTCTTCATATTCAACCCACAGGACTAGTGATCTGACTGGAACGGGACTCCCTACTTAAGTTATGCTGCAGCCAGGGGCTGCTTTGTGTCCCGGGGTAGCTGCTGGGTCTTGCTGCCTCCCCAGGGAGAAGGGACTGTCTTCCGGCCACCCCTCCCCGAGTCCTGGTTGTCCAGGTACTCACCCACACATGCTGGTGCTGAGACATTCCACTGGGCCAAGGCCCCGGGAACAGGAAGGCACTCGATTTCTGGGGACCCCTGCAGGGCATAGCCGGAATTGCATTCGAAGCGGACGATGGCCCCCACGGAGAAGTCACTGCCCAGTCTCTTGCCATAGCGGGGTTCGGGCACAGAGCTGCACTGCGTGGCGCTGGTTCGGGGCACCGCTGCAGGGGACAAGCGCACTGAGGGGCAGGCCTCTCCCTCTAGAAACGGGCCCAGGGATGGACACACACCTGGACTGGACCTGCCAACCTGGACGGGACCCTGAGAGGCTCTGGGAGCTCTCCCTTGGCAGGGGTGGGGGCTTCCCAGGATGAGGCCCGTTTACTGAAATAAGATGAAGACACCGTGCTGCAGCACAGCTTCTGGAAACCAGGGAGGCAGTGCGAGTCCCGGCCCAGGCTGCCGGCCCAGCGGTGGTCCTTGCCTTCCAACGATGGCCCTCACCATCAGGTTCCCACATTCCCCACCAGGGAGAATGGCCCTTCCTCCACGCCAGTGCCCTCACTTGCTTTTGGTCTCTTCTCCCATGTGCCTGAGACCTGCCCAGGGCCTGATCTCCATCACGCAAATCTCCGCGCTTCCCACCCACAATGGTAGACAGGACCTTTAACCTAAGCCCAGGTATGGCGTTGCCTGTGGCAGGATTCCCCCTGCACAGGGCAAAGCAGCTCATCTGGGCAATCGAATGAACAGAACTACACTTAGACTGAGCCCTAAAAAGGGGACAGTCTCCCGGGCAAGCAGAGGCTGGGGCCTGCAGGGGACCAGGGCCAGTAAGAAAGGGAACACACACTGGTGACCTGCCTGGTCTGGCTGCTCTGTGAGCTCTTTTAATCCTGTCAGTGAAGTCATGTTATTACCCTCATTTAACAGGTGAGCAAACTGGGACTCCAAAAGCTGGAGTAACTGGTGCCCAGTTAGAAAGTGGCAGGGCTGGCATCCAGTTCCATGTCCATCTCACTGCCAAGCCTGTGTTTCCCCCACACCTTTCCTGGGCCTTGTGGACAAAACCAAGCTCCATAGGAGAGTCTAGGAAAGGCCTGAGTCTAGGAAAGGTCTTCCCACTGCCTTTGGGGCTGTACCAAGCAGTATAGGGATAGAATTAGCTTCCCATGTCTGATTTCTCCCCGCATTCAACATGCAGTTTGGTCTGAGAATTGTCTATTGAGTAAATGAATGTATAAAATCAAACTGAATTTCAAAGAGCTGCCCCGCAAACTAGTAACTGCCCCAAATGCCCTAAGAATGAGTCTCAGACTAAGGGGCAGAGGTCCCACTGAGTCACTGGAAACCCGAGACTGTCTCGCCCTCCCAGGCCCACATCCCACATACCTTGGTAGACAAAGTGGAAGCCTCTGGCTGGTGCTTGGCCTTTGGCACTGAACTTAATGAGAACTTGATTGGAGGTGGCCAAGGGCAGCGATTCCCCTGCCGAGATAAGGGGTGAGGAGGAGAGGAAGACAGTGAGTCCAGCAGTTGGGCCAGCAGCTGAAATCCTGGCCAGGAAGGAGAGGGTGCCCATCCCCCACACAGCAATTCCTTCCACATCCCAGGACTTCCTGAAATGAAACCTCACATTTTTACTGCCCGTTTCAGTGTAAAGTTTGCAGAAGGCTTTAGCATCCATGGCCTTACCCTGACCCACAGTCAATGTGAGGTTGGCATGACAAGAGCTCAGTAACCCCAGTTAACAGATCAAGAAGAGGGTCAGAATGACTAAATGACCTGCCTCGAGAGGAGAAAGCCCCTAAAGATGTGCGGACCCGAGGGATAAGGACAACGGCCACCGCAAACCGGTTTGCTAGGAGAGCTGCCCTCCGTCTGACAGAAGAAAAAGCACCAGCTTGGGGAAGGAGGGTGCTGTGATCTTTGGGAGGAACTGGCCTTTCCCAGATTCTCTGTGAAATGATCAATAACCACAGCAATCCTATAATTTATTGCCCATCTGAGAACACTTTTGGGACTAAAAGGGCATGCTCTTAATACTTATACTGGGGCAACCAAGTGGAAGCTGGGACTGTCCCAGGCAAAGCAGGACACACTGTCACCCAACCGATAACACAAACTGATGGAAACCTGAATGGGTGCATGAAGTCTGATAGTCTTTCTATCGAAGATGAAGGTGTACCTTCTGCTTGATGTGGTACAGACGGACGGAATAAAGACAGCACAACCAGAACTACAGCCGGGAAGCACAGTCTTGGTCATCATCACCTTCCTGTGGAGCTGAGGGAGTATGGAGTGGCAGGCAATGGCATGGCCACTCTGCATGATGCCCCCCTGAGAATGGCTGCTGACTCCAGCAACAGAAGGGAAGTGGGGGCTGCAGAGAGCTAGGCTCCATTTCCACTGCAGTGAGGACTGGAGTTGGAATCAGCCAAGAAGCAGAGAGCTGATGGGATGCTATTGGCCATAGGGAGTGGACAGCCTTTTGCACAGCACACTTAGACTTACATGTGACCCAGGTGGCTGAGCCTGTTAGGAGTCATTGCCCCAGCTAACTCTTGGCTGCCAAAGCAAAAACAAAACAAAACAAAACAAAACACCACCAAAAAAACAAACAAAAAAACAATACCACCACAACTCATGAAGACAGAAGGTCTCCTTGTTATCTCTATCTTCTCCCCTTGATGGATGTCAGTGGGACAAAACTCAGCTTTTCCATTCTCCCATCACCTGGCCTGACATGTGTGGATGAGGACCCCCCTAACCTCCTACAGAACCCATTTGGACTTTCATTCCTGGACATATGCAGACTTCCCTCTCCATGGCTAAGCAAGTGCTAGTAAAATCACTGGACATAAGAAAATATTTCAAAGTTTTAAGGGAGGAAAGCACTCTTGGGAAACCAATGCGAATATTTTTATATGAACTACAACAAAGAAGAGGCAAAATCTCAGAAGACTGTCAATCATGACTGTCACAAGATTAAATCTAGCATTGCACCTGTGAAATCAGAGGAGAAAGACACATCAAAGGAAAGAACTGAGATTAATAAAGGCTTCAAAGAGATGAGAAATGCTAGTACGTGGCAGATGGATTCTGCAGAAATTGAACAGCGACATGGAGATTAAATTTGGGAAATTCTTCTAGAATTCACAGAAAAAGGATAAAGAGATTAAAATAATGAGGGAAATGATGAGCGACATGGAAGACAGATGAAAAAAAATCCAATATGCATATATCAAGAATTCTAGAGAGAGAGAAGGCAAGAGAAATTGAAGGAGGAAAAAAAATAAGCTAGGAAAGAAGATAACATTCCTAAGCTTAAGAGAGACTTAAGGTTTGGACTGAAATTGCTCATAAAGTGCCAGATCTAATGAATGGAAAATGATTTCTAAGCAAAAAATCCTGGTGGGCTTTTTGATTTTAGAAATTAAGAAAAATATGCAAGGCATTTAGAAAGAAAAGCACTAGTTACCTACAAAAGAATCAAGTTGGACTCCAACTCATCTGCAAAAGTAGCTGTTGGAATAGAGTGGAATACTACAATGTTGAAAGAAAAAATTTGTGACCCATAACTTGATTTAGAATCAAGTTGTCAATTATATAATATGTCAAAGGAAATTCATTCTCATACATGCAAGGTGACAGAAAATATTGGAGTTATGAGCCTTATTAAAAAAATGAAACTAAGAAAATAAAAAACTTCAGGGATAAAGACAATCTGGAAAGTACAGTAAAACCCCAAAATTATTATGAATAGGTAATAAAACTAAATGTAAAAATAAAAACTTGTTCTTGAGGAAGAAGTCCATAATTTAAAAATAATTACTAATAACATTAATATAAAAATCCAAATATATAAAAAAAACATGGAAATTAGAGATGGGGTCAATATGAATGGAAAAGTGAGGAGCAATGAACTCAAAACCAAATAAAAACCCAGAAAGAACAAAACAGTTGACAGGTAGCACACCAGATGTTCCACTTACAAAATCAGTAAGTAAACTTCCTTTTAAAAGGAAAAGACTGTCACAGAAAATGAGGAAAGATATGTTAGGCAAACACAGTTATAAAAATTGTTAGAGACACAAGTAGATAACAAAATATCACAATTGTATGGGAAACACTTCCACACAGCATTCTCAGTCACTGACATAGCAAATAAAAAAGGAAAACGAAGATTGTTGAGTAGTGTCCCTATGTTTTTTCCCTCCTCAATACACACTTCACTCCCATCAGTACAGGCGGCTCATCATCAGTGTTTCTCCAAATGAGGAATAAGATATGATTTGAGTATATTTGAATATATTGATGCTATATCTATAATATCTATCTATCTATCTATCTATCTATCTATCTATCTATCTATCATCTATCTATCTATCTATTTCTATTTCTACTGGTCCCCATCTGTATCTACAACTATATCCATATATACATCTATAAGTTCCAAATGTATACATGTCCATTTCTATCTGTACCTATATCTATACTTTTATATCTGTATCTGCTTATACCTCTGTCTGTCTGTCTGTCTATCTATCTATCTATCTATATATCTACTTATACCTCTGTCTGTCTGTCTATCTATCTATCTATCTATCAAGAGATTTTGAAAAAGCATCTTACCACAATAGATCCCAATTTATAGTTCTAGTTGGGTGTGAATGTTGGGGTGGTAGTGTAGAAAAATCATCTGATTGGGAACCATTGATATAATGAATTTGAAAAATAAAATTGAGTAAGACTGATCTAATTGCTATTACAAAGCTCATTTAATCCAAGCAATAACTCCAGGAGGTAGAACTTTTACTCTGCATTTTACAGATGAGGAAACTGAACCTCAGAGTGGTCAAGTGTTGTGCCCCCAGGCACCGGGCAAGGAAGTGTGAGAGCTCAGGTTAGATGCAGGCAAGGAGGCTGCAGGGAGAGCTGAGGTTAGATGCAGGAGGTGAGGCTGCAGGGAGAGCTGAGGTAGAGTGCAGGCAGGGAGGCTGCAGGGGCTGAGCTGCCCTTCTCTCTGTAAGGCATCTGGATCCTGCAGAGAACCTGCATTCTTCTCAGATACTTGGGGAATTTAAAAACAAGCCCTTGGCTACTAAGAGGCCTCATTTAATCCCCAAGGCAGAATGGTATAAACTACATTCTCTAACCACATGACAATAAAAACAGAAAACAACACAAATGTAACAAGAACAAAATCCAGGTTCTTGGGGGGAAATAGGGGAAAGAGACATTCTCAAACAAGTCCTGGGAGAAAAGAATAAAACTGGATCATGAATTATTTAGAAAGTAACAATGATGAAAACAGTACATATCAAAATTGGTGGCTTGAAACCAAACTATGCTTAGAGGCGAATATATCGAATATATTGCTGTAAACATGCTCTTCATTACACAGAGAAAATAACAAACAAAGCTGTCAATTCAAGGAACTACATTCTCTAACCACATGACAATAAAAACAGGAAACGACACAAATGTAACAAGAACAAAATCCAGGTTCTTGGGGGAAATAGGGGAAAGAGACATTCTCAAACAAGTCCTGGGAGAAAAGAATAAAACTGGATCATGAATTATTTAGAAAGTAACAATGATGAAAACAGTACATATCAAAATTGGTGGCTTGAAACCAAACTATGCTTAGAGGCGAATATATCGAATATATTGCTGTAAACATGCTCTTCATTACACAGAGAAAATAACAAACAAAGCTGTCAATTCAAGGCATTAGAACAAGAAGAACAAAATAATCTGAAGAACAAAAGAGGGAGAAAGACATTATGAAAAGAAAGGCAGAGGTTAACTAATTAGGAAATAATAACCAACTCCACAGACGAATTGGTAAGTAGATGCAGTAAAAAAGAAAATGAAACAAAACGAACAACACAAAACCCCTGGTCCAGCGGAGTCAGAGGAGAAGAACACAGCGTTCTAGGAGATAGAACCACTAACAGAAAGGAGATTAATTAGTGCCACAGCATATTATATAAGCAATGTTGCTAAGTTTAAAATAATTACAAAATAAAAATTTTACTAAAACATAAAACATCAGCATTCATAACAAAATAAGATACTGGAACAGGCCAATAACCATGGAAATAAGAGAAAAAACATTGAAGAGGCAGAGATAAAATAATGAGATACATTTATGTGCTGAGGATATTACTTCTTGCCTAAAGGACCCAGGAGAATCAGTTGGCAGCGTTAGCATTGTTATGGAGGGTTGGATGACTTTGCAAAATGAATACACACCAAAAATGCCAGTCTTCTAGTACACTGGCAAAGATCAATTAGGAAACATAACACGGGAGGCCCATTTACAGTAGCAACAACAATTGCCATGAAATATCTAGGAAAAAAGTTAACAAAGAATGCATACGGCCTAAATGAAAATTGTAACACCTTCCAAAGGTTACAAAGGAAGCAGAAATGGAGAGATATAGCATGTTCCTGAAGGGGAAGAAGAATTCCTATTATAAAGATGAGTTATCCCCAATTAATCTATAGGTTTAGCGGACTCCAGTGAAAATTCCAATGCAATTTTAAAAAAACTTGGCAACATATTTCTAACATTTATCTGGAGGCACAAGTTAAGCAAGAGAAGCCAATAAAAATTCAAAACAAAGAATGTCTATGAGAACTTATCTTACCGTATGTTTAAAGTTGTGATAATATCAAACAATATTATAATGTTACAATAATTAAAGCTTTTTCATATTGATATAAGACACTTAGAGGAAATGGATAAGAGGTCTAGAAACATACCCTTTTCTTCATAAAAATTTAATATATGTAAATCTGGCATTTTGAAAGTACTGTTAGGACAACTGATTAACTAAGTTGGAAAGAATATGATTATATTCCCTATATCAAATAATATATCAAAATAAAGCCCAAAGTTATTAAAACAAAACAATGAAATGAAAAAGAAGTAAAAGAAAACACAGAGGAATATTTATTTCATCAGCATGAAAGTAAAGGAGAAAACCATAAAAGAAAAACATTGATAGATTTGATATTACAGGAAATTTAAATTTTGACATTAAAACCCACCCTGAAGAAAATTAAATGGCAAACGACACAAATTTAAATAAAATTTAAATTTCCTGACATTAAAACACACCCTGAAGAAAATTAAATGGCAAGTGAAAGGGGAAGGCTTTTTATAACATATGATATAGACAAGAGGTTTTTATAGCATACAATATATATATATAGCTTATAATAATATGGTACTCTACTATATAAATAAGAAAATAAATGCTAATAGAAAAATCAATACTAATTCACAAGTGGATTCACAAATAAAAAATGCATGGGCCAATAATTTCATTATAAAAATGTTAACCTAACTAGTAATAAAAAAAGCAAATTAAAAAATGAGATACCATTTTCACTTTTCAAACTGATAATGCTTTTGCTTTTTAATTACCCAATTTTGTGAGGATAAAACATTCCCTCTTATTCATTGTTGGTGAGCAAAGTGGCAGGAATTTTCTAGGGGCATATTTGACAATCTGTTAAAAGAGAATTAAGGATCTCACATATCCTTTACTTGGCAATTCTACTTCTAGATATTTCAAGGTAATAGAGATGTGTATAATGACATGTAGAATACACGGAATTACTATTCAAATGAGTGAAAAATTGGAAACAATCTACATGTTCAATAATAGGGAATTCATTACATAAATTTTAAATAACTATATGATAGACTATTATGCAGCATTTAAAAATCCTATTATAGGATAAAATAATGACAGAGACATAATGACATGCTCATGATGAATATTTCAATAAAAATATGTATATTGCTTTGTTCAATAAAATATGTAAAAGATTAAGTCTAAGTAGATATAAAGACTGGAAACGAGATACACTATCTTTTCAGTGGTTCTTTCTGGGTGGCTTTTATTTATTTTAATTCTCTATATAATTATTTTCTGATTTGCTGTAAGTTTTCTACAATGAAAATGCAATATGTTTATAATTGGAGAAATGTATTGGGGTTAAATATAAAACAACGGGGCATGCTACACCCCAGGGGGGTGGTGCAGACACAGCTTGGGGTGAGAGCGGTTTTGGAAGCCCCCTTCTAGGTATGGGCTGTCAGGAGCTGACGGCTGCAAACACCCAACAGTGGGGTTCCACCGGCAGGCAGGCTCCAAGGGCCTCTTTCCTTTGAGCTGGCCCGTGAGGCCCCGACCCACCACACCCCCATTGCTGGCCCGGCCCGGGGTACCTGTATGGGTGCCCGACAGGGAGCTGAGGAGCCGGGAGTGCTGGCTGTGGCCGTCGTGCACCTCCACCACGTCATTGAGGGCCGTGTGGAAGAAGGCGAACTGTCCAAACACCACTGCGGGGGGAGACAGTGTGGAGAGCTCAGTGTGGAAGACTGCGTGCCATGCTGGGGGGAAGGATGGGAGGTCGGGGGGACCCTAGGCCAGGAAGAGGGAAGCCTCAGAGGGAGTCGTTGGTTCCTGGGGCGAACTCCTTGCTGAGCCTTTCTACTGGCTGATTAGCACACTGGCCAGCCCCCAGGCACAGGGAGGCAGGGAGCTGGGAAGGGCTGGCTGGCTGGCCTCCCACATGGGTCAGGATCACACTGAGAACTGCACCGGTGGTCAGGCTGGTGACGGTGGCCCTGAGCTCATCTACTCCCAGAGAGCAGCTGCTGCAGCTACTCAAGGACATGAAAGGGCTTTGGTAACACCCCTCATTTTCCATGTGATCACAGGACCTTGTCCCTGATAGGTGCTTAACAGATGTTTGGGGAGTGACTGCAGGTCTTGCCCTGCGAAGCAGCCTGTTCTCTGCAGCTGCCCCGTCTCTCTCCTAGGTGGTCAGGATATATCGATGCCCTCTGCCCCATTCGACACCAACTGTGTATAGAAATAGTTCTTATTCCCCCTACAAAGAGACCCAGGGAGAAAGCAGCCAGGCTGCTCACCTGATTGTCCAGGTACCACTGGCCTGTGCTCCCCAGGAACATTCTGAGTCCCCCAGGGCCGGCAGCACTTGTGACTGTCCCCACTCCCAGTTGAGAAGCTCTGCTTCTTTTTACCTTGGATTCTTGGAATCTGGAGGTTTCTATGTCTTCTCAGGGTCTGCTCCTCATTTTTTTCTTGCTCGTCCTGCTTATAGCTGCTGGACCAGGCTCAGGTCTCAGAAGGAATGATGCGGCTCCTAGCCCCTTCACCTGTATTTGCAACCTAGCTCCATCCCACTCCTCACTTTTTCCTGCCCCTTGGCTACCCATCCCTGAGTTCCCAATCGGCCTGGGTCTGCAGCATCTCTATTCAGACTTGGGCTGTGCTGGGTAGCCGAGTGCTCCCACCTCCCCTGGGTTCTGCCTACTTCCTCACTAACCCCATCCCCTTGCTTTCGGCCGACTTGTGCCCTTCCTGCCTCGTGTGTCAGGAGTGTATTCTATAGCCCACTTCTGGCATTCAGACTCAGCTGTCCTTTAAGGGACACTGTTCTGCCTATTCCCACAAAAGGCGCGGATACAATTGGGAGTGATATTGGAATACAATTGGGAAGGGCCTGAGGAGTTGGAAGGAGTCAGAAAACATAAACAAATAAACATACATAAAGCCCATACCATAATCCTTGGGCACAGTGACAAAATACAGGCAGATCTGTCCGCTGGTGTAGTTCTGGGGATAGTTGGGGGACAAGACCACTCCATCTGAACCCACATACTGTCCTCCACAGGGGGCTGAAAGAGAAATCAGACAGAGGGCCAGGTGACCTGTGGGCCTCATCAGTGTCCGTCCTCTGTCCTGCTCACGCCCCAATTGAGCTTCTGGCCCTGCTGGGCTGCCATGAGGTGCACAGCCACTGACGTGGAGGAAGGGACTTCTGAGGACACCACCCTGTCCTGCCCGAGGACATCCATCGCCGACCTGGCACATGGCCTAAAACCCACCCTGATGCTATCAGCGACCCTCCTGCGCACACGTCAATCCTAGCCCTCTAACTATTAACAAGGGCGCTGGTCTCTGGAGACACAGCCTTGAGGAGCATTTTAGAACCTCTTCTGCTGACAAGGAGAACCAGAACTACTCTGCCACTTCCATGGCTGACGTCTGCACCTGGTGGTTAGTGTCTGCATGAGTGGAGAGCCACGGCTTCCCCAGACTAGCCCCACGACCCAGCGACCTTCTGCTCTCATCCACGGTACCCTGTTCCGCAGGGGGTGGGCCTCAGAGCCAAGCTCTTTCACCTGGGCAAAGGGTGCTCTTCAACTTAGGTGGCTACCATGCTCTTGAAGTTCTGACATTACATCTGCTAGGATTCCATGGTTAACCCACATCCCTGGTCGGCCCACCCCGGGGGCCTTAGTTTTACACATCGGGCCCCTAAGTGATTTTTCATAGAACCAAAAATGAGCTGGGTCATCTTTAAACTCTCTTCTCCCTGGTCTGAGCCGCTGGCATGTCTGTGGGCCGCTGTTGAGGACTTGTGAGTGTGGGTGGGACTGTGATCTGAGAGAGATGACACACTGACGGGGACTAGCATACCTGGTGAATGATCAGCCATTCTCACTTACAGCGAACCCAAGGAGCATCCCTGCTTTTGAGGACCCTGCCCCCACCCCCTCCCCTTGCCCATAGCCTCTTCTGCCTCTGGCATGCCCTCACTCCCTCCTTCTCCCTCCCCACCCCGGCTCCCCCACCTGTGCACACTGGCCGGGGGTTGTTCCACGCAGGCTTCCCATCGGGCCCCAGGACGCAGCTCAGGGTTGACGAGCCCTCCACTTCATAGCCCCCGTGGCAGTAGTAGGTGATGGAGGAGCCCAGCTTTAGTTCGGACCCCACTCGTGTGCCGTTCTTGACTGTACCAGGATCAAAGCATGACTCTCGTGGGTTTTCTGGGAAAAAGAAAAATAAACACATACACATATGCAGCACTCATTAGTGGCCTGATTCCATGGTGCAGCACCCATAAGGAAACCCTGACTGTAATAGCCACAGAGCACATGTGGTGAGAAATCTAGGGCTGGAAATCATCTTGCAGAGTGAAATTTCACCTCCTCGCTCCACATTCTTGCCCTGAACTATGAAGGAGGGAACTGTGTAAACCTGTGGGGAGCTTTCTCATCCCTTAGCCCACTCTCCCAGAGAGGCATGTGATGCTGGGACTGGCAGGAGCTGAGGGTCCTGGATCATATCCCAGCTGCGGACAGGGTCACTGTGGTGAAGGTCAGTGCTTAGGCACAGTCCACCCCTTTGCTCATCTTAGACCACCCACACTCAGCACGGCAGGCCTCCTCAGCCTCCTGCCTCACTTTTGGTGGCTGCTTTCTTTCCCTCTCTTTCTTTTGCCTACAACTGTGCTGCTGGCTGGGGAGGTGGAACTGGCACTGGCTTTGCAGGTTGTCATATCCATATCTTGCAGGTACTTCTGAGCACCAGGGTATCAATACTAGATTTAGGAAGAAAGTAGAAAACCCATTCTAGACGGGATAAGTCTGGGTCTCCAATACTCTTCCAGAGCTTTACAGTGGGGCATTGGGTGCTGGCTAGTGTTGGGATCTCCAACATAGTTTTCCAGAGCTTTACAGTGGGGCATTGGGTGCTGGCTAGTTCATTAAGACAGTATTTCCCATTTGGCTACTGTGCTTGTATGTCTTTCCAATCAGGCATACCACAATGTGCCTAAAGGCACCCACTCTGCCCCTTGCACTGGACCAAAGTGAACCTGATGCTGCCCGAGCAATTACAGGATTAGCCAGGGCCCCGAATCTCCACAGCCTCCCTGCCGTCAGCTGGAAATCCTGAGCCACATTCACGTCCGTGCACTACTGCTTCTCCTCATTGTCCTTGTTCCAGGACCACTGATGGTCAAAAGGCCTGTCATCAGGGCTGGGCAGTGTCAGGACACAACGGAGGCTGGGCAGTAGCAGGGAAATGCAACTGCTATCAGGAGACTATGCTACCAAGAGGTCTAGAGATAGGGGCTCACAAAGAGGTGCCAACAGTCCTTGCAGGAGGACTCAGAAATTGAAAGAGATTTGAGGAGGAAAGAAACAGAATAAAAAGGATCAGAGTTCAGAGATGAATGGCTCAAGAGGAAATTGGCTGATGGCTGTCATTGTCACCTGGTGCCTTGTAAGCTACTTATACAAGTGGCATCGATGGCTTTAGCATGTTCAGCTGCCAATCAGCCTGCTGACTGATGGAATGGGGCTCTGAGAGTCTATGTTCCTGTTGAGTCTAACCACTCTTGCACTGGAGCCCTTATGAGGGCCCAACTCTTGGTCTTTGCCCATATCAGGGGGTGGAGCAGTCCCAGATATACCAGTAAATTCACACTCAAGTGGGACCCAGATTATTGTCTCTCACCTAGTAGAGGACCCCTCAGTGGTTTCTTCAGGTGCCCTGTGATGTGTCCCTTTGACTCCCACACCAAATCTGTCCTCCCCCTAAACTTGGTGGCTCTGGCAAGAATACAACTGGCCATTGCCTGACTCATATGCAAATCACAGAGATAGAGAACTGTCCCCAGATCTTATATTTCATCTGTCCTTCTTATAAATTCAAAGTGGGTCAAATCTTATTTAAAGTTCAGAGAAATTAAGTAACTTGGGATCAAATCCACATAGCTCATTAGAAGCAAAACTAGGTGTGGCATCCAATATCTATTCCCCATCTTCATCCTTAAACAAAGGAACCCAGGTTTTATGCAGAGAATCATGGCACCAGCTAAAATATACACTTTCCAGCCTCCTGGACAGCTAGGTCTGGCCAAAGAGACATAAACACAGTCAGGTCAAATAATACTATATTCTACTGTCTCACTAAGAGGAAAAGCCAAAAGCCTACAGGCCTACAAACCCCTGCAGTTTCTGCCTCCAATCCTCCCCTCTATGACCTCCTAAACTCCTATTGTTTCTTTTCTAACTTTGCTCCAACCACATTGGCCTCTGTGTTCAGAATGTTCCCCCATCCACATGGCTACTTCTCTCACCTCTTTGAGGATTTAACTCAATGTCTTCTGAATTTGGCTGGAACTCTAGGACTGGAAATCATCGTGGAGAGTGACACCTTCCTGACTCGCTATTTAAAATTTCAATATTCCTTTCCCCACACTCCCCGTCATCCTTCTCTGCTGTTTTCCTCTGATCAATACTGCCTCATGTACCATATGCTTACCTCATTTCTCTCTCTCTCCCCCCATTAGAATGTAGGTTTTACAAGGATGGTTTTTCAGTTTTGATCACTGCTGTAGTCCAGTGCCTGGCACATGGTAGGCACTCAATATATAGTGTTCTTAAGAGGATAAGTGTGGGGTTTCTAGAAAGGCTGCTTAAGGGAAGGTGACAGCTGAGAGAACGCTCTTTGGTCCTTCCCTCTTCCTTTCCTTCCTCCACCCCTCAGTCTGGAACTCAGACATCATGGTTGGAACTCCAGTCGCAGCCACCTTGGACCCCGAGGTAACCTTGGGATTGAAGCCATGCACTAGGGTTGTAGAGCAGACAAAGGAACCTAGGTGGAGCCACTTCACTAGCCTCGATGACAGTCGCCAGACTTCTTTTACAGGAAGTAAACTTCTACCTCGTAACAGCAACTGTGCTTTTAGGTAACTGCTGCGCTGGCACTGGGCCCCAGAACTAGACACTGTGTTCACAAGTCCTTTCCTCCCTCCTCTGTAGGCAAATCCTGCACTTTTCAATGCCACCCTCTCTTGAGCACATTTCTCAACTCTGTCTTCTCTCTGGCAGAATCCTAGTTTTCTTCTCTTGACCTAGCGTGCATGGCACTATCTTGTAATTTGGGTAAAGTTTCTTTTCAGTAGGTTCTGAACTCATAGAGGACAGAGGCCATCACCTATTCTTCTCTGAATCCCGGCAACTAGCACAGAACTTGGTGCTAGGGCTGGCCATATCTGACACATAATAGAGGCTTAACAAATGGATGCTGAATTGATTGGCTGAACACCTCAGGGCTTGGAGAATCAATGATTCCAACTACAGACTCTATTCTATAGTCACATGTCAGAGCCAGAAGAGCTCATCCTTGCATCATTATCATGTTAATAATAATGATTAGGATAATGATAATGATGATAGCTTCTTACATAGGAATATCACTTTGTAATTTTCAAAGTACTCTCCAACCTGTTATCGCATTTGTACATCAAAGTGGCCTCTGAAGTGGGCAGGGCCAGGTACACTGCTGTCCAGGTTATAAATGAGGAATGTGGTGATCAGACAGGTTAACTAAGTCTTTCAAGTCATTCAACTGTTAATAGGCAGAATTAAGACCAAAATTCGGTCTTCGGTCTGCCAAACCAGAGCTCAGCTGTAAATGATAAAACGAAATGACTAAAACATCATGATGATAATAAATAATACCCAGCTCCCCCTCCCCCCAAAGGGGGAAATTATAAGAACCAGCTTCTTTTTATCCTAATAGAAAAGGGGCATTTCTAAATGCTGTAATAGAAACAAACAAACAAACAAACAAACAAACAAAAAACAACCACCCAAACCCTCAACTAATACAGAACTATTTAAAAAGGTCGAATTAGAGCCATCCACTGAAATACAAGCAGCCTTTAAAAAGAATAGTGGAAATCTTTGAATACTGATATGGAAAGATGTCCAAGGGCTATATTGCTGGGTAAAGAACAAAACAAAGCAAAAAAAACAACAACAAACCCCCCAAAACAACCCCACCCATATTACAGATTAGTACACATGGTGTGATTCCATTTATATAGAACTGAAATCAGCAAGCTACAATTCACAGACACCCTACCTGATTTTGTAAATAAAGTTTTATTGGCACACAGCCACACCCATTTGTTTATATACTGTCTACAGCTGTTTTAACATTATAGCAGCAGAGAAGAGCAGATGCAGCAGGGATCATCTGGCCTGCTAAGCCTAAAATATTTACTATCTTGCCTTTTACAGAAAAAGTTTGCCAACCGTAGTCTAGAATTTACTTTATATAAACTATCTGGAATGAGACAAGCCATGACTAATGGTTCTCAGGGGGTGGTAGTAACAGAGGATGGAAGTTTTTAGAGTTCATCTTATATGCATCTGTATTGTTTGAATTTTTCCTCCCAACAGGTGCTACTTTAAAAATAGGCAGAAATGAAGAGATTTCCATTTCGAATTTAGAAAGGCAGGCCCATGGCAGCAGTGGGTGGTGACAGTGGGAGCAGGTGTGGAAATCTAGTTGCAACTCCTTGGCTCACAGTGTCACTTCCGAGGGCTTGAAAGAGAAAATAGGTACTTTCTAGTACCTTCCAGTCCAGGTTGATTCACCTTGGCCTTCCCTGAGTTATTTCAGATTCTCTAACAAGTGCTTTGAGCTCTTCTTCCCTCTGTCTGAACACCATCTCACCCCTGCTCTTCTCAACCTGTAGGTCTCTGTTTCAATGTCACCTGCTCAGCAAGGCCTTCACCTCTACCGACTGCCACTCTGAAGTGGGCTCCTTGTTTCTCTTCCTCAGAGTAGCTTGCTCTTCCCTAACTTCTCATGCTTCTCACTTCTAGTTTGTCTGCTTCTTTATTGTTTGTCTCCCTCACTCACCTTTACACTCCCTCAGAGTAGGAACCGTGACCATTCTGCTCACTGGTTATCCTCCATACCCAGCCCAGGGTGTGGCATGAAGTAGAAGCTCAATAATCATTTACCAAATGGATGAATGGATGAATGATCTCTATACCTAGCCTGTCCCTGCCCAGGAAGAGGCCACCACACCTGCTGGAAGATGAGAATAAAGATTCCCACCCACCTATTCTGCCGATTTCTCTGGCCTGGAGATTGACAGTAATCTCCCGGGATTCCTTTTTAATAACTGTATCCAAAAGAAAGGACCCTCCTCATTCCTTTTGTTTTCTTCTAGCAAAGGGCAAAGTCTACCCAGGAGGCAGAATTCAGATGAGAAGTGCCTCAAAGCATGGTCTCAAAAAATACACAAATGACGTGACTGCATCCAGAATCATCTCCCAGGAGGCCTGTCTAGAAATGGCTGACACCACAGCCACTTTCCAGGAGCAACTGAACAGAGACACCAAGAAACCACCCATCGCTACATTATGATTAGGTGGGCTGCCAACGCCAACTTCTCATTTAGGAATGTCTGTCGGTTTAGGAAGTGAACTCCCCGGAGGCAGGGGCTTTGCTCTGTTCTCACAGTGTATGGCACATAGTAGGTTCTCACTAACGATTTCCTGAGTGAACAAATGAATAAACATGCCTGATCTATCCTAGCTCCTCATGAAAAATCCCAATTCTGTGATGCTTAACGTAAGCCTAGTCAACCCGATGGTCCTCTGGGACTCAGAATTTGGATGCAGACTGGAAAGTGACTCAGAGTCAAGAGTGAGGCAGCCACAATTGTCTTAGGGAAATGGAGAAGCAATGAAAATTATTTTCCAGAGAGAGCAGAATGGAGCAAATACTCAGAAAGGGGCAGGGAAGAGACTCATGGGTTCTGGAGACAGAGGAGGGTAATCCCAACCTCTGACTCTCCCACCCTGATTTCAGTCCCTTACACTTCCCATTCTGGGGCTCTCATATTCTAAAAATACACCCCCTTTAGGAGCTCAGTTTGAGTAAGTTTTCGTTATCTGTGATATTAAAACCTAGAACCCCTTTTAGCTTAAATTAGTTTGGCCGTTAGTTATTTGTTTTATAATAGTCTTTTCTTTTCTGTCTCACATTGGTTAAGGCCATAGGATCTGGCCGCACAGTAGACCCATTCTAGGAATCTAGGGATCCTGGGACAGGAAAAAGGCGACCACAGGGTAAGGCAGGGGTGCCTGGGTCCCAGCAAATAGGCTACCTGAGCAGAGACTGGAGACATAGCAGAGGGGTGACTAATATTAGGAGATGTGAAATCTGAATACGGAAGGCAGCTCCAGGTCTCACCGGGTACCACCCACCCTAAACAGACAGACACATTTATCTTGGTACTGGAACCACAGATCACAATAAGGTGGTGAAGAGGGCATGGATAGGCTGTGCCTCCGTTCTCCCCAGTGATTGGCCTTCTTCAGTCACTGGCTTAGATGGCATCTAGGTAGGTCTTATTCTCTGGGGCTGTGTTTTGGACCTGAGGACCCCTCTAGATATGATTTCAGTCCAACAGAGGAAAGCGGAAAGGGCTTCTTTGGGAAAGAGGACCTGGAGGTGTGGCCCTAGCCCATGGATTCAGTGGAGAAGATCTCTGGGAGAGGTGGCCACAGCCAGATAACCCTGAACAAGGTGACTAGGGAGGAAGCGGAGGGAGTTTCTACCAGTAACTTAGTATATCCAGGGATGGTGAAAAGAAGTCATCTTGTAAGGAGGCTGAAAGTGGTGACTTTTGGGGTGAAATTTTAGAATCTCCATCATGTAGAAGACTCAGGTGAGACAGGTCAGAAGTCACTCTGGTGGCTGATAAGGCTTGGTTGGGGTTAAAGTGCCATGTTTGTATGACTTTTTCTGGCTGTGCTCAGCTATTTGGGTGTAGGTGTAACAAAGGGTGCAGTTTTGAAAGGTTTATACAATAGAAGGACCTCAGGCTAGGAAAACTGAAAGTACTGATGAGGGTGTGATTAGAGAGATGACTAAGAAGAAAAATGATGATGATGATGATGATGATGATATGGCAGTGGGTGGTGGTGGTGGAGCGATGGGGTCACAGGCTGTGTCTAAGTCGGCTAAGTCGTGTCCTCTGTTAGAATTCCATCACCTGTGACAGAGTTTGCTGTGCTATCAGCCTGTGGAGAAGGGTTTGCGTCCAGGAGGGTTAGCAAATGGCAGGTGTCTGCAGGAAGAGAGGCCCAGGCCGCCCCACGAGGAAAGAAGACCACAAGCAAAACATCTCTAATCTGTGCACCAAGTGTCTTCTAGAACTGCATCTGACAAACTGCAGACAATCGATAGTTATGAGGACGTTGATGAATAGATGGGCGTGAAGTGCTCAGGACAGTGCCAGCAGTTGGTAGACACTGTTGGCTATTACTATGATTGATGTTATTTGTGAGCTCATATGAGAAAGTCCCAGGAGTTGCCAAAAATATTTAATTAGAGAGCACTTTGAAAGGTTGCTGAAGTCCCACATTATGCAAGTGAGGGGGGGGCGGAGACAGGAGCCAGAAACTTTTTTCATTTTTAACTGGTCACGTGAGTCCATTTGTGCACACAGGCTGATGAGGCCTGGGTGCACTTGGGTTACAGTTACACAAACAAAATCAATCACCTCTATCTGCAGAGTCTTTAGTGCATACTGGATATTATGCTCAGACATATAATATGTAAGTATGCAATACCTTTTAATTTTAACCTTCTGAAACATAATTAGATAGATAGAGATAAGAGGGATGGATTCTAAGAGATAATAACTTGCCAAGCCCACAAATCAAGCAAGAAATAGAGTTGGGATTTGGATAATGGTGTCTGGGATAATTAGGGAAGAAGAAAAGGTCAAAAAGAGAGAAGAAAGTGGAGTGCTTGAGAGCCTGGAACTCATCCTACTACTATGACCAACTATGACTGCTCCTATTTGAACATTATAGGATGCTTGATATGTGCCAGGCACCGAACCAAGAGCTTTGATGCAAGAACTCATTGATCTTTACATTTCTGTGAGATAGGAATTATTCTACTATCATTTTATAGATGAGGACCTGGAGTTTTCAAGAGGTTAAATAAACTTGCCCAAGTCCACTCAACTGCTAAGTGGTAGCCACGAGGCCTGAGCTCAGTCAATCTGAGAGTCTAGACCAGGCAGGGACTCGGCCTGTTCTTGTAAGGAGACGTTATTGGAGCAGTTACACCCATTCCTTTGTATTCTGTCTTCGGCTGCTTTAGTGCTACAAGGACAGAGCTTAGCGGTTGTGATGGAGATGATGTGGCTCACAACCTAAAATGCTTACTATGTGGTTCTTTAAGAAAAAATTTGCTGACCCCTGCCCTCGACCCTTATACTACTGAACTTGTCTTAATTAACCCAAAAGTGCAATGAGAATAAGAGAATGGGAAATCTGGAGGGATGACCAAATGTGCCCAGGAAGTATCAGAACGTGTCTAGCCTATGGCAAGGTGCCAGAGTGTCCATGGGACAGAGGCCCAGGCACTGTGACCCCAGGGGTTGGATGAGCTGTCCATATGTGCACAGAAGTTATCCGGGATGGTGGGAGGCTGTTGGGTGGAGAGGAGGATTGAGGTTTACATCAGAATCCTCAGCAAATGCAGGGGAGTGACCAGGAAGAGGTTAGTGGGCATGTGTGGGCTGAGGTTGTGGGATTGAAGAGCCACGAAAGATCCTCATAGAAAAAAAAATGAGAAAAGGGGAGGAATGATGTGAAAATAGAAATGAGGTGTAAAAAGAATGCTGGCCTCTTTTCTCCCAGGCCTGGGGCAAATGGGTGCGAAAGGCTAAGCCACCTGGAGGGCCACAGGGGAGGCAGGTGTTCTGCAGGTGGCAGCGCGGCTGTGTGGTGATCAGCCCATTGCTCTTCCCCCTGCCCTAGGCTTTCCCTCTGGCAGGTCTGCTGGGCCCTGCCCTCAGTCATCTCTGCCAGCAGCGCCCTTACCTGTGTAGTCGATGACGAAGCCAACATTGCTCACGGATGCGTCGCTGCGGAAGGCGAGGAAGAGGCTGTTGCTGCTGCTCTCAATGCGGCTGGGGAGCTGGGAGCCGTAGAAGCTCCCTATGAGAGGGCTCAGAGAGTCCCGCCCGTCGTAGACGTGAAGGAAGTCATAGCCAGGCTCCAGGTTAAAGCTGGGGAACAAAAACATCCCACCCCACCCCACCAAGGTCAAACAGAGCTCGTACTGGGCACAACCAAAGTTGGTTTAACATCTAAAATTTCATTACTGTATGTCATATCATAGAATAAAAGACAAACTACATGCTTATCGCAACACTACTGTCCCTTGGTAACTGTGGGGGATTGGTTCCAGGCCTCCCAGACAGCACGGCCTCCACCCACGGGCACCCAACCCCGAGACTTCCTGGTGGGGCAGGGAAGGATGAGGCCCCAGCCACCTCCCAGTGAGTGGAGAAGATGGAAAAAGCAGGCTTGGGCAGAGGAGGCAGATTCCAGAGTCAGCATTCAGAAAGCTGGAGCTGAAACGGAACATCCTCTTTTTAAAAAATATTTTTTAATTGAAATGTATTTGACATACACTGCTGTGTAAGTTTAAGGCATACAACAAGTTGACTAGATACATTTACATATGCAATATGATTGCCATTGTAGTAATAATTAGCACCTCTATCACCTCACATAATTATCATTTCTTTTTAGTGGCTGGAATAATTGAGATCGAGTCTTTTAACGAGTTTGGTGATTATAAAACAATATTGTCCATACTCACTATATTACGCACAGAAGGGAAAATGAGTTACCAACTCTCCACACCCAGGAGTCAGCTGGAGCAGGTCCAGAGCCCAGGTCCCCTCCCTGCTTCTGGGCTACTCTGCATGTTCTTTCCCAAGAGGGAAAGAGCTGTCCTGGGAGCCATTCCCAGGCAGCAAGGGCCTGTCCCCAGCAGGAGCCTAGCTTCATTCCTGTGTCCCTGAGCCAGCTCTCGCTCTCCCAAGGACTTGCTACCACCCCACTCCTGGCACCCACAGCTGTGCCTCTTTCTTAGCAATCCTGACTATAGTGTGAGGAAAAAAAAATCTATTTTAAAAACTGTCTTAGTTTAGTAAATGGAATATTAGAGTTCCTGAATGTAATCTATCCCACTGGGATGGAGAGAGTGAAAATGATGGAAAACACCAGGGACTGGCAAGACTGTGGAGCCACTGGGATCAACCACTTTGGAAAGTGTTTCACGATACCTACTAGATCTGAATATATGCCCTATGATGCTATAATTCCACTGTTCGGTATATATCCAGCAAAGGCAATTGGAACTAATTGAGCATGCAAAGGTGAAAACAACAGAATAAGAGGAAGTGAGTGTGCAGAGAACAGATTTCTGATGCAATCTCAGCCATAGCCCGGCCACAGGCTGGGATACTCAGATACTCCATTTGGCAGAACTGAGAATGCCATGCCGTCCCACCCTTCGGTTGAGACGTGTGGTGGAGGGCAGGGCGATGGCAACTCTCGGTCAGAGGGGTAGGGCCAGCAGAGAGAGGGGATGAGGGGTAGAGCCAGACATGCATGACTTCCTTCCTACATGGCACCCTCCCACACTGGGTCAGCTGCAGGGTCCCCACCACTGCTGGGTGGGATGGTCTTCTTGCACCATAATTCAGCTGCTATCCACCTGCTCTTCTAAAATCACCAAGGGAGGGACTTGCTCAGTCTTGGTCACAGATTATGGCTCCACCACTTCCTAATTACCTTCTTCTGTCCCTGCCTTCCTTCAATCATTTGATTTTATCTGAGTACCCTCCTACATCGGGCACTGTACAAGGCGCCCGGGACATGGGATATGTCAGACACCACCCCTTCTTCCAGATGGGGCGGGGGCTGAAGGAAGCGATGGATGTGAAGATGATACAGCAAAGTCTGTAGTCTGTACAGGTGTATGGGGTCACAACACAAAGTTCCCCGGGAGGAGAAAATGAAGCTTTTGTGAAGGCCAAGCTGGCGCCGAGCCTAGGGAGATGAAAAGACCCTCAGCGGTTGAAAAGGACGCCGCTGTGAAGGGAGAGGCAGAGGCTTGGAGACTGCTGGCACTTCAGTCTGGCTGGAGCCCAGGGATCGGGATGGGTGGGGTTCTACTGCGGTGGGGGCACTGAATAGAGAGGCAGGCAGCGACCAGATTGCTTAGAATGAAATTCAAGTTTGGACTTTAATTTATAGGGGAAAGGGAGCTGTGAAGGATTTCAAAATAAAGGATCTATTTATTGTTTCTTTTCTTAAAATTAAATGTAATTTACACATCATGAAATGATCATCTCTTACCAGCTTTGACACATGCATATCAAGTTTTGCCAAACCTAAAACTTTATGTAAGTGGAATCATTCATTATGTACTTTTGTGTGTGTCTGACTCCTTTTGCTCAGTGTGCTCTGAGATTCACCCACACTGCATGCATCAGTAGTTCATTCCTGATTGCTAAGAAGTATTACCATACATTAAAATGGAAAACAGGGTGGTTACTGTAGCATTTTCATAGACAAGACCACTCTGCGGCTAGCTAAAGAAGAGACTGGCATGGAGGCAAAATGGGGGCAGAGGAACCCCTTAGGATACTATAATTGTAATTTAGATGGGAAATAACAAGGCTTCAACCAGGGCAGCAGCTGGGAGGATGCACCAGAGGGGAAAACAGGAGGTGTGTTAAGGCAGCAGAGGCTCCACACCTTGGTCACTCATAAAAGAAGCAGTGAAGGGATGAGGGTGCCAATCCCGTGTTCAGAATGGAGCTTGTCTGGGGAGGAGCAAGATGCTTATGTGTTGCAGCCTAGCTCCTGCAGCACCAGAGGCAGCCAACAGCTGGATATCTGAGCCTACAGCTCAGCAGGATGTCTGGGTGGGGGTGGGGGTGGGGGTAGCAGAGGGGAGTTGGCAGTTTCTAAGAGGAAAGCCCTGGGAGTAGATGAGCTTGTCTAGGAAGGAGGTGTGGATGAGAAGAGAAACGGCTTGAGACATTGCCTGGCCAAGGAAGAGGGTCATGAAGGGGAAGTGGTGCACTCACATAAGAAGCTGGAGAACCGGAAGGGAGGGGGAACTTCATGAAACCCAAGGGGAAGAAGCAGAGTAGGGACTGAGGGAGCGATCAAGAGGTGCTGGGGATAAAACATGGACAGTTCCACTTTGTTTAGCAACCAGGAGTTCGCCGGTGTCTTATCAGAGGAGTTGCCAGCGGACCCATGGGCAGAGACCAGCTCTCAGTGGTTCTCTGTGAAAGGAGGGGAGGGAGGAGAGAAAAGCAGAGACAACTCTTTAGAAGAGCTTGCCTCTGAAAGGAATAAAGGAGATCGTGGGGGAGCTACATAGGGGTGCATCTGAGAAAAACCTGAGCCTGTTCGTAAGCTGGGGAGCGAGCTGGAATGAGCTGGGTGAGAGCAGGGGAGAAAACACTGGAGGGCAGAAGACGTGAATCCAGCAAGGCCCTGCTTTCTGAATCTCAACAGCTTCGGAGCTAAAAAAATAAAATAAAATCTATACTAATGATAGCCTAGGTGGCATCACGCCCTCATGTCGTCACAAGATGGCTGCGCGCACAGTGGAGGTGGGGCCCAGTGGCCGCTCCATGTGGTGAGGCCTGGGGTTCCACAGCTCTTTGCAGCGTGGAGGAGGCGGGTCCCAGCGGAGGAAGCGGGTCGTGGCAGGGGAAGGCAGTTGTGGGCAATCAGGCCGCAGGGGCAGTTGTGGGCGATCAGGCCGGCAGGGGAGGGCAGTTGGGGGCGATTGGGCCAGGAGGGGAGCGGTTAGGCATCAATCAAGCCAGCAGGGGAGCAGTTAAGGGGCTATCAGGCTGGCAGGCAGAAGTGGTTAGAGGCAATCAGGCAGGCAGGCAGGTGAGCGGTTAGGAACCAGGGGTCCTGGATTGTGAGATGGGCCCGCAGGGATGGGCCTAAACCAGCAGTCGGACACCCCCCGAGGGGTCCCAGTTGGAGAGGGTACAGGCCAGGCCGAGGGACACCCCACCCCCGTGCATGAAATTCAATAACAATAATAATAAGAATAGTAATAATAATAAGAAAGAAATAAGAATATATGTGAAGCCACTGAGTGCCGTTCTGGGCCCATAGGAGACTTCCTGTAAATGCTCGGGTCTCTTCGTTTTGGTGCTCCTACACCTCCCGGGGCTGAGCACTCACAGCAGACCTGTGTATACTCACCCAGACACCCAGGTCTGAACCCCCCAGCTGCTCTGAACCCTTCGTCTCCCTCCCAGGGAAAGGTACATACATGTTAAATACCAGGGCGATGACGTAGTCTGGCGAGACGGTCACCTTCCAGTCACACTCCTTGCCCGGCGGGTAGGGCTCTGGGTAATTTGGAGACAGGATGACTCCCGAGGGTCCCGTCAAGTCTCCCCCACAGGGAGCTGAGGAGAGAAGACAAGGGTAAGACGCCCCCTTCACCAGGTCCGATTCAATGGGTGTTTGTAGGCACAGAAGAGGAAGGACTGAGTCTAATACACCTGAGTTGACACCTGGCTCTGGAGGCCAAGGGGAGGGTGGAGTGTAATGGGTCCGAGGTTTCCCCTGGAAGGGATGGAATGTTTTGGAACTAGAGGCGGTGGTTGCGCAACACTGCGAATGCACTAAATGCCACGGAGCCATTCATTTCTCAATGGCTAATTTCACTTGAAGGAATGACTCAAAAACAAAATCCGTGACTCTGCCCGCTCCTGGCTGTATGACGTCAGAGAACTGACCTAACCTCTCTGGACCTCAGTGTCTTTCTATTGCAAAGAGAGACAATACTGCCTTCATGGGGTGGCTGCAAAGATTTTGATGTCGGAAAGTATCTGGCTTACCATAAGCAGCCAGTACCTGGAGCCATCATGCGTCTTACAGACCCAACACCTGCTCTCTGCTTGCTGCCTCACATCCACTTTCTAGGCGAGGTGGGCACTGTGCATATTTACCGAGAGTCCTGGTGCAGTTGGTCAGGAGTGGCAAACATTACCATATTCACCTGCCAAGCCCACCAGCCTCCTACACTGCCAGCGCTCTTGGCACCTGCTTGGGGCTGCAGATCCGTCCAATTTTCCAAAAGACCTTCTCCAAGAGAACATGTACGCCTCAGTTGTATGGAGATACTACAAATCCCCATCAGTCCACGGTGGTTTCCCTCCTGAGATGACGGGCCTTCCCAGCTGGCAGGAGAGGGAAGGTGGCCAGCGATACAGCAGGCTGCTCACCCAGAGTCCCCCTGGCCCTTCCCAGATCCTGAGCCAGGTTCTGCACTAGTTGGCTGGGCTATTGCCCTGCAGCATGAGGGTTTGGTCAAGTGGAGGCTGGGAAGTGTATGGGGTCATTAACAGGAAAAGATGGCCAAGACTATAACTGTGGCTTACGATGCACCATCAGAGATTGGCAGCGAAACAGGCAAATAGTGAGCCCATAGGAGCATGGAGAGCCATGCAAAGAGGAAGCCAGAAAATCCAAGACTGGACATGGGTTGGGAGCCAAGGCTGTATCCAAGGCTGAACTGAACAGCAGCCGCTGGCCTGTCGCAGAGATGAGCAATATTTATTGCCTCGTGGTGCAGCTTTTACTCAGAGCAATGCTTAAAGGGCTGGAGCAACCCTCCACAGGGTCTCTTTAAAAATGGTAGGTCTTCAAGCCGGGCCATAAAAGTCCTAACATGGTTGAACAGCAAACCTGAGTGGTCATGAGTAGTGTGTTTTTTTCCATGGGAAATATATCTCAAACACCAACTTGAGTACCAGAAACACTCAAGTGGGCACCTATTAAATGTCAGGCATGAGCTATAGCATTGTAGCTGCCTTATCTCATTTATGTCCCATAGAAACTCAGTGAGCTATGGACTATCCTTCCTGAGTTAGAAAGGAGGAACCGAGGCTCAGAGCTTAAGTTGCTCGCCCAGAGTCACTCTGAGACTCAAACCCGCGCGTGTCTGGCTCCAGAGTCCATCAACCGGCTCTACCACCTTGGAACTGCTGATGGCAGTGGGAGGAGAGAGGGGCGTCCCTCCCCACGGGTGGGCAGGCACAGGCCCCAGGCACAAGAGCTTCTGTGAGTGAGGATGCTTCCTCGAGTCAGGTCTGCCTTGTATCTCCCACACTTCCTCTCCACTGAGCCTTCTCTAGAGAAGAGGGTTAGATGAATGGGACAGACCAGAGTAAAACTGCATTGAACAAGGCAAGACCACACTGTCCTGTTCACAGAGAGTGGCCCTGCCATGTCCTGGCTCTGTGATTTGGGACAAGATATCCAAATGTGTCCAAGTTTCAGGTTCCTCAACTGTAAAATGAGGGAATGGCACTCATTACGGAGAGCTGCCGGGAAAGCGAAATGAGGTTGTAGAAATAAATGTCCAGTATGGGGCTGGCACACAGTAGGGCTCAGTGGCTACTGGTTCCCCTCTAGCACCCATTGCTGACACAGAAACACATTCAGTACCTTGCCTGAGTAAAAGAGCTGAGCGGAAGTGAACACTGGGATGTTTGTCTCTCTCTCTCCTTTCCTGTTCCTCTCTCCTTCCAAACTCCCTCCTCCCCCCAGTCTCCAGTTGCTATGCTAGGGAGCAGGGTTATTCCAGCCCAACCCCTACAAGCTGCATGACCTTGGACATGTCTCAGAGCCTCCAATTTGTCCTCCGTCCAATGGGGAGATTTTAAGACTAAGGGCAGATCCGGAGAACCAACACCCAGGTGACCAACAGTGACCTTGGGAGGAGGAGGAGCAGGGTTCCTTCCTTCACACCCAAGCCTGGGGGTGTCCTTCTAGAGCTTTGGGTAATGGGAGGGTCATTTCAGAACCTGCTGACCTACCACCCAACGTGACCACTGTCCCCTTCCAACCTATACATCCTGGGCCAGGAGAAAAGGGGAAGACACACCTGGCTTAGGAACCTTTGGGACCATTTTATAGAGTGAAGAATGTGGTGTCTGTGTGTGTATGTGCGCGTGTGCACACACACGCACATGTGCATGAAAAGCAAACTTTGGGTTTTCTGCAACTTTGGGCTGTTCTGAGTCTCCTGGCCAGACTCAAGGTGCAGCTGCCACGTATGTGGACAGGGGGTCTGGAGCCCCCACGTGCTGGGGCCAGAGGGCAGGGCTCGCGCTGTGCTGCTCTGTACCGATGCATGTTGGCGGGCTGGGCTGCCAGAAGAATCTGTTCTCGATCTTCACGCAGCTGATCTCTGCGCTGCCCTGCAGGGCGTAGCCAGGGTCACACTGGAACACCGTGGAGTCACCAGCTTCCCAACTGTCACCACTCCGGCTCCCGTTCTGTGGGACTCCAGGGTCATTGCAGGACGTGGCTGTGGACACTGGGACAAGAAAACAGAAGAGGAGGTGGGGTTGCCTAGGTGTCAGCCACACGAGGCTCCCAGTGCACCCCCCTCACTGACATTACCACGTCCATCAGCTGGGCCCCTGCGTGATCTCCGACACCTCCCAATAGAGCCACCATCTCCGTTCTCACCCCCATTACTTCCGCTCCCTCTGCCACTGCCACTGCCACCAATTCTCCCAACATCTTCACCATCCCTGTCATCCTGTCCTAAGAAACTGAGTTAAGCATGATGGCGCTGCTATGATTGTAGAACTGAGTTCAGCTTGATTTACCGATATGAGACTGTTACAGAGCTAAGCTTTGCAATCTTGTCTAATGTAGGTAACATGATCTGTATAAGGGAGTGACAAGATAATTAAGTATAAACTCCAAATTCAATCAGCAGGGCCTGCAAAGGAGTCCTGGGGTCGGCCGTCCGAGCGCTGAGCAGTGGCTGCGAAGATGCAGGGAATTACTCAGGCGGGTGAAACCCATATTCTCTCTTGTGTGGCAAACAACCAAAGACTCATCAGACTGGAACTAAAGATAAATCCAATGTTTGTAACAAAGCAGAGGTCAAAACAAGCATTAGTAACTGAGATGTATTAAAAATTCAAAAAACTCAGAAATTTGGGAGCTGCGTGTAGTCTTAATACCTAAGCTAGTGAAATGCAAAGCAGACGTTTTAAGTGAATACCCAATGAATGATGTAAGGGAGGAATAAGTGAATAAACGAATGAGTGAGTGAATGAATGAAGCAGGAGAAAGTGCACCAAAGGAAATGGTGTACACGAAAGTCTGGGGAAAGGATTCTGAGGCAGCTGCAACAAGCCAGCTGCTGCCACAGTTCCCACTATGTCACCGTTCACAGACGGGTCGGCAGGACCCGGGGACAAGAGGTTTTGAAGGCCACAGGATCGATAACATTCATTTATTTGGAGGGTCAGTTTTTCTTTAAAATTTTGGGGAAAATAACTTTTATACTAAAACAAGTGAATTTATTATGGAGTAGGATGTAAAATTCATATTCGTTTTTAAGCAAAACCATGAAGCTGCAAAGAGATTTTTGCTTCCTACACCCTCCGGATCTTCTGAAAATAGGCATCTACTCCCTTCTATTAGGTGACTTCAGTGGAAAAGTCCAAGAAGCGCCATCCCAGGGCAACAGTACACACTCATATCACTAAGTGTAAGACCTAGGCTTGTGTGGAGAGTCTGGAGTTATAGTATCTAACACCTGACCCCCAGCGACGCCTAAGACAGTATACAGCAAACTAGGCCTGCAGCCGGATCTGGCTCTGTGCCTGTTCTTGTCAATGAAGTTTAATTGGAACACAGGCATGCTCATTTGCTGACATATTGTCTATGTGCTAGAATGGCAGAGCGGCATTGTTATGTCATATGGCCCACAGAGCCTGACATATTTACTATCTGGTTCATTACAGAAAAAGTTTGACTCCTGGTATATGTTACCCTATCTGAAGCCCTCCCCTGTTCAGATCACATTTTAAAACCTATTCTTCGTTTGTGTTCAGTTTTAATTATTAACAGCATTGGTGATCTTCTATCACTGTGCTCCAGACATAACTGTAAAAATCTTCTTCCAACACAGCAGGCACAATCCCCTTCCCTACTTGCCCCAGGGCCTTTGCACAGGCTGGTCCTTCTGCCAGGAATGATCTTGCCATACATCCTATGCCAGCTCCATCCTGTCATCCAGTTTTCAGCACCAATATCACCTCCTCAGACAGGTCTCTTTGATCCTCTTCTTCTGGGCTCATTCTTCACCCCCGCTTCCATCACTTTTATCACATTATCCCATTTTGTTCTTTTCATAGCACAATCTGTAAGAACCTGGCTAATTTATTTGTTTGCCTCTTAACTGTACACACGTGTGCATCTATCTCTATGGGAACAGAGACCTTGGCTGTTTTGCTTCCAACTGTATCCCCAGGGCCTAGAACAGTACCCAGCACACAGCAGCGCTCAGTAAAAACAGACTTGGCTTTCATCTCTGGCTTTCCAGGGCACTGTGCACATGTAAATGATTCCTTGGGGAAAAACAGCTCACTGTTCTGAGCATACTCAGAAAGATTATTTATATGGGAGGCAACAGCGTGCCATGATTAAGAGCCTGGATTTGGGAATCAGACACAGGGGCATTGATCCAGGCTGGATGACCTTGCATGAGAAACTTCTCGGGGCCTCAGAGCCCACATCTGCAACCTGAAGGTGTCTGTGAACACGGGAGGGAGAATGCCGTGGAGCCTGAAGTGGCACCTGCTCAATAGATGGCAGTGATCATGCTCCCTCTCCTCCGTGCCCCTCACCTGTTGTTGTTCTCGCGTTCCCTCTTTCATGCTCCTGAATTTGAGCTGCTTGGCACAGCCTCTGGGAAAGGCTGGGCCCACGTGGTGCAGACAGGATGTTGGGTGTTACACAGTCATGTTTACTTACTAAAGCCGAGCGGGCACTAATCGCCCCTGGCATTTCTGTAAATCCCCTGTCAAACACACACTATAAAGCTAACACGGGCTGAGCCACTCTCTCTTCCCGAGAGTAGTCCTGATATTTGCTAACCAATGACAGTAACAGGGGAGGTAACCTTTCCCGAACCTCGGTTACACCCAGACCACTGGCCTTCCTGGAGGCCAGGCTGGCGAGCTTTGCCCACTCCCCTCTCTGCGGACCTAAGCAACACCCAGGGTGGCTCGCCCAACTAAGGAAATCCTCGTGTGGGAGAAAACCCTCCATGTACTCGTCCACGTCCAACTGTGCAGGCGGCAGTGAGTGAGCACCTGCTGCATGCACACCCCGTGGAGGAGTCGGATGGCGTGGGGTGACCCCGAGCCCCGCAGAGCTCTCTGTGGGGTGGCAAGCAGGTGGCCAGCTCCACTGTAAAGCAGAGTGTCTGGAACTGACAGTGTGCTGAAGAAACAGAAGTAAAGTGCTGAAGGTGCCATCGTCTACAGCGATGTATTCTGAATGGGGAGGTTAGGAAGAAGTGGCCTCTGAGATGAACCTTAAAGGAGGAAAGTGTATCGAGGAGCTGGGCAATGCACGAGAAGGCACTGGAGCTGCTGGGTGAAGGCACGGCTCACGAGACGCCCAGGGACTCTGTCCCACGTGGCGCCGCTGAGGACGCAGTGGAGGTCAGATAATGCAGATCCGTGGGGGAATTCATTGGTACAATTATGGGCTTTTTTTTTTTTAAGCCATACTCATTGGTGTGGGCAGAGCCAGAGAAAATACATGTCTCGTTTAATTATTCATAATACTCCTTTTCCCAGAGAGTGTACTGAGCCATCTCTTTAGCATTCTACCCTCTTCACTGCTGGGAGTCCCTTCGATTGCTTCTTCCAGCAATTTCCAAAGTTTGTATCATGAAATGCTAATCACTTGAGATGGCTTAGAAAAAAGTCATCCCCGGCCAAATATGTCTGGCAATTGTGGCCTACAGGCACCTCCTGAACCTATGTGCATTAGCACACCGACAGTCCAGAGAGGTCCCAAAATACAGATAACCTCTTTAGTTCCGCCTCAACCTGAGGACCTTCCCAGCATCACTTGACCCTGCATTTTTAAAAAAATATTTTTAAAAACTATATTTTTAATTGATTTCAAAGATGGGTAGAAACATCATTGATGAAAGAAAGTCACTGATCAGCTGCCTCCTGTATGGCACCTACTGGGGATCAAGCCCCCAACCCGGGCATGTGCCCTGACCTGGAATCAAACCATGACCTTCTGGTTCATAGGTCGACACTCAACCACTGAGTCACACTGGCCAGGTGTGCAAACTTCTTTTCCTGCAATACCAATAAGTAATCCCTGGAACTCCAGGGAACAGATGCTGGGAAATGCTTATCTAAAGTGACTCCCTTGTTGTACCAGGCTGGAACCCTAATCTCAGACTAGTTCAGTGCTACTCAGTGGCCCCCAGGGACTCTCTCCATGGATGAATGAATGCCATGATCAAGGAAGAAGATTCCCAATGAACCTTGCAAGGAGCTATTTCTCACTGGGCTGGAAGCCTGCATTAGTGCTAAATGGGCAAATTAGTAAGTACAAAGGAACTCAATGCTGGAGACTCTCATCTGCCCACACCCTCATCTCTATGGAGGAGATGGATCAGAAGAGAGCTAGGCGCAGGGTCTATAGCTCCATTATAGCCCTACTGGTGCCAGGGATATACCCAACCACCCTTAGCTGATACCCAGTCTGGTGAGAGTGTGGAGGCAAAGCCACGGCACAGGTGCCATGCAGACTTGCTCCGGAATCACCATGGAAACCCCTCACACAGACAGACAGAGGAGTAAGGAGATGGTAATGAAGACAGCTGCTGTATAATAAACGCAAGCACCGACCGAGGCAGAGTCACTTGTGCAGGGAGATGAGTGACGGGAGAGGCACTTCAGAGGAGATGAGATGATGCATCACAGGCAGAGGCAGGGCCAATCATAGACATTATCTAATATTGGGACTTGACGTCTGAGCACTGCCCATCTTCCGCAGCTCTTTGTCATGCTCCTCCATCATTGGCTCCGGCGGTACATAATTAATTGAATTTAGATTGCTCACATTTAGCTGCCAGACCTTTACTAGACTAAGAACCGGAATATGCGCCACGTCAGATCGGCTCTTCCATAACCGCACCCCAAACCACTCTCCACCTCCCTCCCCAGCTCCCGTGTTTCGGCCCCAGGGACGAGCCTCGCGTCTTAACCGGTTACCCTGCCTCTGCGCTGTGCATGTGCTCTTTACAGCCAGGGTACCTTTTCTCTCCTTTTCATCAAATGGGGGCCACAGAGGCTCCAAAATCCAGGTCAGTGGCCAGACCAGCTCTATGTCATGGCCGACTATTCGCTGTTGGAAACACTGTCTTTTCTCCTGTAACTGCTACTCATCTTCAGGTCTGAGCTTGAGCATTATCTTTCCTGGATGCCCCAAGGTGAGCATCGTAGTTTACATATCTCCTCCATGTGCTTATCAATTTGTACGTAAGTGTCTACTAACCTGCCTGTGTCCCCCACTCCCCGCACTGAGTAAGTGCAGCGTGGATATCTGAACAAGCGCTAGTCTTGTACCAGGCACACAGCAGATGCTCAATAAGTATCTTTACATGAGTGGAGAGCTGGAGGGCCGGAGGGGCTCGAGGCAGCAGGACAGACGGAGAGGGGCCGGGGAAGGCTGGCACAGACCTGAGAACTGCACGGCAAAGCCCTGCTTGCTGGTGAAGAAGTCGGTGCTGAACTGCAGCACCACCGAGTTGAAGGTGCTGTGCAGGTCCTTGGGCAGCGCCGAGCCGCTGAGCTCCTTCAGCAGGACCCCGCTCTCCACGGGCCCGTCCCAGATGCGCAGCACATCGTGGACCTCCTCCGTGTCGAACACCAGGAAGTGGAGCCTGAACGGGGAGAAGAGGCAGCGGTCAGGTGGGGCCCAGCCACTTCTGTCCGGGACATCCGGTTAGGGAAGGTCAGAAACCTATAAGGCTCGTAGGAAGGGAGAGAAGGCCGTGTCTGGCAGCATCCTCAGAATTCCCACCCAGCTTGCTCCTCCCACTGCAGTCATTAGTGATGGGGACAAGGGTGAGGGGTGTAGATTTTAAGCACTTTTTTTGTTAATTCTCACCAGAGGATATTTTTTCCACTGATTTTCAGAAAGAGTGGAAGGGAGGGAGGGAAGGAGAGAGAAAGGTTCATGTGAGAGACACATCGACTGGTTGCCTCCCGTACATGGGCCAACAGGGGCTGGGAATGAACCTGCAACCGAGGAATGTGCCCTTGACCGAGAATCAAACCCATGGCTCTTCGGTGCGTGGCCTGATGCTGTAACCACTGAACAACACTGGCTAGGGTCAGCATCTTGTTTGTTATCATGAGCCTCATGTTGCCATTGTCAACCCCCAGCCTTCTCGGTTCTACACAACAGCTCCCAGAGCCACTCCTGAGTCCACACCCATATCATTCTAAGTTGTGCGGGGGATGCTGAGAAGGTAAGATAAAGGATCTAGGTAAAAACAGACAATCAAATGCCAGCAAGTTATTTTGTGTATATTGACAAACTGAATCTAAAGTTTAAATGGAGAGGCGAAAGACCTGGAACTGCCACACGATACTGAAGAAGTTGGAGGACTGACGCAGCCTGATGTGAAGACTTAATATGAAGCTACAGCAATCAAGACAGTGTGGTATTGGTGAAACAACAAACAGATCAATGGAACAGAACAGAGAGCCCAGAAATAGACCCACACAAATATAGTCAATTGATCTTTGACAAAGGAGCAAAGGCAATACAGTGGAGCAAAGGTAATTTCTTCAACAAATGCTTCTGGAACAACTGGACAGCCACATGCAAAAAACTGAATCTAGACACAGATCTTATACCCTTTACAAAAATAAATTAAAATGGATCACAGATCTGAATGTGAGCATAAAACGAAAACTCGTGGAAGATAACAGAGGGGAAAGCCTAGATGACCTCGGGTATGGTGTGACTTATTAGATACAACACCAAAGACATAACCGATGAAAAATGAACTGATAAGCTGGAAGGCATTAAAATTAAAAATTTATGCTCTGCAAAAGACAATGTCAAGGGAATAGGAAGACAAGCCACAGACTGCGAGAAAATCTGCAAAAGACACATCTGATAAAGGACTGTTATCTAAAATATACAAAGAAATCTTAAAATCCAACAATAAGAAAAACAAACATCCTGATTAAAAATGGATTAAAAGTCTTACCAGACACATCGCCAAAGAAGACATACAAATAGCAAACATATAAAAAGTTGCTCCACATCTATGTCATCAGGGAACTACAAGTTAAAACAGCACCGAGATACCACTACACACCTATGTGAACGGCTAAAATCTGAAACACGGACACCCAGAGCTGGCGAGGATGAGAAACAGCAGGGGCTCTCGCTCATTGCTGGTGGGAATGCGAAATGGCTCAGCCACTTGGGAAGACAGCTGGACAGTTTGTTACCAACCCAAACAGACAATTCAGCAATCACATTATGTACTGAAAGCCAATCACAAATGTATTGAAAGGTATGTCCGCACAGAAACCTGCACTTGGATGCTTATAATGTTGTATTCATAACTGCCAACCAAGATGTCCTACAGTAAGTGAATGAAAGAATAAGCCGTGGTACATCCAAAAAATGGAATACTATTTAGCACTAAAAAGAAATGAGCTATCAAGCCATGAAAAGGAAACTTAAATGCATATTGCCAAGTGAAAGAAGGTGTTCTGAAAAGGCTACACACTGTATGATTCCAACTATGATGCTCTGAAAAAGGCAAAACTATGGAGACAGTGAGAATATCAGTGGTTGCCAGGGACTGGATGGGCAGGAGGGATGGATAGGTGGAACACGCAGGATTTTTAGGGAGGTGAAAATACTCTTACGATACTATAATGGTGAATACGTTATTATGCATTTGTCCTAATCTACAGAATGTACAACACCAAAAATAAATCCTAATGTAAACTATGGGCCTTGGGTGATAATGATGTGTCAATTTGGTTTATCAACTGTAATAAATGCCCCACTCTTGAGGGGGATGTTAGTGGGGAGGCTTACCTGTGTGAGGGCAGTGGGTTTCTGGGAAATCTCTGTGCCTTCCTCTCAATTTTGCTACGAACCTAAATCTGCTCTAAAAAATGAAGACTCAAAAAAAGGAGGTGCTAAAGAGCAGGGGTTGCTGTGGGTGCCTGAGACGCTGGCCCAGCTGTGGTGGGTGCAAGGGTGAGCCTACACCTTGGTTTCCCAAGGGCAGAACGTGGGATATTAGCTAATACCAGCGAATCCCTGACAACCCAAGGAGGCTAGGCAGGGCTCTCCACGTGCGGTGTGCCCGCTGGCCACAGAGATCAGTAGGAACCCGAAATCTTCCAGAACAAAATGGTTCCGCCTGCCAAAGCTGCCTTGGTTAAGAGCCCATGCAAATCTCTCTCTTCTAATCAATTTTACTTTGGAATCGTTGTAGACTTACATAAAAGTTGTGAAGATAATACAGAGAATTCCTATAAACCCCTCACCTTTTCTTCCATTGTTAGCATCTCACATTGCCCTGGTACATTTGTCACAACCGAGAAACCAACTGTGGATCAAGACTGAACTCGACTCCAGACTTTATTTGGATTTCCTGTTTGTCCACTGACATCCTTGTTCTATTCCAGGCTCCAATCCATTCATCACCATCTCCTTTTAAAAATATCTTTTAAATTATAAAAATTTTAAGATGTGCTCAAGGCAGAAAAAGGCAAACAATATACAGATGTATTCAATTTTTAAAAAGTCTCTTTTGCACAAACCAACCTCCTTTTCCAGAGCTCTTCGCTTCCTCTTATTTTTGGTGCATGTTCTTCCAGACCTTTTTTTAATGTGCACAAACACATTTCCCCCGCAAATGGAAGCATATTTTACATGATGATTGTGCAACTTTCTTTCTTCACTGAATACAATATCATGGGCATATACATTAATTTTTTTTTCTGCAGAAAAGAACATTATTGTATTTCACTATGGCTTTAGCATTGTATTTTATACTAGAGGCCCAGTGCACGAAATTCGTGCATCCCCCCAAATGGAAGCATATTTTACATGGTGATTGTGCAACTTTCTTTCTTCGCTTCACTGAATACAATATTATGGGCATATACATTAATTTTCTTTTCTGCAGAAAAGAACATTATTATATTTCACTATGGCTTTAGCGTTGTATTTTATACTGGAGGCCCAATGCACGAAATCCGTGCAATGGGCTTGGCCCTCGCAGCTGCAGCAGCTTGCCTCGGCCCTCGCAGCCCCAGCTTTGTCTGGAAGTTCACCCGGTCATTCAGCTGTTTGGTCTAATTAGCATATTACGCTTTTATTATTATAGATAAGTCTGCAAGGAACACTCTGTCTTCATGTAGCTTTGCACATTTCTGTTAATATTTCAGTTGACTTGTAGAAATATTCTTTTTGGGGGAGAATGGGCATATATTTTTTAAATGCTGGAAAATATAGCTAAATCATTCTCTTGTGATTGTATCAATTTACATCCCCACTGAACAGTATATTTGTTACTAATATTTTCTCCTGGCATCTGGTATCTTTTTTCCTTTTAAATTTTGTTTTTATTTTGGGACAGAAGTTATTCATATTACATACACAACCATGTTAATCTTTCCCTTTAAGAATACTGGTCGTCACATTTTCCTCTTCTCCCCCAAATGGCTCAAAAGCAAAACTTTAATATTTTCCCAGAAGTTGTATAGTTTCATGTTTTGGAGGTTTATAGGTTTGTTATTTTTCCAAATGCACATTCAGTTGTCCCAACATCTATGTAAAGTTACCTCGTCCACATTTTGACTATGAAACGCTGTTTACTTCCTCCTTAGCATTTATTACAGCCAAGACTTCATTTATTCACGTTTGCTGCTCGTCTCCCCAGGTAGAAGGTAACTGTCACGAGTGCTGGACCAGCCTTGCTCACTATTGCAGCCCCAGTGCCTAGACGTGCCCAACACTCCGGACGGTACACTGGCTCCCTGGAGAGAAGACCCTCAGAACTGAACCACCCAGGTTCCTCCACGGGTGTGAAATGTCGCCTTGGCCGTGGGTCCGATTTTAGACTCTCCTCAGCTCCAGGGCTCCCTCCGCTGCCTATTGGGTTGTTGGTGATGCCGTGAACACAGCTGCTCAGCTTTGATTTTCATAGTCTCATAATCTGATACGGTTATAGGGCAAGTTTCCTTGTGTATTTTCTCTGCAAAATTTCCTAGCTAATTTCCCAAATGGATCCTTTCAGATGAACTTTACAGCGATCAAGTTCCAAAATATCCCACTGATATTTTATTTGGAAGTGAACATATTTATTGACTAATTGTGGCAAACTGATATCTGTGTGTTACTGATTTTCTCCAGCCAGGAACACTGTAGAGATCTTAACTTATTTGGGGTTTAGTTTATGTACTCCGGTGGCTTTATGGTTTTCTTCTTTGCTACATTTCTTGGATATACTTTTCTGATACATATTTATTGTTGACTGTATGTGTGTGTGCTCCTTATTTTCAGCCACCAGTTAGTTCTACTAGGATTCAAGTGAGTCTCTCGGATTTCCTAGATGGTCCCTGTTATACTAGTAGATGTAGGTGGAGGCTGCCGCGCACCAGAAGCTGTGTGGGTTTTCTCAGTGATTGTGTTCTCGTCCCTCTGGCAGCCTCCCCTCTGAGGGCTTCCGGCAGCGTGAAGACAGATGGGCTGCTCTTCAAGGTGTTTACGGGGAACAGGCTAGTGGACGGGCTCCACACGGGGGGTTGGGGGGGTGGTGGGGGGAGAGCTCCCAGGAAGCAGAGCAAACAAGAGCCCTGGCTGCTATCCTGGCGACCCCTTCCTCACCTGTCTCCCCGCTGCCACTTCGTGTACTGAGGGGCAGACCAGGAGGTGAGCTGTGCAGTGCTGCTGCACGTGTGCTCGGAAAAGAGGGGTTCATGGACGGGACTTGTCGGGGAAGGAAGCGGGAAATGAGATTGAATTTTGGGTGGCATGAAAGGGAGTGTGTTTTCTTTGGATTAAATAACATGGGGAGGTGACGGTGCCTGGGAATAAAGGTGACCCCACCCTGGAATTCAGGTGTTAGGATGTCAGAGGGAAAAGAGCTGTACTAAGAGAAGATAATGAAAATAAGCTAGAAGAGTTTGGGTGTTATCTTCTTTCAGTTACAGATGGACTAAAGTCCCTAAGGGTGAGTAATTGAATGAATGAGTGCATCGATGAATGAATGAATAAAATCCCAGGAGGACAGTCTGATAGGAAGTTGTGAAAGGAAAGAATATGGAGATGAAGTGGAAGTGAAACAAAACATGTTAGGAAGCAAGCACTGTGTATAAGGCACTCACACATTATCCCACTTAATCCTCACAACACCTTTATTTTGTAGGTAGCAGCATTTCTATCTTTAAAAATGAGAATATAGAGGTTCAATGAGGTTAAATAACTTGCCCGAGGTCAGGGCTGGTTAGAAACTGAGCCAGAATTTCATTGTAAAATTATGGTCCAGGTTAGAGTTTAATGCTTCCCCTCTTTTCCCTGCTTCTGCTGCTCACATCTCTAGAAGGGAGAGGCTATGGCCCAGCGCCAGGCATGCATTGAAGAGGCCCCATCAGTAATCAATAGTTTACATAGGAATCATACACAAGGGTAAAGGGCTGACATTTGAGACCATGAATTAAAAATGCCAGCCCATTGCATTCAGCTTAGCTGATCTGCTAATCAGACAAAGTCAAAGGCTTGGCACTGATGAGGTCAAGAGAAGTGGCAGGAGGAGGCAGCCCAAGGTCCTTTGCATGCAAAAACAATGCGAAGGACAGAGGCTGCAGTTCCAGACATCTTATTGCATTCATTTATTTAGACCTCCTACGTGCTGGGCGCTGGGAGATCATGGTGAGGATGACAGACAGGGAGTCATCTTCCGGTTGTTTCTGCAGACAGGCAGTACTCCCGCAGACACAAACCCATTAAGAGATTATCAGCTGTAAGAGCACCGTGCTGAGGAGGAGCACCTGCTTTAGACAGAGTGGCCGGGAAGACCTCTCTACGAGGTGACATTTAAGCAAGATGAGAGGCTCACAGGGAGCCAGCCAATGGGAGGGAGGGTAGGGTAAGAGCTGGCAGGAAGCTTTCTGTGCATAAAGGGCAGCATGTGCAAAGGCCCCGGAAGGGAACCAGCCTGGAGGGTATGAGCGACGGAAAGGCCACTGAGGCCATGAGAGGCAGGGAGAGGCCAGGCCAGGGGGGGCCCTTGGGTCGGGGAAAAGTCGGAACTTCATTCTACAGGCTAAGGGAAGTCAGTCAAGGAAGAATTTTAAGCTGGGGCCTGATGGAGCCGATTTACATGTAAAGATCACTCTAGCTACCCAGGTGAGAAGAGACTGGCATGGGCAAGAATGGATCGAGGGGCCTCTGCAGGAGCCTAGGGACCCCTATAAGAAATCCTGGACGATGGCCAGGGAAGACGCCTTGCCAAACCAACCACATTTGTGAGGACTCTTACCGAGGGCTCATATTACCTTACAGGAATCAGTGTATAAAATGTTCAGCAGAGGTTCTGATGGATTGGGCTAATTTTGGCCCAGGCATCTCGGGTTGCCTGTGCGCTCCCCTGCAGGTGAACATCTGGCTTCTTTGGGCTTTTGAAATACTGAACTCAGTTCTTTGAGCCACAGACACACACAAGCTAGGGAGAGGCTGAGTGTACTGCGTGCCCAGCAGCGCTGAGAGCTGTGGGAATGTGGAAGGCTCTGTCTTTGCCCCAGAGGCTGCTGCTGCTCATTGAAAGAGCCAACAAAGCATAACAATATGTGCACTAGGTACTACAGGAGCGGGGTAAACAGAATGCTCTCCAAATAACGGGGGAGGGAGAAAAGGAAGCGTTTGTGGAAATATCTATGTGCCAAATACTGCATATATATTGTCTGATGTTCTCGTAGAACCCCTGCAATTTAGAGTCTATTTTGCCATCTTGCTAATGGGGGAGCTGAAGTCCCCAGGGGTTAACTGAGGCAATTTGCAGAGAGGGGATTGGGGAGGGGGTCAACAGCTAGTAAGGGCTGGAGGCAGTATTCAGACCACATCTCTCTGGTACCAAAGGCCTTTCTTTTATGACTTTGTCTTCTAATTGAGAAAAGCAAGGAAACCTGCATCAAGGAGGTGTCTGAGTTTTGAAGAAAGAAAAGCACAAGGAAACTGAGAAAGGAAGGAGATCGCAAGACGGGGACCAGCATATACTGAGGCGTAAAAAGCGTACCTCGCCTCCCTGGGTCCAGGCCCCCTCCCCCCCTTTCAATCCACCTTTTCCGCCAGGGCCAGATTTTCCTGAATCACACATCCGCCCCAGCCACGGTTCCTCCTTCCCAACAGATTAGAGCCAGACTTTCTAGAGGGGGCCACCAAATCCTTCCTGAGCAGCCCCAACTGCCTTCTCCCACTCTGCTCACCTTCACCCTTCTTCCTCTTATTCTCTGGCTTTGGGGACTCCCCTCTGCCTGAAGGTTCCTGCCCTGCAATGCCCTCACACCACCTTCAGTGGGTTGAACTGTCTTCCCCCCAAAAGATAAGCGCACTGTGAATGTGCAATGAGGTCAAGTTCCGATGAGGTCACACTGGATTAGGGTGGGCCCCAAGTCCAAGGACTGATGTCTTCGTAAGAGAAAGGGGAGGGAGATTTGGATACAGAGACACTGAGGAGACACAGGGGAGGTAGAAGCAGAGATTAGAGTGATGTGCACACAAGCCAAAGGATGCCAAGGGGGGCCAGCAGCCACCAAAGCCAGAAGGGACATGAAACAGATTCTTCCTCAGACTCTCCAGAGCAAACATGGGCCTACTGACACCTTGACTTTGGACTTCCAGGCTCTAGAACGGTGAGAAAATAAAGTCGCTACTTTAAGCCATTCAGCCTGTTCCAGCGGCCCTTGTCCGCTAACCCACCTCCTGACTAAACCTAAAAAGCCAAGGGAGCACCGGATTCTCGTCGAAGGAGCCGGCACCTCTCTAGGGCTGTCTACAGACAAAACTTGCTTCTGGGGTTCCAGACCTCAGTTCTCTCAGTCTGAAGGAAACTTGACTACATCGGGCATTTTTGGGAGACTGCCCACCTCATGGCTTACAGGGGGTTCATCTGCATCCATTGCAAGAGAAACGCAAAAACGAGAAGAGAAAAAGAAATCCATGCAGCTTGCCATGTCGATTTCCCTTGCCCTCTGACTGGGCCCCAGAATGTGAAAGGGCCTGGGCGCTCGGCATGAACACGGGACGCCGCCCCATATGAGCCATCACGGCGGATCTTTACATCAGGGGGAAGACAGTGTGTGCACGAACAGCTGCTGTAGGGGGATGAGGGTCAGCAATCACTCCTGTCCCCAAATGAGAATGCAGCTTAAATTATCCTTAGTGACACTGGACATGGCAGTGAGAAAATAATACTTGTTTTATAGAATGCCCCCCTCTGAGCTACTGAGCTGCAAACAAACAATTAAACCATGATCATAATAGCAGACAATAATAATTAAAGCATCCTGCTATCCAGAGAAAAAAGGAGAAGACAGCCCAAAGGCCAAAGCAAGCGTTGGCGTCTAGAGCCAGCTGGTATTCAATAGAAGAAAAGAATCTTTTGTTATTTCCGTAAGTGAAGGCATGAACCTGGGCTTCCGGTCACTGAAGCTGCTGCAGCGGCTGGCGTTCTGGGAGGTCCGGGCAGTGCACAATCGCAAGCGGTAGGCTGCTGCCTTGTGCGGCACTCTCAGCTGCTGGGTGACCTTGGACCAGCTGCCTTCTCTTCACCCTCGCTCCGTAAATGAAAACCCTGTGACTGCCTCTCATTAGCTAGAGCCTGCCCTGTGAGAGGCAGATGCACCTTGGTCCTTCTTGGAAGAAACAGCTTCCATAAAGTGAAAGGCTCATGTCTCCTGAAGAGGCTTTATAACAAAGTGGCAAACAAACCAGAAGCTGTGCAGGCAAAGATCTGGGTTCAAACACTCGTTCCGTGATCGAATTGGGGAACCTCCCAGAGCCTCAGTTTACTCCTCCGGAAAATGGCAGTAACGCCACCTATTCAGCAATGTTGCTAAGAGGATCGCGGCAAATGAAATCACACCTAAAGTGCCTTGCGCTGACTCTGATACATAGTATAAAATCAATAAAGGGTAAAATCACCTAAAGCCAATTCCATATTTGCTCTATTTATTTTTACTTGACTCAGACAGATTTGTTAAATCTCTTCGGCTGTCCATTTCTCCATGTATTTCCAACAGATTTTGCTTTATGTTTTCTTGGTAGGTTATTTGGTGCATAAAGATTCATGACTGTTAGGATTACTATGGGCTATGAATTTTATCATGTGAAGTAATTCCTTCTGTCCCATTTAATGTTTTCTTTTTCCCTTGACTTTTACTTTTTTTTAAAAGCAATATTGTGATCTCATGCTATTATGTATTCTCATGGCATTTCTTTGTCTCAAATGTTTATTTTTAATATTTTACTGCTCTTCAGTTTAGAAGCATCCTCCCCGGCCCCCCTCTACTTAATGTGATCATGGTTACCTTGTAATATGGAAGTTTTACATGCGGGTGCCAGCTCATGGCTCCTTATAGCTCTCTCTCTGGCCATAGGTCAGTCAGTAATTCCTCCACATCTAACAACAGAGGCTTCCCTTTCCTGTACGCCATCATCCGGGGCCTCTCTCGGGGATGCCCCCTCACTCCCCACCCCCGCACCATTCTGCCCACCCCTTTCGCAGACCCTTTGCTTAGCATCTGCATCATGCACTCTGCTCTCCCACTTGACCTTGGTTCTCTGCTGACCCTCAACCAGGTCTCAGACTACAGCTCTTAGCTCTGGGCCATATGTCCATGGACTCTTCCAGCAACTGGCCCATCCTGCACTCCTGTAACATTGGCCTCTCCAGGGGCTGTCTCTCCTCCTCCTACATCACACAGTAGTGGTCAGACAAAAGTCAGTGACACTTATTATCAGAACTGATGTTTGTTCTTGGTGGTGGCGACGCTATGTGTTCACTGAATGTTGCATCCTCTTTCTCCTAGGCACACCTCCCTCAGGACAGGTGACCTGTAATACATGCTCTGGCCAGTGGGGTGTGGGAGGAAGCGCTGGCTCTTAAAAAGCTCTCTTCCCTCCTCAGCCGGCCAGATGTGAGGAAGCCCTGGAGGATGGTGAGGCTCTCACATAAAAGGGGCTTGGAGCCATGAATTATTTTGCTGAAGAGACACTCCAACCCCGCCCCAAGGCCCTGCCCAACTGCAGACCAGCATGGGACTGTAAAGTGAGTAAAAAATTAACCTTTACTGTGTTAAAACACTGAGATTGGGGGGTTATTTGTTACATTAGCTAGCAAGTATTGCTAGTGCAAGCTTCTTTTCATCACCCTATTTTATACTTTTGTTTATATGTTTTCTTACTATTTTCTTTTTTTGCAATATTTCTTAGCTTTCACACTCTTTAAAATGCGTTTTTATTTATTTCAGAGACAGGAAGGGAGAGGGAAAGAAACATCAATGATGAGAGAACCATCAATTGGCTGCCTCCTGCATGCCCCCCACTGAAGATCGAACCTGCAACTTGGACATGTGCCATGACCTGGAATTGAACTGTGACCTCCTGGTTCATGGCTCTACACTCAGTCACTGAGCCACACCAGCCGGGCAGTTTTTCCACTTTCTTCAGTGATTTGTATATTATACATTTTGTTTCTAATTCTTAAGCATCTTTAAATACTTTCAAAAATACTCCCAAACTTGCATTTTCTCTAATTATAAAAATTAAAAAAAAAATAATATACTATTTCACTCTGCCTTATGTAACGCAGGAAACTTAAAACGATTTTCCTTTACCCAATACTAAACCACTGACAATATAACCAGGGACTACAGACTCCAATTAAATATCACCTTTCATGGTCATCATCCTTGGCAGTCTTTTCATGAACATCTAGTAGGTTCAAAATCACGTCCATTTTAGTTTCTTGTGGCTGCTGTAACAAAGTACCAAAAATATGGTGACTTAAAACAGGAAAACTTTATTCTTTCACAGTTCTGGAGGCCAGAGGTCTGAAATCGGTATCGCTGTGCTGAAGTCAAGCTCTTGGTAAGGCCGTGCTTCCTCTGGGGTCTGTCTGTAGGGTGGATCTGTTCTTTACCTCTTCCAGCCTCTGGTGGCTGTTGGCATTCCTTGGCTTGTGGCTGCATCATTCCATTCCCTGTGTCTGTCTTCACATCATGGTCTATTCTGTGTGTATAAACTTTCCCTAAGGACATGTGTCATTGCATTTAGGACCCACTCAGATCATCGAGCAAAATCCTTAATTTAATCACATTTTGCAAAGATCCTTCTTCCAGATGAGGAAACGTGTATAGGTTCTAGGCATTAGGATCTGCTATTGTTGGGGCCATCTGCAAGGTCTTTGCCAGTTCTTCAAGGGGCTCGAGTGGCAATTTTCTGTGGCTTTGGTGCATGTTGTATCCTGGCTGAAGCAGCAATGGTTGAGTCTCATAATACCACTGGCTTTGGCTTTTGATATCACGGAGAAGAAATCCTAGGAGTTGGATTAGTTATGCTTCTTGTTTTTCATAAACGACTGTTTTATTTCATAAGACCCGATTGTGTGCTTACCTGTGTATTTTGCCAAATGCTTTTAGGGACTTATTTTTGTTTTGTTTTGTTAATCTTCACAAAAGAACATTTTCCCCCTTTGATTAAAAAAATACATGTTATTATTGATTTCAGAGAGGGAGGAAGAGGGAGAGATAGAAACATCAATGATGAGAGTCATCAATCGGCTGCCTCCTGCACGCCCTCTACTGGGAATTGAGCCGACAATCTGGGAATCAAACTGTGACCTCTTGGTTCATAGGTCGATGCTCAACCACTGAGCCACACCGGCCTGGCTCCTTTGATTTTTTAGAGAAAGTGGATGGGAGGGAAGGAGGTAGAGAGAGAAACATCAATGTGAGACACATCGATTGGTTGCCTCCCACATGTGCCCCAACCAGGGCTGGGGATCGAACCTGCAGCCCAGGTACATGCCCTTGGCCAGGAATCGAACCTGCGACCCTTTGGTGTGCAGGCCGATGCTCTAACCTGCCAGGGCTTTTAGGGATTTTTTTAATTATGGTTGGTACACTTTTATTTTTCATTTGGTATCTACATCATTTTGTCTAGATCTCAGGGAGTCCTTTCAATTCACCAAGGAAGTTTTAGCACTGGTAACCCCATCCTACTGCCCGGTCCACACCCCCTTCTCGGGGAGTTAGTTGACATTTTGTATTTTATTATACTTTCTGCTCTATTTGCTCATTGTTCCCCTTTCATTTATCTGCCTGGACTGGCACTCTGTCTTCCATAGTTGGCAACTTTTCTTTCATTACTTTCATACCTTCATAATTTTTTTGCATTCTCAGAGAGATTCTCCAGGAGGTTCCTACTTCAATGGTCATGTTTCTTACGAGGCAAATCCTGCTACTGTGGATTTTAAGTGTTATCATGTATTTAGTTTCTTTGCATCGTCTACTTGTCTCCATCACTGTCTTTCGATCTCAGAAGCTCCCCTCGCCCACTTCCTCATCCATCTTCTGCTACTTATCAACCCTATTTCTTATGTTTAAATGAGATTATCTACTCATTTAAATTTCCTTCTGTCTACTATTAGAAAATCTTTTCAGAAAATACGTTTCTATTTCTTTAGGAAAATGTTGGGTTTTTTTTAGAATGCTATGTTTTAGTGCCACCACAAGTTGATTTTATTTGTCTGGCTTGCTTGTTAATTACCTTTTGGAAAGGAGGGATCTATGCTGGTCCAGTGTGGCCCACCAACACCCTGCATTTCTTTGGTTGAACTGTTTATTTTCCTGAGAGATGTGGGAATTCATTCCCGGGACTGTAAACTGGTGGTCAAGCTCATGTGTGGCCAATGCAAGCCTCCAGTGTCGATCAGCTGGATTATTTTCTTGGATAATTTGAAGTACTCCGTGCTTCTTTTTCTAGAGGTCATCCGTGAAAAACGAAATTGCCAGAGAGCACCAGCACTCTTACAGCTACATTCATACCCACCAGGTTACCCACAGTGTCTTCTTCAAACACCTTTTGTGTTCCTTTTGACTATTCCCCGATTTGTTGAAACCTTAACTCTGACAAAGGAATATGCCTTGTGCACAGGCTTAGCTGCTCCATTCCCTCAGGAGGTCAGCTCTCACAGTGCAAGTACACGGACCCTCTCTGTTTAAGATTTAACTTACTGCCACTGCTCATGGGTAAGCCTTCTGAAAGCTGCTCAACCTGCGGCCACAATTCCTGGCAAGAGCTGTGAACAGAAGCTCCACTTCTGGTGCCTTCTGCCTCCTCTGGGCCAGCTGCCCGCTCGCTGGTTAGAGGGAAGCAGCCCTGAGCACGGTGGGGACCTGCGCCCTGTGGCGGATGCGAAGCTGCAGCGGGGGAGTCTGGGCTGCAGGCACAGCCAGATGTTGTGTCGAGTCCAGCACCCTCCCAGGAAGACAAGCTCCACCGGGCAGGGGTTCTGGTTAATCAACACTCTGCTCCACCCTTTTGGTAATCCCTCTGCTTTGAGACTGATAGCCAAGAATGGAGTTTCCAGGTTGCCCTCTGCATTAATCCCTATGATTAAAAATCAACCAACTAGGACTATTAGCTAAAATGAGCTTTATGACCACATGGGTGTTAGAAGCAGAAATCAGAGCTCCCAGGAACAATAAGTTCTCCACTCTGCATGGGCCCCAGTGTCTTTAGGGAAAGCTCGCTTGCAAAGGACTGTCCCTCCCCTTTCCATGCCTCCCCCTCCATGGAGGCAGACCACAGAGCTTTCAACCCCAGCACAATCTGTACTCAGGAAACAAGACCCAGTTCTTCTGAATGTTACCAGGCCCCTCAAACAGTCACACTGGACTCCTCTCCGGCTTCACAGCCAGTTGGTTCTGTGTGGCTGCCCCCGATCTTCCCGAAGCGGCAACACTGAGTCACTCCAGGCAACGACCTTTTCCCGAGCAGCTGTGCATTTTGGCTGTCCTTTCCTCCACATGTTTGGAAGGCCCTCCCCTCCACCTGCATGGGAACTGCCACTGCCATTTAGATGCAGTGAGGCCAGCACTTCGTCTCGGGGATACCCTGCCCCCCCGCTGCCACCCGGAATCATGAACTATCCCTGCAAATGCTTTCCTATTGTGCTCCAAACCTCTCCTCTGTCTGTCTTTCCTACTGAAACTCTAAAACAGCGGTTCTCAACCTGTGGGCCGCCAACCTGTGGGTCGCGACCCTTTCACAGGGGTCGCCTAAGACCATTGGAAAACACATATATAATTACATATTGTTTTTGTGATTAATCACTATGCTTTAATTATGTTCAATTTGTAACAATGAAAATACATCCTGCATATCAGATATTTACATGACGATTCATAACAGTAGCAAAATTATAGTTATGAAGTAGCAACGAAAATAATTTTATGGTTGGGGGTCACCACAACATGAGGAACTGTATTAAAGGGTCGCGGCATTAGGAAGGTTGAGAACCGCTGCTCTAAAAGCAAAAGCAAATTGACTTCCTGCTTTCCCTCAGCCAGGCCTGGCGAGTTCCGACTAATGAGATGTGGGATGATGTCTCTAAGGATGGTGGCTCTTCCCGAATATAGACGCACACTCTCACGAGGAGAAGGTTCTGTGCCCTTCCCTCTTCTTTGAACTGGAACACAGACAGGATGCCTGGAGCTGGAGCAGCTGCCAGGTGGGCGGAGCCAGAGGACAGGAACCGCAGGCCTGGATGGGACCTGCAGAGGCTCGTTCTGGGAGAAGCGTGGACCTCCGTCTGCCCACGCCACTCTGGTCGGTCGTCCTATTTCCATTCCTAACCCTAGAGCGTCTGTCTGTAAGACCGAGGTCTTCAAGGGGGAAAGACTGTTTCGTCTTCATATTTATATGCTCAGTGCCTGGCAGAATGCCTGCCACTGAGTAAAGGCTCCAGGATTTTTAATTGAACTGAATGTCATTACTGTCTTCTCAATATTCCAGTGAGTCCTCGTTACAGTGAGAAATCCATTCAGAGACCCTTTTCTACTCAAGAAACTTTTTACCCTCCCCCACCCCCCAGCCCCCAGCCCCATGCAGGCTCCAGCCACATCAAGGGCGGACTGTCTCGTGCACAGACCCTATGTCCCCTGTGTTCGTGCCTTTACTCTCCTTCCCCTCAATTGGAATGTTCGCCTCTGCACCTCCAGACAGAACGTCTCTCTCTCTCTCTGCTCTGTTACTGAACTTGACTTGCTTACAGCATCTACCTTGTCTTGGAGCACCTGTTTGACTATTTCCCCCAAACATGTGAGCCCCTGGAAGACAAGAGCCAGCCGTGGGCTGACCTGCGTGTTTCCCAGGCACGGCATACACAGCTGGGCACAGGGAGGGAGCTCAAGAACACAAGGTGCTCGTGTTCTGTTCACTGGCACTAAACCAGGGTCTGAATGGCAGACTGGGAAGAGGAAAGACTAGGGCTGGACAGACGGGATGGAAACCCACCTTATTGGCTAACTGTGAGACAGTCATCCTCTCTGGGCCTCAATGAGCTCATTTATAAAATGGGCACAGTCATAACCGATCCAGAACCGAGTAGGCTGCAGGTGTTTGATAAATGTTGGGTAGATGGCAGGACAGACAGAAAAAGGCATTGCTTCCCTCTCTTCTGAAATTTTCGTCTGAGCTGGTCCACTGATTAGAAAAAGGAAAATTCCAGCCCAACAGTGGAAATTGAGAAGAGGTCCCACCACATGGGATAAAACGTCCATGTTCTATTTACTGACCACAGAAGCAAGCGAGGTGGTAGGTGTAGCTCGAGGGTCTGCTCTCCTGCTCCTAGCTGCCAAGCCTGGACGGAGTTCATCAACAACCTGCCCCACTCCTGGCTGTCAGGACACAATGCCACAGGTGTCCCTGTTCTAGGCGGGTCTGAGTACACCCAGGAAGGGTCAGCCTGACCACTGTCCCTCCTGGGCACTTCTGGAAGGGGACTATCCTTGCCCATCTTCTGGGCTGAGCTTGACCTCACAGACCTCTGGCCGCTCCCCACACTTGGTCGGGGCTGGGTCAGAGTGGGGGGAGGCATCCGCAAGCTTTCTCTTGTCTGTGCCCCTGGGAACAGTCTCTGGGCCTGGCCTGTGGGCTGTCTCCCATCCCCTCCCATCTGGCACACCCAAAGGGGGTTCTGCTTGACACCTGCTCCCACCAATAGCCTGGCACCCACCACCTGTGACTGAGGGGTAACTGACAGCCTGCTGTGCTCAGAGGGTGTTTCACAACCACAACCACCTGCCTGCCTCCTGGAGGGCCCGCTCATCACTTGGGAATCACATGCCAGGCACTGTTCTAAGTGCTTATGTTAACTAACTTAATCCTCATGGCAGACTGAGATGGCAGGTACTATTTTAAATCCCCATTTTGCAGATGAGAGAACTGAGGCTCAGAGTGCTGCTTGAAGAGCTTCCTAAGCTACCCAGCTAGTGGCATGGCAGGTGGTCTGGTGCCAGAGCCCAGGTCTCAGCTACAAAGTGATACTGAATAAATGACAAAACTCTGAGGATGTAAAGAGAATCAGCTCTTCAAAGGAATCCAGCTGAATAGCCAGACCACATGGTCCAACCGTACAATGCAGTTAATGCAGGGAAAAATGGGAGACATTGTAAAAACGAGACATAAGTAATGTTCTCAGAGAGATGCAAGATGATAACCACGGATAAAAACAAAAATTGGCTGCCAAGAGCAATCGGTAAACAAAAAACACAGCTTCTTGGAAACAGAAACAAAAGTAAAAACAAGGTTTCCAAAAGAAAGAGGGAGAAATACCAGGATAAATATTGTTGAAAACAGAATGAATGAAAAGACAAAATTACTGGCAGAATAAAAACAGGATCTAGAACTTTCAAATCACTAGAGGGAAGACCAAGCCCATTAAATCAAGTCTGCTGACAACAGAAGAATTGAAAATAAAGAAAAACAATGAAAAAGCATATTGTTTGTTTGAAAGAAAGCATAATACACTTGATGTAAAAGAAATACATAAAACCCTATATTCTTTTCACTTCGGACATTCATAGAACATGAGACAAAAATTCAAAAGGCAAAAGGGGTACAATGCGGTAAAAATAAAAATAATAACAAAAGATCATATGTAACCACTTAGTAACTTCTAAAACATTCTTAAATGCTCAGGTGAAAAAGAAATCTAAACGGAAATGATAGACTATTTAGAAATGAACTGAGTTGAACGCTCTATATGAAAAACATAAACTCCCCCAAGGAACATATACAAAGAACCTGAAGCAGCAAAGACAATTTAATATCATTTTGTCCACCAAACTGGTGAACGCCGCCGGGATTGGCCACCGCGGAGGTGCCGTGTGGGGAAGCAGGCTTCCGGTGGAGAGGAAATCGTTGCACCCGCTAGAGGGAAATTTGAGGTCACGCATCTTGTATTTGTCTTTCAAGAATATATCCTAAGAAAACAACTGAGCGACTGTTCAAAGATTCATGTGTAAGGATGTTTACTGGAGTGAAAACCTGAAAATATCCACTTTATCAACAGAGGAGCCGTTAAATAAATTATGGTTGTGCGCACATTAGCATTCCCTGCAGCCGTCAAACAGGAAGAGGCTGATCTATATATATAGACACAATAAGATGGTGATACATGACTAAATAGTGAAACAAAAATCCGGTGAGTGAGCCACGCATAGAGATGACCTTGTTTTGGGAACCACGTCTGTTGCATTTGCTTCACGTCACATTGGCATACCAAGTGGCACGGCTATCGATAGTGTGCGGAGGAGAACCGAGTGAGATTGTGGGGACTTCTGATTTCTACTTGATAAACATCTCTCTTGTTTGCACTTTGAATTCTTAAAAAACAGTATTGATTCTTATAAAGAGTCTACAAAGATATTCACATTTAAGAAATAATAACGAAAGCTTACTCTGAACAAAAACTCAAACACAAAAGGGGCTAAATGTGTTTGTCTTAATTCCGGTCTAATTATAAATCACCTTACATTTGCTGCTGGTTATCCAAGTGAGGGGTGTGTGGGGATGGCAAGGGAGAGAGACAGAGAAAGGTGGAAAGAGGAGAGAGGGAGAGTGGGAGAGAAAAGGAGGGAGAGAGGGGGAGAGGGAGAGAAAGGGAGAGGAAGAGAGAAGACACGCTGAGTACAAAGTGCCCATAGTTGCCGCACACACTGGGAAGGCAAGCTGGGGTGGGGGCAGAACGAGAAGGGGAAGATGAGCTGTCAATCATCTCCATCTCTGGGCAGCTCTCAGGGCATCTGGGAAGCCCATCTCTGCTCACTTGGCACTGGCTTCAAGAAGCCTTCCATGTGACAGACTGAGCCGTCCTCACCTTCTCCCTGCTATTCCCACCTTGGGTCCTCACACACACTTGCATGCCCCGTGATTTCCCAGTTCCTGCTGTGTCACACGGGAGAGGACACTGCCTGTATGTGTCTGGGTTCTCTCTCTCTGACAGCTAAGAAGGGCGCCCCTGGTCTCCCAGTCCACCCCACGCCCACTGTTGCCCTAAGTGATCATGGTCCCCATCCTGCCCAGAACTCCTGTCACTGCGCCCGTACTGTCGCTGTCAGCCGCTCCTGTCTGCTCTGCTCTCCCCCAGCCCTTGTCCTAAACCTTCATTAGTCCTGGGCAGGCTAACGTTGCTTCCCGAGGAGTGCATCCTTCTCTTTAGAAGATGCTGCCAAGTATGTAGGAATGAAGTGTCATGGTCCACAATGCATTTTTGAGCGATTCAGGAAAAAAAAGAGAAAAAAAGGATGAACAGAAAAGGGAAAAGCAAGCAAGCAAATATGGCGAAGTACTCGCAATGGTGGCAGGTCCGCAGGTTCTGGGTGTGCTGTTCTCGCCACCTGTCTGTATAGTTTACAGTGTGTGCTACACAACAAGACATGGGGACACAGAAGAAACCTCAGTTTCCATGTTTATGAGGGGAGGGAGACCACTTAACCGTCTCCTGCATTTGTTCCTTCTTCTCCATCCCCACTGTGACCATCGAGGTTCAGGCCTCTTCACCCATCCACATTCTGGAGGCAGTTTCCTCACTAGGGTCCCGGACCCAGTCGATCCCATGCTCTCCTGCAGGCTGCTGACAGGTCCAGGCCCAGCATCGTAGCCCCGAGCCGGGGCCACAGCAGGCTCCCCAGCATTATCTCCCACTGCTGCCTGCCTTCCACCATGTGGACCATTTCCAGCTCGAGGCTGAGCACCTGGGTCAATTCCTCTGCCCAGAAGGCCTTTCCCCTCCCACCAATCCTTCTTCTTGTCCACCTGGCAACCCCTCTTCATTCTTCAGGAGGAAATCTCTGGTCTCCTCCTGTCCTGCATTTCATACCCTTCCTCCTTATGCCCTCACCTCACTCTGCACACACTCTTCTCCTCTCTGTCAACAGTGACAGGGTCTCATTCATCTGCACAAGGCCAGCACCTTGCACAGGCACTGCCAGGTATTAAACAGAGTTGTTACCTGAATGAATGAAGTGAGTGCATGAATGAGCAATGCTCCAAGGTGGAAAAGGGGAAGACCTCTTCCTGATTTGCATACCTGAACACTAAAGTAAACGAGTCATTATGCTCTTGATTCACTCAATGCTCATTTCATATTTACTGAGAGACTATTATGGATGTACTAGAGGCCTGGTGCACGGAATTCGTGCATGGGGGTGGAGGGGTGGTTCAGCCCGGCCTCTGTCCTCTTACAGTCCGGGACCTCTCAGGGGATATCCACCTAAGCCAGCAGTCAGACATCCCTCTCGCAGTTCGGACCCAGTTCGGATCCCTCGCTCCTTACTGCCTGCCTGCTCACTGCTCCTTACTGCTTGACTCACTGCTCCTTAGCACTGCCACAGAGGAGGGGGAGGCTCCCGCCACCGTTGCTACACTCGCCAGCCATGAGCCCGGCTTCCGGCTGAGTGGCGCTCCCACAGAGCACTGACCACGAGGGGGCAGCTCTTGCATTGAGCGTCTTCCCCCTGGTGGTCAGTGTGCATCCTAGTGACCGGTTATTCTGGTAGTTCCGCTGTAACAGTTATTTAGGCTTTTATTATATAGATCAGTCATATAATGACCTTTACACCTGAGCCAACCTTCCTTCCTCCCTTCCTTTTTCTTTCTTCTGACTGTCCTTGCTGGACGCTGTAATTGTTCTCTCCACAACCCTAAACCATAAGAATTTTGTCCTCATTTTACAGTTGAGGAAATTCAGACTGAGAAAGAGAAGTAATCTGGCTCATACAACTTAAGCTGACCCTTATTGCTGTCAGAGAAACGACCACAGAGCCACTGTTAAATATTTACCATGTTCCAAGTACTGTGCTGAGCACAATGCATACAGCGTCTCTTTTAAGTGCTTTATCCTGAGAAGTTGGCATTATAACCCACCATCCAGAGGAGATAGTAAGACTCAGAGGATAAAAGACTCAGTTAGCCAAGGTCCTGGGATTCAAACTGGGGTTCACATGATGTCAAGCCCATGCCCTCAGTCACTCTGCTGTAACTGTGCCATCGAGACCACAGAGTCGTATGAACTTGGGTGGCAGCCCTGTGAGGCCGAGACCAGCCTTTCCAGGTTCTCCATGGGCCCAGCCCAAGCCTGGGGTCCTACACCCCTGCTGTTCACAGGGCTGCCAGGTGAGGTGGGTGGGACTGGCTACCAGCTGAGTGGCTGGTGATGATTCCCCTAAATGGTCACTTGACAATGGTCACTTGGCCAGCCAGACACTTACCCAATGGTGCAGCCAGCATCAGCCTCGATGGTCCAGATGCAGTTGAGATTGTGTTCATAGGGAGCTGGATAACCGGGTGACAGCACCTGCCCCAACAGCTCTCCTTTCACTGTCCCTCCACACTCAGCTGAAAGAAATCCCAAAAGAGTGAGCTTCATGGGGTGGCCTGTGCTGCCAGTGACCACTTGGTGCTTCCTCTTTTCCATGTCCCTGAGTCCCTCTCATTCATTCCAGGGGACTGGGCTCCGCATACAGAATGCCCCTGGGTGGGACTTGTATTCAGATCTACAAAGAACTCCTACAACTCAACAGTGAAAAGACAAACAATCCAATTTAAAAATGGGAAAAAAAATGGACAAAGGATTTGAATAGACATTTCTGCACAGAGGCACATGAAGAGGTATTTAACATCAGCAATCGCTAGGGAAATGCAAATTAAAATCACAATGAGATGCCACTTCTCACCTGCAAGAGTGGCTAAAATGAAAAAGACAGACACTAACAAGTGTAGGTGAGGATGAGGAGAAACTGGAACCCTCATCCATTGCTGGTGAGAATCTAAAATGGTGCAGCCCCTTTGGAAAGCAGTTTCATAGTTCCTCAGAATTAAACACAGTTATCATATAACCCCAGCCATTCTGTGCTTAGGTATATACCCAAGAGAAATGAAAACATACTTTCACACAAAAACTTGTACCCAAATGATCATAGTGGCATTATTCATAATAACCAAAAACTGGAAACAACCCACATGTCCATCAACTGGTCAATGGATAAACAAATATGGTACATGCATACGGTGCATGAACAGATTATATCACAGCACGTGCAACATACTATTATCATGTCTACCTCCTCCACACAACTATAAGCTCCTTGGCAGCAGAAACCTTGTCTTACCCATATTTTCACATCAAGTGTCTAGTACAGTGTTTGGCACACGAGAGATGTTTTAATAAATGCTTATCAAATGAATAGATGGGTGGATGATCCAATGAATGAAAAAAAACTTATTGCTTCCCAGGCCAATTATGATAAAGGTCTGAATCAAGGGAGCATGAAAATGAAGGGTTGAAGAGCTTTCAGGAAAGGGAATGATTGATGGACAAGATCCTGGAAGAAACAGAAAATGGGATCAACGTCACAAACAGAAGACTGGCCTTCACCAGCTGCTATAATGGACCCATTAAGGATGTCTAGGGCACTATGGCTGGACACGGGACCACTAAGCCAGGGCTGGGGGAGGGGCTCTCTGCCAGTGCTCCTGAGACCAGATCCTCTGCTCCAGCCTCACTTCAAGTCCTTGCTCTGTGGTGCTGTGGGGATGGGCAATGTCAACCTGGTCGACAGACGCAGGATGGAATGGGCCCATAGCCGCGAGCAGGGTGGGGAGAGAGGATGACATATAAGTTGTGGAGAGAAAGACTGTCAGCCCCACAAATAGAAGAGGAAGCTAGAAAGGCGGCAGGAAATGACCATGTCCTTGGCTAGAGCTCCCTTCCGTATTCCAGATGGAGAAGCCCCTCTGGCTTTGGAGAAAGCGAGTGTTCGGAGGAGCAGCACTGGGAGCACTTCCGGAGGACACACCGCTGCTCTCCTCACAGGCCACATTCTCGGAGGTGGCCAGCCTGCAGCAGAGTCACTGTCAAGACGACTGGACTCTATTCTTCCTGGTCCTGCCCCTTCTTCCCGTCCCAGAACCCTGGCTGCCCCCATTGGGCTGTGACACACACTCACCAATGAAGCACACACCTGGATGTGTAAGTCACAGTAGTCATTGCTGGTAGACCTCGATAAAGTCTACAATGATGTGACATGTGTAAAAATATACACCCATAATCCCAAATACACAGCCTCACTCCCCTGAGTGGGGTCTGAGGGATTCCCAGTGGGGAAGGCCTCTGAGTTTCAAAGTATAAATATTCTTACTAGCACTGCTTGAGTGCTTCCTCAAAGTTCAGTCCAACTGGCAAAAGAACCTTACAGTGAATCCTTTTGGCAAGCAAGTAATTGGCTTATAATGTGAATCATCATCTCTCCTTCACACTCTGCTCGCTCTGGTGTGCCTGCGGCATTCTATCCGTGTCTGCTTATGCATGTGTCTCCCTCGCTGGCTGGGACCTGCTCTCCTCGATTCCTGGGGCCTAGCACAGGGCCTGGCACATGCGTGAAAGAAGGGGATGAAAACAGGGATGCAGGAAGAGAGGATGGGGCATGACTGCAGACTGAGTCAACCTCAAACACAGAGAGGGAAAGACTCTAGAGCAGTGGTTCTCAACCTTCCTAATGCCGCGACCCTTTAATAGAGTTCCTCATGTTGTGGTAACCCCAATTTCACTGTTACAAATTGAACATAATTAAAGCATAGTGATTAACCACAAAACAATATGTAATTATATATGTGTTTTCCAATGGTCTGAGGCACCCCCTGTGAAAGGGTTGTCCGCCCCCCAAAGGGGTCACGACCCACAGGTTGAGAACCGCTGATCTAGAGGCTGTGTAGAGGCCACTACCCTGGCCTATAGGCTTAAACTCCTTGCCTTTGGACACTGCTGTGTAACAGTGTTGAAGATCCTGCTAAAATGTAATTGTCTAAGAATTCCTTCTTTTTTACAGCAGCATAGTATTCCATTGTGTAGATGTACCACAGTTTTCTAATCCACTCATCTGCTGATGGGCACTTAGGCTGTTTCCAAATCTTAGCTATGGT
>NW_005370065.1:1611710-1614672 GCF_000412655.1 Myotis brandtii
AATGTCAAGTGGGGGGGGGGAGCAGACATATGTAATACTCTTTGTAATACTTTAAGCAATAAAACAAAATAAAAAAATAAATAAATTTAAAAAAATGTAATTGTCTAAGGGAAAAGACTATTGGCTGTTAAAACTGTCTACCACACCGGTGCACTCCCCAGCCCTCGCACATGCCCGGGCCACCGCCCCACCCCACTCCGCTTGCTGGTGAGTTCTTACCCATCTTTCAAAGTCTCAACTGAAATATCACCTCCTATGGAAACCCTTCTCACAGCCTCCAACACTCGGCATGTAACTCTTCTTACCATGCGTAGAGTGTATTATTAATAATCTGCTCATGTGTCTGTTCTCCCTGCTAGAGTATGGACTCCCCAAGGGCAGGGAAAAATGCCTTTTTCTTTCTTTTTGTGTTTCTTTGCCTCCACACATGCTGGCACCAATCCTGTCACATGGCCCTTGGTAGGCCCTTAGATGTTTTCCCAGTGGGTGTTTTGTTCCTATGAGATTAGCCAGTGCTGCAGACACACTGAGGTGGTGGGACAAGGGGGTGGGGATGGAGAGAAGGCAGGCCTGCTGTTTGGGGCTGGGGAGCAGGACACAGCCAGTAGGGTAACATTGCAGGGAGCTGGGTGAAAGGTGAAAGATGAAAGGCCAGACAGACAGAATGGCGTGTTTTGCCAATTTCACACTCTGCCTTGGATCAGGCTTCTCCAGTCTGTGGCATGTGGATAAGGCTTCCGTGAACCTCTGCTGACATCCTGGAAGCACCCAGGCTTAGGGAGACGCTAGTTCATTGTTCTATTCCTTCTTAAGATAGTTTCTGACCCTACCCTTTCTTTCAACATTCCCCAGAAAAGGAAGCACAGCCAACAGAGAAACTGAGGCCCAGCATGAGCTAGAGACTCATTCGAGTCTTGATGTTGCAGGAAGCCCTGGACCCAGGCTCCGCCAAATTCTTTCTTGTCCACTCTTCTCCCTCTCCTGTCACCAGCGTTACGAATCTGGGGGCCTGACTCGGCTCTGGTCTCACGTGCTAAATGGATGACAATGGCAAGCAAGGGGCCTCCTACCGACACAAGTGGGGAGAGGTCGGTCCCAGGTCCTGCGCTCCCCGCTCAGACACAGCAGCTCCTCGCTGCCCCGCAGGCTGTACCCAGGGTCACAGCCGAAGGACACAGAACTCCCTGCAAACTGGCCTCCGTCGTGAACCTTGTAGCCAAATTGGGGGGTTCCCGGGTCCTCACATTTGATGAGTTCAAAACCTGGCGAAGAGAGAACAGAAGGGTGAGCAAGACCGGCCGTGGCAGAAACCACAGTCTTTTGGAGCCCACTTCCTCGAGGGAGCCAGCGACACGTGTCTCTAGTCCTGAGGGACGCGCTGCGGGGGCGTCACGTTGCTGTGCTCGGGTAAGGGTGTACGATGGAGTATTCATTCCCCCGATGCTATATGCAAATGATTCCAGCTATTTCTCCCAGGCGAGCTTTGAATAGCTTTCAGGCATAGTTTTTGACTTTTCTGTTTCTTCTGTTTGACCCCATAGCATTTTGCTAAGTGGGAGCTGTTCTTTTGGTTTTGCTCACCGAGATATTCTGATGGGAAAGTTGCTTTAAATGTATGTTTCAAGCTCTGTCAGGCCTGCTTAAATGCGCTCGATTGCAAAGGCCAGAGAAGGAAACCTCTACAGAGCTTCTCTGAGACGGTGCCTCACATGCTGTCTCTCACTCGTTATTAACGGGAGTCTCACGGGAGGGTATAACTAGGTGTATTTTACAACTGAGAACACTGACTTAGGAAGGTTAGGTACATTGTTCCGAAGTCATACCATCTCAGATGATGGGAATGGAACTCAAAGGCGACTCTGCTGAATCCCTCTTCCACTGATCAATCTGCCAGAACCTGCACAGCCCCTCTGTCAGATGGCCTTGAGCCCGGGGAGAGGGATCCTCAGTAGCCTCATTGGGTGTGTTTTCTCTAGCAGACTTATTGGGAAATAATTCACATACTAAATATCCACCCTCCAGCATCTACAATGTAGTATCTTCAGAACCTTTGCACAGCTGTGCACCAAGAAAGACAGTCGACGCAGGACGTTCTCATCCCAAGAGAAGCCCAGCCACATCCCCCTCAATCCCCCCCAGCCCTCTGTCTCTGTGGCTCTGCCTGTTCTGGACAGTTCCTGTAAGTGGATCGTGGCCTTTGGTGACTGGCTACTTTACTGAGCATCATGCTTCCAAGGTTCATCCGTGTTGAAGTATGAATCAGGTATCCCATCCTTTTTGGTGGCCGCATACTCCATAACACATGTTGTTTGATCACTCATCGGTTGATGGATACTCACTGGATTTTAAAATAGTCTATAAAAGTACATTACTTTGTATGTACTGGGCAAGTAGAAGCTCAAATAAATGAATCAAATGGCAGGGGAGCCAAAATATGGGGATGTGACCCCCAAGTACTCCAGGGCTGCATACAAACCTGGGTGCTTTCCATTTTCAAAATCCCAGGAGTGAAGAAGAAAGTTAAAATCACAAAAAAAGAGGGAAAGAATCAAGACTTAGCTCTTTAGGAAGTAGTAAAAACTAACATAATTGTCCATTAACATTCGCATCTTTTTACATCTGGCTGTAGTTGAATATCCTATCCAATAAAGAGGGAATATGCTAATTGCCCCTCATGCTGTCGCAAAGATGGTGGCACCCACAGCCAATAAGGAGGGAATATGCTAATTGACTGCCCTGCCCTCAAAGATGGCGGCCACAAGATGGCGGCACCCAGTCCCCTCAGCCCCGCCGGGGCAGCAGGGGCACCAGCCTTGCCGCACGCCTGCCTCCATTGTCCCCCAGTCCTCTCATCCCCCTAGCCGCCCAGGGCTGCCCGAGGCTCAGGTAACAAGAGCCGGCTGAGGCTTGTGCTGCCGGCAGTGGCAGCAGCAGAGGTGTGTTGGGGGCGTCGCCTTCGTCG
>NW_005370065.1:1615896-1619220 GCF_000412655.1 Myotis brandtii
ATGGTCTTAGGCGACCCCTGTGAAAGGGTCGTTCGACCCCCAAAAGGGGTTGCGACCCACAGGTTGAGAACCGCTGCCTTAGAGGAAACAAGCAACTAAGCATGTGCCAGTTAGAGTAAACCCAGAGTCCAACCTCCCAATCAGGGACAACCTGACTTCTCGTCCACTCAGAAGCAAGCAAGACTTACTGGAAAACTGCAGCTCAAAGCCCTTGCTGGTGTTCTCGGTGTCGGTGATGAAATCAAGCCACAGGCTGCTGGATGTACTATTCAAAGTCACTCCCATCATCTCCGAGCGGCTGAATACCCCCAGCAAACGGGCAGCAGAGTTGTTGCCATCATAGACCTGGACATAGGGAGACCCCAACCCAACGTCAGCAGCATGACCTTATTTCAAACAACAGCTTCTCACCCCACAGCCCCCAGTCTCAGAGTTCAACATCGATAACAACTGTTAGGGGGGCAGTGAGTCACCAGGTACAAGGAAGATGGCGAGTGGAGCTAGTCAGTCTCAGAGTTCAACATCGAGTCACCAGGTACAAGGAAGATGGCGAGTGGAGCTAGCAACTGAACTTGGCTCCATTGGTGCCAGATCTGAGCCCAGTCCATCTCCGTGTGAACTCAGTCTCTAGGAACTGCCTGCTGCTCTGACCTTTCCAGTGGAGACCTGCTCTTGTTCCCCTAGCCCCCATAGGGCACCAGCTTAATCTTCAGCAGCCTGGGGAGGCCAGGCTGGGGCTGGCTGCCTGCCCAAGCCATCTGTTTCTGCAGACAGGCACGCTGAAAGCATTCGACATCTCTGCATCGCTAGACACTTGGTCCTGTCCTTTCAGGAGATGAGACAGCTGTCCTCCTGCTTGACCCCTCCCCACTGTGGCAGTGGCCTCAGACTTGACCACTTTTCTGGACACGGCCCCTGGGATCCAGGCAGGATGGAGTTAAGATGACCAGCATGTCATGGTACTTTCCCATCCTCAAGCTCAGTCTCTGCTCCTTCTCTCCTAAAATAAGGACTCCAGCGAGGGCCTGCTGGGCTTGCCAGGGGTGGGATCGTGCCGGCATCTGGCTTCCCTGTCCCATCTGTCCCCTGAACTTTTGAGCACCAGCCAAGTCAACAATCATCAGAATAATGAACTGGCCTCCCAGGTCTCAAGGTTGCTGCTCCTTTCCAGATAATTGTACAAATAACAACAGAAGTTGTGATTGAGTGAAGGACCCCCTGCTGCTTTGGTAAATATCAAAGATGGGATCTATGGGTGGGCGATGAATATTTGTGCATGGCACAGGATGTGGTGCCAGCTGCCAGCAAATTGCAACAATATTTCCATTCTACTATTTATGAGGCAAAGCCTTCTAAAGGAAGCCATCCTTCAAGCTAACAGTGCTGTATGTTACAGAGATTTGTTTAGGCCCCCGGGAGCCTCAAGTCTGTTTCCAGATCTTATGTGCAATGGCTTTACGTCACTGATAGACGGAGACAATTCCGGCGTTCCAGCAGACACACAGATGGCCTCAGTTCAAAGGGTTTGGCCACTGCTGCAACTGAACTGTTATAACATTTATTTTACCCATTAAAGCATATATTGGAATGAACTGATCAAGGTATTCATCGTCCATACTTGCTAACATCACAGTAAGGGAGACAACCAGACATCATGCACTTCTTGATGGAAGACATACTACGACCTATGGAGTCATTTTGCTGAAAAAAAAAAAAAATCAAACCAGAATCAGATCAAACCATTGGTTTGATAGAGAGGACAGAGGAACACATGGGGTGATACTCTGGGGATGTGGTCAGCAAACCCAGAACATGAATGATTCCACTGGACAAATGACGACTTCCTCAACAAGTGAATTATGAGTGGGGGTTAAAGAGATGGAGGTAGAAACCTATAGATTAAAAAAAAACATGAGGCAACTAATCCAATGTGTGGACTTTATTTAGGTCCTGATGCAAATAAATTGCAAATTTAGAAAATATGATGACATTTATCAGATAATTGGAAACTTGAACGCTCATTGGATATATGATGATATTAAGAAATTGTTGTTAATTAATGAAAGTGTAACGGGAACAGGATCTTTTCCTTAATTTCAAAGCATAATTCATCCTAATTCTGAGAACAAAAATGTTCTTATTAAGTGTCATTATGATAAAATATTCATTGCAGAAAACTTATAAAAGCCCAACGAAAATAAAAGCAACTTTCATCACTCATAACATTTTGTTCTGTCTTTCTAGGCTTTGTTCTATGCATATCTTTCCTTATGCATATTTATTTTTATAAATACAACATCAAACTATAAATGCTATATGGTAACTGCTCTTTCACTTAATATAATGCACATATTTTTCAAATCATTAAATATTTTTCCCAACAGCATTTAAATAGCTCTAAGAATTTCCATCATAAAACTAACCCAACCCCCAATATAATTATTCATACATTGTTGTCCAGAATGTGTGCCCTGGCACGTAAGAGGCACTCAATAAATATATGATAAATAAATAAACCAATGCTTTCTTCTAGTACTTTTGTCCTTAAATCCACCTAGATTTATTTTGGCATATGATCTATAATAATAAAAGTGTAATATGCTAATTAGACTGCACAACCTTCCGAACAAAGCTAGGGCTGCGAGGGATGCCCAGGTCCCGGGTGCCGGAGGGAAACCAGTGCCGGCAGCCAACCTTCCGAACAAAGCTAGGGCTTCGAGGGATGCCCAGGTCCCGGGTGCTGGAGGGAAACCAGTGCCAGCAGCCAGGGGGAAGGAAGGCCTACTCTTGCACGAATTTCATGCATCGGGCCTCTAGTATAAGAATAAGATTCCATGTTTTCATTTTGTTTTTTTTGTTCTGGTTGATTAGTCATTTAACCAAACCAAATATTTCATCCAACACCCATTTTAAATCTACCATTATCACATACATAGTTATATAAACTTGGTTTTGTTTGTCAACTTTCTGGTCTATTGCATTCTTCTATTTGTCTATTCCTGTGCATGACCCATATTGTTTTAATTACTATAGTTTTATAATATAAATAGTTAATGGGGTAAGTGCTCCCTCATTTGTCTTCTTTTAACTTAAAAAAATATGCTGCCATATTTATTCTTCTAGATACACTCAAAAAGAATTTTCTCATATCAAAAACAAAACCCTCCCTACAAAAGAAAAAACCACAATCAACCTGTGTAATTCTGATAATCATTAAATGTATGAATTAATTAGAGAAAAAATGCATTTATAGGGAACTAAATCTTCCATGTACACAGTGTCTGGCTCCAATTATTCAGGTTGTCTTTTATATCTTTCCATAAA
>NW_005370065.1:1619365-1636643 GCF_000412655.1 Myotis brandtii
TGGGGATGTGCCCGCAACCAAGGTACATGCCCTTGACCGGAATCGAACCTGGGACCCTTTAGTCCGTAGGCCGATGCTCAATCCACTGAGCCAAACCGGTTAGGGCGTGGATATTTTTATATTTTTTATTGCTATTGGGAATTGGGTCTCTGTATACATTTATTTCTTAACAGAATATTGCTTGTCCATAAGAAATTGCTTCGATGGTCCAGTTCACCATTATGTACAGGTGATGGCAACATCCCCTTGAGAAATCTAGGAGAATCTATGTGCATCCGCTACATCTCAGCTTCTTTCTATTTCCCCTCTCTTTTAGATGTTTTTATTTTCCAGCTTTCTTGAGGCATAACTGATGAATGAAAATTGTATGTAATTAAGGTACACAACTTGATGTTTTGATATACATGTACCGTTACATCTGACAGCTCAGCAAGGTGGCTTGGCTTAAAAATAAATATGCTAAATGGATAGCTTCTTACACACAGTGGCAAACAATGCGATTGCTGATGTCTGCTTGAATGCACACATGCACTGGAGTTCCTCTAGGACACACATCTAGAACAGAGAAGCTGGTTGCAACAAAGGCACATCTTCAACTTTGGCAGATAGTGCCAGATTGCTTTCCGAAGAGTAATACCAATTTTATCTCACTAATAATGTATGACAGTTTTCACTGCTTTATATCCTCGCCAACACTTAGTATTTTCTGGCATTCTAATTTTTTCCAATTTGATGGGTGTGAAATGGTACCTTGCTTTAATTTGTATGTCCCTGGTTATCACTGAGGTTGAGCATCTTTTCATAAGTGTATTAATTCTACTTTCCTCTTCTGTGAGCTGCCTGCTCATACCTTTTGTTCACCCGTGAACAGGAAACCTCCCTGCATTTATTTTAATGTCCTCCAAAATAAGGTTTTATTTTCTCAGTAAAGATTATGCACATTTTTGTTAAGCTTATTCTTTATACCATATAGTTTTGTTTCTATCATGAATGAGATCATATCCTCCCCGCCCCGTCGATTATGTTTTAATTGGTTGTAGAAACACCAGCAATTTGCTGAATTCTCTTATTGGTTCTGATAGTTTATCAGTTGATTCTTTTGTATTTTTGGAATAAGAGACATTTTATATATTCCTTTCTAAATTTTATAGCTTCTTTGTTCTTTCTATCTTCTTTTGGGGGGTGGTGGTAAATTATAGTGGCTTGGAGAGGCAGTATAATGTTGAATACAATTGGAGATAGAAGTACTGGTCTTAGACCTGCCTTTACTGGATATCTTTAGGAAGTGTTGTCATTAAGAATAATGTTTGCTGTAGGTGTTGGTAGAAACTTTTTAGAAGATTAAGAAAGTTCTGCCTTTAGTTGTATGAGATATTTTTAAAAATCATGGATGATATATAATTTCATTACATGATGTTTTGGGGGGGGCATTGATTGGCAGGATCATGTATTTTTCTCTTCTGTTTATAGGATATTAGGTTGAACCACATGCATAAAATTGCCAATATTCAATTAGTTTTGACCAACAAAAACGGCAATTTCATAGTGTGTGCCGAATAAATAACAGTATGAGCTTTTCTAATGACACATATCCTCACATTCCTGGAATCAATTCCACTTAGTTTTAATACCCAGCTAGATGCAATATATTGTATGTAGAATTTTTAGACCTATGATCGTAGGTGAGACTGGCCTAGTAGCTTCTGTTCTTATGCTGCCCTTACTCAGTTTGATGTCAATGTTTCTACTTGTTCCTCATTTAAATAAAATGAATTAGGAGATGGATCCTAATGTTTTTCTTTTCCGAGACAGTTTGATTATTTCAACAATTAATTGTTCCTTGAAGTTGTTAGTTGCAAAATAGTCTAGGCCAGTGGTTCTCAACCTTCCTAATGCCGTGACCCTTTAATACAGTTCCTCATGTTGTGGTGACCCCCAATTTCATTGTTACAAATTGAACATATTAAAGCATAGTGATTAATCACAAAAACAATATGTAATTATATATGTGTTTTCCGATGGTCTTAGGCGACCCCTGTGAAAGGGTCGTTCAACCCCCAAAGGGGTTGCGACCCACAGGTTGAGAACCGCTGGTCTAGGCCCAGGGCCCTTGAAGGAGAATATGGGGGAATCATAATTTATTGGTTTATTCAAATTTTTTCTTGATGTTAATACTTTTATATATAAAAATTCCATTTCATCTAAGCTTTCAGATATGTGGCTTATAGTTGTTCCTAAATATCTTTTTACTATTTTCATAATTTCTATGACTATGTTCTTTTTTCCATCATTAATACTATATATTTGTGACTTCTTCATTCCTTGATCAGTCCTGCCAGGTTTGTCTATTTTACTAAAGTTTTCAAAGAAATAGTTGGTTTTGTTGATAATTGCTATTTTTTGTTTTTTAGTCATTTAGCCTTTATCTTTAAAAGTATCTTTCTTGCCTGGCCAGTGTTGCTCAGTGGTTAAGCGTCAACCAATGAACCAGGAGGTCATGGTTCGATTCCCCGTTGGGGCATATGCCTGGGTTACAGGCTTGACCCCCAGTAGGGGGCATGCAGGAGTCAGCCCATCAATGATTCTCTCTCATCACTGATGTTTCTATCTCTCCCTCTTCCTTCCTCTATGAAGTCAATAAAAATATATTTTAAAAAAAGTCTTTTTCTCCTACTTTCTTTGGATTTATTCTGTTACATTATTCAAACTATCTAAATCCTTATATGCCAGAGAGTAACAGAGGTATATTAAAATCTTCCATGGTGGCTGTAACTTTATTAAAATTTTTTACATTTCTGCAGTTTTTATTTAATTTATTCATGCTATATTATTTGGCACATAAAGTTTTACTGTGGATTGATTGTACATTTTATTAATATAAACGCATCTTCTTTTTCATTTCCTTATGCGATGTGGAAGAGTCTCTCTAATTTATCTTATAATAAACTAATTTCATTTTTCTGTGGTTTACCCTCTTCTGTTCATTGCCTCCATTCCATTTTTTAATTGGGTGATCATGTTTTTCATCTCTATTCAATCTTTCCTCATCTCAGATTGCTCTGCTTTCATTATTGCCTATTTTTGTGTCATAAATATAATATTCTCTCAAATCTTGTTAGGAATACAAATTAGGAGCTTTTAAAGTTTTTGTTTCCCTTTGTTGTTTAGAGAGGGGCAATTAGCTCTGACTGTTCAGATGGGTCCCTTCCTCTGACCTACTGAATATTTACACATCCACACATCCAGTTGATTTTCTGTTGGCACATTACAGAGGGAGAGTAAACATGGGGGAGGGAAACATCCAGTAGTCTGTGGGGGTGAGAAGAGTTAAGCTGGAAGAGGCCATAGTAGGAGCTCTGCCTGCTCCTGGTGCTACAGTGTGTGTGTGTGTGTGTGTGTGTGTGTGTGTGTGTGTGAGAGAGAGAGAGAGAGCGAGCGAGCTGACATTCCTGTTTTTATGTCCCTGCACTCACTTCAGGGGAGCCTGTAGAAGATTCACCTGCTTCATGGGCACATGCATAGAACTGTCATTACATACTATTGCATTTAAAGGTCTGTCCTGTCTTGCCGATATTAGGGGCCAGAATACAAGAAATCCGATGGTCCTGGGAGACAGCTAGAGTATGTGTGTGGGTGAGGTTTAAGACGTATTAAAATGAGTTAAAAAATGTACTGGCCTAGGATGAAAATGAAGACTCTGTGTGAGATTTCCCTAATAACCGACTTTAATTAAGGCAGCTCTTTGATAAATCCTCCAGTCAACTCATTGATTATACGCATACACACATACCACACATTACTGGAGATACACTCTTAAGCAACACACACACACACAAATACAAGTCATATGTATGCTCAATGTCTGAACAATTTCCTCTCTATAACCCCCTCTATCATCCAGTCCTATCATTGCTTTCTCTTACATGTATCTTAAACCTACCTTCTTTACCCCCACTGCCACACATAGGCCATCATCATGATGCACTGAAATAGTCTACGAGTGAACCAAACAAGTGCTCAAAGCATACATAAGCACGTGCACACACACACACACACACACACACACACATCAAACAAGTGCTCAAAGCATACATAAGCACGTGCATGCACACACGCACACACACACACACACACATAATACACTGAGACAAGTATGCACAGACACAGATCCCTCAAACCCAATGAATTCTTAGACACAGATTCACACACGTGAAAACATATCTATACATATATTTATATCCACAAACATATCTACACTAGTGCACACACACATGCACACAGCTCTTCTTTACCCAGGTTGATGGTCAGAGTTCACAATGGAAAACATGATCCATTGGCCATTTTAAATGAATATATTATTCTTTTCTTCTTATTATGTGGTCAACCCATAATCAATCACATATGTATTTGAGAGCAGTCAGCTCCTAAGCCACATTCTGGGATACTCACATACCCCTTCTCTCTTTTAGGTTCTCACTTTCTCCCAGGTGGTGAGGATAATATCTTGGGACTCAGGAGGGCAGAAGAAAAGTTTGGGTCATTCACACAGAGATAAGTGAGTGAGTGCTGACCACACTTTTGCATACTATAACATACATGCGCTAAACAATCTACCAGCGTTACCTTGAGGACATCGCCTTCAGAGAGTTCAAATGCCCTGGCTTTAAGCTGAATCCCCTTCCCCGGCTGGGTCTGGATGGAGTAGATGCATTCATGGTTGTTATTGTAGTTCGCAGGAAAGTTGGGGGACAGCAAAGTGCCCTGAGTGCCCGTGACTGAATTCCCACACTCAGCTGGAAAGAGAATCACAACAATCACAGATTAACTCCCATCAGCTACATCCGGAAAACAGCTCACAGCGCTGGAGAACCTTACAACGTTGACAAGCTGTTTGCCTCTCTACCTGCCAAAATGCCTATTTATCTGTCCATTTGTCTGCTTATCAAAGCTTTTTTTTTTAACACCTGCCCTCCTACAATTCTGCCTGGTTTCTTTATCTCTCTCATTCTGTTTGTCTGTCTCTCTTCTGCAGAAACAGAAACGAACCCATCAGATACCATTTACTTTCACAGCGCTATGAAGCAGCCATTCCCCACACCTGTTCACATGGTATCATAGCAACAGAAATGACCGAGGAGGATGTCAGGGGAGGATGGCGGCAGCCAAGTGAGGAGACACGAAGCCTTTCTGTATTGGAGGATAGAAACTGAGACGTTTGTCTCTCTTCTGCAGAAACAGAAACGAACCCATCAGATACCATTTACTTTCACAGCGCTATGAAGCAGCCATTCCCCACACCTGTTCACATGGTATCATAGCAACAGAAATGACCGAGGAGGATGTCAGGGGAGGATGGCGGCAGCCAAGTGAGGAGACACGAAGCCTTTCTGTATTGGAGGATAGAAACTGAGAGAGGACAAGATCGAATAATAATTGCTAGCATCTCAGAGCTTCACAAGGATCATTTCAGTCATTAGTCACAACAAGCAACCCCATAAGGTAGTCCCAGTTTTAAAGATAAAGAACCTTATGCTTTACAATTTAGATCAAGTCTCCCAATTTATGAGGAGGAGGGGGCTGAGAACTCAATCCCTGTTGGTCCTGGAACTTAGGGGCCCTGAAGCTCAGGGGAAATTTTTCCCACGGACCCACTGGAACCCTGTTCTTTCAATGGGCTAATGAATTCACACCCTCTTCTCAAATATTTTTCTTCTCTTCAAGAATCAGTTATTACTTCTGCATTGTCCCCATAACTTTGTTTGTAGCAGTTATCATATTTTACTTGACTTATTCCTATCTCCTCCACTGCACTGAGGATCTTTTAGGGCTTGGTCATAGCTCTATATCCCAATGCCTGTTCAGTGCCTGGGTAGGGCGGCCATGAGCAGACAAGAGGGAAAGGGGAAGTACCTCAGTGGCACGGCATGCTTTGAAGAACCCTGCAGTTGGCTTCCCAAGGTCTTTAATAACTGTGACGCCTCTCCCTGTTACTCCCCCTATCACAGCATCTAGAATACTGCACCCTGGTTGCTTGTTACTGGCCTGGATCCCCCACCCAAACTATGATTACTTGAGAGCTAGGGTCATGCTTAATGAATCTATGAATTGTTAAGGCTTAGCCCAGATCATCTATAAAATAAATACTTGCCAAATGAACAAATGAATTAATACAGAGTACACTGACCTCAGGAGATGTACAATCCTAAAAATAATTAGGTTCAGAGGGATGTTAAAACACAAGTCTAGGTGGCAGGTCCATTTTTTTTGTCTGGACATAGAAGTAATTTGGAGAATTTATTGAATCTTTGAAACTGATGTAACAAGTCGGCTTCCTCTGAATCGTCCCCCAGTGTCCATCTTCTAGGCATAGTCCTTGGCAGAAAGCACCCTGAAGTCATCCAATGGGCCATCGCTTTGACCATATATTCACCCCTAATGACCCTAAGCCTGGAGTACTAGGCCAGGGCAATGTAAGCAAAGCATGTGATGTACATTCAGGCTTGGTTATACCCTGTGTGTTCTCTGGTTCCCAAGGCTGCTTCTTAGACCTTTGAAGATAGTGACCATGTTCCACTACCAAGTCCCAACTTTCTCAGTGGGTTCTTTCCAGTTCAGGACTGGCTTTAGTTTCCTAAGACTTTAGGTTAGTCATTACTATGGACTGTATGCTTGTGTTTCATCCCATATTCATATGCTGGAGTCCCAATCCCCAATGTGCGACCTTTGAGAGGTAATTTGGTTTAGATGAGGTCCTGGTGATGAGATCAGTGTGCTCATAAGCAGAGGGAGAGTTCAGAGCCCTCGGTGCCATGTGAGGACACAGCAAGAAAGCTGCCATCTGCAAACCCCAAAGAGGGCCATCACCAGAGTGGATCTGCCGGCACTTTGACCTTGGACTTCCCAGCCTCCAGAACTGTGAGAAATAAATGTTTGTTTTGTAAGCCACCTAATCCATGGTATTTTCTTAGAATACCCCAAACTGCCCGAGATAGCCATGATCTGGCTTTCCGGTACCTAACCTCGGCCTGTTTGCAAATGGACCAAAGGTGCGTGATGAATGTGTGAGCTAGGCATAAAGCTAGACAGACAGAGGTGGGCAGGTACCCTGGGGGCTGCTGACCCTTTAGGTAGAAATGTTTCTAGAGTATGTAAATTTTCTGGGTGCATCAGATGAGGGGGGAGGTTTGGGAGGGAGTGATGAGGGCTATGTACAGTCAGACATTTATCACTCAGTCACATCACATGGGAGGCTCTCCAAAACAGCTCTCCATCCTCTCTGGGGACACACCCCAGTTCCCTCCATCGAGGGAGGGGCAAGTGCTTCAGTGAGGTTGGCATGGAGTTTGGAGGCAGAGAGATAACTTATATCTACTCTCTAAACTTCAACCTCTTCATCTGCCTTCGTCTGTACAATAACACCATCCTCATAAGACTACAGAAAATAAATGCATGAGATTTGATGACAAAATAGGTGACCATATGGGGAGTGGTTAGCACATAGTAGGCCCTTTAACAAGTACTATTCCTCCTTTCTTTCCTCATCGATCCCAAGTGAATCTACGCAGCTTACCTGCTTCCATCTGGAGGCCTAACTGCCTGTGCTCTGGGACTACCAGAAACCCCGAGAAATTTCTTGGGAAGCATGTGTTAGCTGCCTGATATTCATAGCACCCGCACTGTTTCTGACACCTCTTGCCTTCCACCTAGTTCCTAAAAATTGGCTTCCCTTAAACATGGGCTTTGGCATATTACTGGATCCCCTTCCTGTCCCTGGTTTTCAGCAAAACAGCTGTAGGCCCATCTCTGCCAGCATGACCCTCTCTTCCTCCCCACATGCCCAACACCTTTATAAGGAGGGAATCAGGGTTGAGAGCTGTGGATGGGGCCAATCACCAGGTCCTCACCCCCTTGCACTTGCCCTGGGTACCAGGGAAGGAATGCGAGGATAGAGTGATGTGCTTCTGGGAGTTTCCAAAGTTAACGGAGGAGGTGAGCGAACAGATGCACTAAAAAGCCAAACACGAGCGTAAGTGGAAACAAATAAATGTTCCAGAGAAACAAGCAGTCACATGCCCAGGAGAATGCTGCTGCTGGTTCAGGCATCTGTGATTCCCATCAGCAGAGGTCTCACCAAGGGCAGGGGCTGTGTCTTATCCATCAGTCCGGGGCTCCCGAGCTAGAGGGTTAGGTCTTCTCAATCACACGGGAGCTCCCAAGGACAGGGCCAGGCTCTGTGTGGCAGACAGGGTCCTCCGGGGTCAGGACTGTCTGTTCCACATCAAGTTCAGGGGTCCCTGAGGTCAGGGGCTGTGTCACCCCATCACACCATGAATTAGAGCCCAGAGCTTTCATCTCCTTCTAGGCTGGGAATGTTCCTGGAACACTGTGTGGCCAAGTCGTTCCATTTACACCCACAGGGCACGTGGCAGCTGGGAGCCTCCCTGGTGGGCATTCCCATGAGACCTGCAGCCTGCGGTTCTGCGGCAGGGCTGGTGGTTCTTAGAGGGGATTATAATTGCTGTGTTATTAATAACATGTGCATCAGAAGAAAAATGTAACAATGAAAACACTGTGAGGTGTCACGAATAAACAGTAATTAGAATAATAAGGTAAAGAATGAGTTTATGCAATGAGATCAAGGGCAAAGCTGAGGGAGTGTGCACTTGTTGTCCTGTATAATCCCACTCAAGAACCCCCCCGCCCCTCAGAGCCACTTAGCTGAGGATATTTTCCCAGAGAAGAAAAGAGCTGCTAACAGCTAGATACAAACTGAACCTGCACAGGGCAGAGACGTGTGTGTCTGAATGTGTGCCCAAGTCGGGGTGGCTGAATGCTCAGAGGGACGGTTCCAGGAGAAAGGATAAACTTTGGGATTAATTGGTCAGAAATGGAATTCTGCATCTATTTGTATCACTGTTTCCTTTCTGAGATTGTAAAAGGTGATTGGATATTGGTTACCAGTAAATAATATGAAAAGGTTATTGGTAAAATTATGATAATTATAGGCACCCTGCGGTTTATGTAAATGATGTCACCGAATGGGGAATAGAGCCTGAGTTGGATATTGTTATCTCCAGTGGGGGCTGAGGCTTGGTGGCCTCTCCAAGGTCTAACAGCTGTGAGTGGCAGAGCAGAGACTTGACCTTGAGCCTGGAGCCTGTGCAGCTCGAGCCCAGCCCGCCTTGCAGCCTTTCTGCAGCTGTCCCCTGCAGGGCCCTGGCTCCATGGAGTTCTGTCCAGCAAGGCTGACCTCCAGGCCCTCATGACGCCGCTGCGTTTCTGTTAGCGTAGTGTTGCTTTTATCTGTTTGTCGAACTGCAGTTTTATGTACTATTTCACTCTGAGCGTGAGCTCCATGGCTACCAGCCAGCATGGTAAGTACTCCACTAATCCGGCTTGTGTTCCTTGCAGCCACATGTGGCAAGTATTAAGCAAGCAGAGCCGTCAACCTTACAATGAGGGCCAGCCAGCAACTGTCCCTGCTTCCTGCGGTCACCCTATTTCTCCCCACCCTCTGGGCCCAGAGCTCTGGCAGGGAGGCCAGCAGGGCCTTGGATCAGACTCCTGGTTCCAACTCTCTAACCCAGCGGTTCTCAACCTGTGGGTTGCGACCCCTTTGGCGGTCGAACGACCCTTTCAAGGGGTCGCCTAAGACCATCCTGCATATCAGATATTTACATTACGATTCATAACAGTAGCAACATTACAGTTATGAAGTAGCAACGAAAATAATTTTATGGTTGGGTCACAACATGAGGAACTGTATTTAAAGGGCCAGAAGGTTGAGAACCACTGCTCTAACCTCATCATCTACCGTTCTCCCTGATGCTTGCTCCAGACGGGCCTCTGCGCTGCTCCTCAAGGCTCAGGGCCTTGACCTCTACTCTGTCTTCTCCCAGATATGAGTGATTAGTTTCTTGAATCTCCTCTGAGCTTCTAAAATGTCAGCTCATCAGGGAGGCCTCTGCTGACCACTCTTTTTAAAAGAACCACCTCCGGCACTTCCTGAGCTGACTTAATTTATCTCAATGCTGCCTGACGTACTACATAACTATGGGTTTACAGCTGATCTCACTCCCATCACACCAGTACAGGCGCCCTCTACCCCAACAGCGTGGGCCTCTCCATGGGCAAAGGTCCTACCTCCTTCCTACAGGCCCACCCCCGCACCAGTGTTCTACCCCGATTTCTCTGCAAGAGGCATCCGGAGCCATGGGGATGTGTTAGGAGTGGGAGGGACAGTATGGAAGTCAATTTCATTTGAGTGCCTACTATGGATCCACTTTACACAGGTCAGGTCAGGCTTTGGAACAGCCCAGGAAGCAGGAATAGGAGGCTGGAGCAGAAGGAGGTTAGGCCACCCAAGGCCCCACTGCAGATAACTGGCTAAGGCAGTCCTCAAACCCAGGCCTGTTGGCCTCTTGGCCCGTGTGTGTTCCACCACCTCACACCGATTGACTAAAGCTTGGCCCACCCCATTAGTGAAGCAAAATGAAAGCACGTGACCACCTACCAACACACCTTGGCAGAGGCGAACTCCACAGGCGCCGTCTGCCCCCCAGGCACGTGATGCGGGCCGTGCCCTCCAGACGGTACCCGGGGAAGCAGGAGAAGGTCAAGGTGTCGCCTACACCAAACTGCAAGCCCTTCCGGATGCTGTAGGCGGGGACTTCAGGCTCCTCGCAGGGCTCCAGGTCGTATTCTGGAAGGGCAGCAGGAGAGCGGGGTCAGAGACAGAAGACGGGGTCACAGTGGAAAACACCAGGGAGAGACGATCCAGAGAGAAAGACAGATGGAGGCACAGATGAAAGACAGAGCACACACACAGCGATCCACAAAGGCGAAGGGTAAAGGGGAGAGAGCCTGAGAGAAACAGAGGCTGACAGACCAGTGGTGAGGCAGGGGTGGGACACACGGGCTGTGCCTTGGGTGGTCTGGATGCCTCACTGCCATGAATGGGGGGGAGAGGGGTACAGCGCTCTGGAACCTGCTTCCCAGGAGATTTCTGTGGTTCCTTGTGACTTGACCCCTCCCTCCTCTCCCCCTTCATCTCCATATTAACCCTGAGCTGCAGGGTGTGCAGACTGTCCCGCCTCTTTCTCCCAAGGCACTCATCCAGTTCAATCCAATCAGCCTGGTTCAGAAGGGTCAGAATGTATGACCCAGTCGAGGGAAAGCTCCACTTGGAAAAAGAATCCAAATGCTCCGCTCAAAGCCGCCTCCGTGATGCTGGCACTGGAGGCAGATGGCAAGCGCGATGGAGTGGCATTTATGGGCCCAGGACCTGCCTCGTACCTCTAGTGACAGCATAGATGTGAGCACCCCCTGTCCCCGAGGGCATCTCTCTGTGTGGTGGGGAGGAGGGTCCGTCTCAGACAGATGAGGCACAGTGGCTGGCCAGGTCTCATCGGAGGCCAGCCCAGGCACCTGGCAGGTGGCTTCTGCTCGGGGGATAGAAGGGGGCTGAGCTGGGCCAGGCCCACTTCCTAGAGGCCAGATGTCTCTTGCCCAACCTGGCAGAGTCCATCTGATATCTCGGTTCCTGGCTGGGAAGGGGGGACCCTGGGGAGCAATGGGATAAGGGCAGCAAAGGGGACTTGGTACTGGAGGAGCAAAGGGTCCTGTTTTCTCCCTGAATGCCACAGTAAAGAGTTTACTTTTCAGGATTCCTAAACACAGAGACAAATATCTATTACTTCTAGGTTAGCATTGGTGAAGAAGCCCAAATAAAACGAAAGCACTCTGATATGTTACCTTCCAGCCCCCTTCTTCCTCTCCTCTTTTCTAAATGGCTGGCCTCTTAAATAGAAGTGGAATTGGGAGAAAGAAGTATAGGGCAGGAACGGACTTCTGTGAATTCCTCTAGGCCGGCCAGTTGGGTGGGTAATGCTCAGAGGGAGACCTAGACCCCTACAGAGAAGGAGAGCCCCCAACACCTGCTAACTCCTCCCAAGCCCATTACAGGGCGTTTGTCCAGTGTCTAACCCAGCTATCAGTCACTGCCGCAGGGAGGTCTTTCTCCCGGAGACTGGAGCTTGCAGCACTATCCATCTGCTGGGAGACCAGGGCTGGCAGCAGAGAGCGAGACGGGGTACCCTTCCCCCAAGGGACCTTCACAGGCATTACCTGAGAAGGTGATGTTGAATCCTTCATAGGACATAGAGAAGTCGGAAATGAAGCGGACCTGGGCGGTGAAGTTGCCATAGAGACCAGCGCTGATGGGGGCTGGCAACCGCGAGCCCGTCAGCTGCCGCAGTGGCTGGGTGAAGCTGCCGTTCTCGGTGATGAGGAGGTAGTCATGGCCACTCTCCAGGTGGAAGGTGTGGAAAGTGAAGAACACACCTGCCAAGAGACCAGAAGGGTGACGGTGAGATGGCTGAAGCAGCCCAGCTGCAGGACAGGTCCTCCACAAACATTTTCAATCCGTAAGTGTGGGTGTGCAGAAGTACAAGCCTGCACTGATGAGTCCATGTGGGTGAACCTGAATGAATGAACCGTAATGAACTGGGTCACACCACTGCCCACAGGTCTGGCCACGGAGAAGCACACTGCTTCACAGTTGTCAAAATTTGAAAGGGAGATTTATGGCTAGTTCTATGAGACTGCTTCATCGCCATTCATTCATTCATTCATTCACAAGCATTTGCATATTTGTTGAGTGCTTCCTATGGGCTAGGATCCAGGGCCAGATAGGTACAAGGGGATATACAAGACATTAAACAAATAGCTACAGTAGAATGATGATTGCTATAATGAACACAGGCCAGATGCCACGGGAAGGGGGTGCAGAATGGGAAGCAGTTTGCAGCAGGAAGAGGGGAGTGTAGGACAGCCTCACTAAGGAGTACACATTTGACTTGGGTCTTAAAAGGATGCATAGTGCTTAACCAGGTAAGAAGGGAGAGGGCGTCTCAGGCAGGGGACTGGTGTGTGTGTGAAGGAGCTGTGGGTTCCAGGGCTCAGGGAACCGCACAGTGTGGCTGGACACACTCAGCAGGAACAATCTGGAATAGAGGTTGGGAAGGCAGGCTGGGACGAGGCCGGATATTTTTCTGGGGCAATGAGAAGCCAACCTATCCAGAGTGGATCAGATTTCAGGCTTAGTAAGATGCTGATGGCTGCGAGGAGGACGAAGTGGAGGGAGAAGAGGCAGAGAGAACAGTTAGAATGATGGCAGCCGTGGGCAAGAGGGGCAGAGGGGCTGAGAAAAGGAAATGGACACAAGACCCCAGGGAGGGCGAAAGACAGAAATAGCAGCAAAGGTGCAAAGGAGAAATGAAGGCATGACTGAGAGTGTCTTGACTCAAAGGAAGGTGATGTATTTCGCTACCTGGGGTAGCAGGTGGTGGGAGGGTAATGGATTTAGCTTTGAACACTCGTGTTGTCAACATCTAAGCATTGATAGCTAGTAGGCATCTGGGAGCATAGATTTGGGGTTCAGGATTAAGGTGGGACTACAGCAGTAGATCTGGGAGTCGCCATCCAATAGGCGCTATTTGAAGCCATAGCATGGAGAAGGGGCCGGAGGAGGGCAGAAGCACATCAGAGAAGGGGCAGAACGGAGTCTTGGGCTGGAGTGGCATTAGGGAGACAGGCAGAAGGAGGAGCAGTGAGAGGAAGAGAAAGGGAGCGCTCTACTGAGGGGAAGGGGTGAAGGGCACTAAATGAAAACAATAATATTCATGAACATTTGTGTGTCACCGTCCTACACGCTCTGTTACTCTTCGGTAGGCCCCTATCCATCAGAAGGGGAGATATGAAAACTCATTTAATTCTGCTATGGCATGGGTACGATTATTCTCATCTCCATTTTACATCTGAGGAAACGGAGGCACAGAAAGAGAAAGCCATTTGTCCGAGGTCACAGCTAGCAGGTGGTTGAGCTGGATCTGAACGGAGGTCATCCGGCCGCAGAGGCTGTGCAATAAGCTGCTACACGACGCTGCTTCTCACACCACAGAAAGAGACCCGGTAGCAAGGAGCAGCGGGTGTGAAAAAGGTTACAAAGCAGCAGGCTCTCAACACTCAAAGCAACCCTTGAACTTATCCAGATAAAGCAGTTGTACTGGGTGTACATACGTGTAAGTGCATGTCCACCCACAAGTGTGTGTGCCCGTGGGAGTGTATGTGGCAGATGTGCCAGGGCAGGAACTCGGGTAGACGAGGGGTGGGTGCTGGACCCAATTACTATTCAGAGTCCATGAGCCTGCAGCAGGGGCATCGCCTGGGAGTCTGTTAGGAATGCAGGGCCTCGGCCACAGATCTGAGTCAGAATCTGTATGCTAACAAGACCCGCAGGTGATCTGTAGGCACACAGCCATTTGAGAAATACTTCGCTAGATAATTACTGACACGTTTTTGATAAATGACAGCTGGATCCAAGCTCTTAATGCTACAGTATTCTAGATGTGTTCAGTCTGGCCTCTCTGTTGGTAGAAGCTAGTGAGCCTGGTATATTTGGGATTCTATGGGTAGGGGGTGGAGGAACAGAAGAGGTGGTGGGACCAGGGATGCAGCTTGTAAATGGTCTGTGCCCAGGTAACTGAGATGCATCCTTCTATTTGTTCAAACAGATCCTAAGCACATACTAAGTGCCAGGCCTGCGGGGAACACCGAGAAAAATCTGCCAGTTTAGTGGAGGAGACAGACCATCGATAGGGAGAATCCAGAGTGGGAGCCCAGGAAGAGTGAGCAAAGGTGTCTGGAGGCTGGGAAGGCTTCCCAGGGATTGCGGTCCTTGACATGACGAGTGTGAGCACGCTTGGAGACACATGGGTATGTGAGTTCGCATGGATCCTATCCTCCTGACACACAAACGTGTGCAAATGGAAAACGGTTCTTGGTCTACAGAGCTTGGGGCAGGCTCTGTGGAATGTAGGCCCTTCCCCTCGTAGCTGGAACGCAGGGCTGGTGGAGAGGGGCCAGACGCAGTAAGAGGGGCAGCGGAGTTGATGAAGCGCTTCGCCTTGCACTCTCTTCTTCTGCATGCAAACACAGCCCTCCACAGGAGGGAACGCTTGGCAGGGATTCTAAGGATGAGTAAACAACTGAGATGAAACCCCTGGGCTTCCCAGCTGTGCTGATTGCTTGGGGCTCTTCTGGCCACTGTGAGAAAATGAAGCCTTTGTCACAGAAAGCGAGGCCCCAGGTTGGCACTTGAATCCAGAGTTGGTGTGACAGATACACATAAACGAATACTTCACTGGAGTGAACCACGCAGAGTCATACGAAGGACATGGATCCCAGGCCGGAGCAGAAAGACAGGGCTTCGGAGGGAGACAGACCTGTGTCAGAGCCCACCCACCTGCTGAGGGGCTGGGACACAGCTGCTCAGCACACCCTGAGTTTGAGTTTCCTCAACTACAATATGTGGATGACAGTGTCGCCCTCTCAGGGGACATATAATCCTTGGAGTGAGGAGTGATAGGGACAGCATATGCAAAGCGCCATGCCTGGCACATAGTAGGTGTTCTCTTTGCTCAGCTCATCTAACTCCCAGACCATCTTGTGGATTTTAGGAAATATGTCAATCCTGGGGTCTCAGCAAGGATACCTTCTCCGGGCTCCTGAATTGGCTGTTCCCTTGGGCTGCGTGTGTAGCAAACAAATAATTCTGCATTTCCCAGAGTTCTGAGTTTCTACTGATAGCCTTCTGCCTGTTGGGGAGCAAACAGAGTGAGGAGCCTAATAGGTCTATTTACCCGAAATGCTCTTACAAGCAGCGCCCCCTTGGAGAGGGTCTGGGTTCACTCTAATTCAATTCATATAGATATTTCTTGAGTTTCTTATGAGCCAGGCATAGAGCCGAGCCAGGAAAACTGCAGGAAACAAGGCAGACATGTGTCTGAAAGAACTGAGTCCAGGGGGAGATAGAGGATGAAAATGCAAGTTCTGTGCAGTGGGGCCAAGGGTGGACCTGGGAAGGTGCAGGACCACTGGGGTCCCCAGAGGGGAGCCCAACCCAGACCTGAGGCCGGGAAGAGGGGTTGGGAAGGCTCATTAGAGGAGGTGAATTCAGGAGGATGAAGTGCTGGCCACGCAAGGGGAACAGTGCAGAAGAGAGGACTGAGGGAAGAGGAAGTGTCACAGAGAGAAGAAAATCAACCCGCTGTGTAAAGCTTTAGAGAGCAAAGAAAGCCCGGAAAGTTCTGGGAACTGAAAGCTCAGCGTAGTTAGAACTTAGTGTTTACGGGGCTCAGGATGAGGCTGAGAAAGGTACTCAGGGGCCCTGCTGGCTATTCTACAATTTCATAAAAGTTAGGCAAAGCCTTTAAATGACCCGGTCGTAGGTCACTGACCTCTTGTTGTTTCTGCCTGGAACCCCTTTCATCTGGCCAATTCCCACTCATCCTGGAAGAATGGCCTATGTCTCAGCTCAGGCCTGCTTCCACCTTGGGCTGGCCTCTGGATGCTCCCCACCTCTCTGCTCCATCTCGGCACTGGCCCTGCTAGATCAGAGATCTCTAGGCTTCCTCTCTCTGCCACTGGACCATAACCTTCCCGAAGGCAGGCAACACTCAGTGGCCATGTTTTCCTAGCAACCAGGATGAGTGCAAGTGTCAAATAAGTACTAAAAACCTGTTGAACTCCATTGACTTCCAGGCAAAGACGAAACACATGGCCCAGAATGACAGGGGCCCAGACAGGGAAAATCATGACTGGAGGGGCTGTTCCTCTAGGGATGGAAAGGGCTGCCTTTCTTTCCCTCTTCACGTCACGGAGCAGCTTCCAGCTCAGGCGCGGTGAAACGGCTCTGCAGGATGAGCAAAGACGCTGTCCTGATCCCTCCGCTCAAGAACAATACTGTGGGGACACGGGGACAAATGGCCTCGCCTGACAGCTGCCGGGTTCTGCCCTGCCCAAGGAGCTGCAGGCCATCTAATCCCCACAGGTCGGCCCATTGAAGGCAAAAGTGAAAGCGCTTCAGTTCTTAGATGGGGCTATACGTTGGCTTTTCTTTCAAAATTTCTTTTCTTATATAAGTAGTATACATTACATGTACCAGGTAATATGTGGCTGCACCATATATTTATCATTTCCTTACTGACAGACATTTAAATAGTTTCTAATTTTTCAATTAATAGTATGTTTTAGGAGACATCCTTGCAGCGAAACCTGGATGCACAGTTTATTTTTCTTCTTCAGGTCAATTTCAAGAAGTGGAATTGCTGGGTCCCATGGAATGTGCATTTTTAAAAATATATTTTTATTGATTTCAGAGAGGAAGGGAGAGGGAGAGAGAGATAGAAACATCAATGATGAGAGAGAATCACTGATC
>NW_005370065.1:1637517-1646241 GCF_000412655.1 Myotis brandtii
AACCTTTAGTAAATAATCCATTCTCTCTTCAGTAGATTAGAAATGACACTTTAATCACATATTAAAGACAGTCTCTCTCATACACACATACACACACACACATCCCTTTTTCTGGACCTTTATTCTCCCCCATGATTCATGTGTTCACTCATATACTCACACTAAATTGTAAAATTATTTTAGCCCATAACAACATTGTAATATCTTAAAAATTTTTTTTTGGCTTTTCTACATGTTCATTCTTGTAGATCAGAGGTTCTTATTTAAGGGCATGTGTCAGAATTAACGGTGAAGTGTTCTAAAAACATAGATGGCTGGTTTCCACCTCCAGCATAAAAAATCACAGTCTCCAGGGTGTGAGCTATGCATTAGGTGTTTGCCAAAGTGCAGAGGGGCTAAGAACCAAGACTCTAGATGAATTTCAGAATAGGCTTCTGCCTGGCCAATGTGGCTCAGTGGTTGAGCATCGGCCCAAGAACCAGGAGGTCACCGGTTCAATTTCTGGTCAGAGTACATTCCTGGGTTGTGGGCTCAATCCCAGGAGGGGGCATGCAGGAGGCAGCTGTCAATGATGCTCTCATCATTGATGTTTGTATCCCTTTCTTCCTCTCCCTTCCTCTCTAAAATCAATAAAAATATATATATTTGAAGAAAAAAAAGAACAGGCTTTTGAGGGTCAAAGCCATATTTGTCTGGCCATTGTTTATTCCCAGACCTGGTATCTGCCACACAGGTGCCATTCAATCAATATTTGTTGAATGAAAGAGTATACTAATTAATGTTTATTTTGCAACTAGCATCCCTCCTTTGTTCTTGGACACCCAAAGACCATTTCTCTTAGGGAAGGCGAGGCGACGGTCCAGCCTGGTGAGGACAGCTGAGTGACGGGTGAAGAGGACGGCTATTCCAGTATCGGAAGGACGGACATGAGGAAGAGGGAGCAGGCGCATCCTATTTCCCCGAGGACACAGAACATGGAAGGAAGTTTCAGCGGCACCTAACAGGCTATTAAGAGGGGTCAGATCTATCAAAAAATAGGTACCTATTGACTGGATGAGTTGGCCAATTCCCCACCACTGGACATGTTTAGACGTTTTAGACAGAAGTGGTGTCACTGTCTCATGGGCAGTAATTCAGAGCAGATTACCCCATTAAGGATTTGAGATTTTGGAATCACTAAGATCTCTTTCTTCCCTCATGGGGATTTTGATCTTAAAAACACTTATTTTAATACATTCTATTTGTGAGTTCTGTGATCAAAGAGAAAGGTTCTGGGATCTTTCTTATTGGTGAGAAAAACTCAGACTAAGCCCAGAGGTCACTATGTAGGGAGATCCTTATTATGGTCACTCTGACCCAGGGAATGTGGGGTCCTGACCGTGTCATATCCCAATACTGCAATGGCCCTAAAACACTCACCCTTGCCATGCGATGTTTCGATCATCCACGTGCAGTTCAAGTTGTTGGGGTAGAAGTCGGGGAACCCTGGTGACAAGATGGTCCCGCTGGAGCCTTGAATGAAGCCACCGCAGAGGGCTACAGGAGTGAAGAGGGCAGTGAAAGACTGGACTGGCTAAAGGAGCTCCCCCCAATCCTCTGGGAATCTGCCCCCCCATCTCCTTTCAAACCCACAACCCTCACTGATGGTGGGAGAGTCAGTGCCCCCTGGTTTTTCGTGGCAGGAAAGGAATCCGCTACGTTAGTGCCCGATAATGTGTCTCACCTTCACAGCTGGGCAGGGCCCGGCTCCACTGGAAGTTGGGCTCACACTCCAGGGGCTCCCCATCACTTAATGTGTAGCCCGAGTCGCAGCTGAAAGTCACCAGAGCGCCCACATAGAAGTCATTTCCGTGACGCTGCCCATTTACGGGGATCCCTGGATCCAGACAGTGGTCTGACTGCAGGGTTATAGCTGGAAAAGAGAGCCCACAGCTGGAAAAGACAGCTCACCGTCCCCACAGAGGGACCCCAGCTGACTCAGACAGGGAGGGAGGGAGGAGAGACCCCGCTTCACAGCAGGCTTAAGTTACCATTCACCCACTCATCAAATGTGCTGTCAATATCTGCCAAGAGAATATCTGACGACTGATCAGAGCAAATAAGTTGGCTGGATCATTCATTCATTCATTCATTCAATAAGCATAGGTTGAGTATCTGCTAAGGCTTTGCAACATAGATATAAACTCGAGTAAGAAAATGACCCTGTCCTAATGGCTCTCGGTCATACTTCCTACAGTGGCCTGTAGAACTGAATGACATCAGTCTCTCTAAATCGAGGCACCAGCAATGAATGTAGAAAGTGGTGAGGAAAGGTGAGTGAGTGGGAGATGCCAGCTCACTTTAACCTCACGGTCTGCAAACACTCGGTCCCTAACATGGTGCCCCCCCAATTGTCTGCACACGAAAGAGGCCTTGCTGTGTGCCCACAAGGAACGGTGTGCAGGCCGTCAGCTTTCATTGCTTCTGAGGGTTCAACTCTTTCTAAAGGCTCTTTAGAGAGAAACGTTCATTCTCTCTAAAGGCTGAGCTCTGAGAGATGCTGAGAGCAAGGGAGGGTCTCCTGAGGAGCACAGCCTTAAGAATGCCCTGGGATGGAGCCCAGTGGAAAGACTACTGGTCCCGGGCCTTTCACCCACCCGGGCCGACCCTGCCATCTGCCCCCCGAGACTCACTCTCATAGCGGAGCTGGAAGCCGATGTCCGAGTGACTCTTATCGGTGGAGAAGAGGAGGTAGAGGTAGTTGCTGGTGCTGATGAGGAACTGGGGGACCTGGGTCCCATGGTAAACCCCGATCAAGGGCGCGGAGTATGTTCGTCCATCTCGCACTTCCAGAGTATCATAATTCACCTCGGTTTTAAATCTGCCGCAGACGGAGATGAGGACTTCGTGAGAAACCCGAGGCTTATTAATGTGCAGATGACAAAAGGCCCTGTCTGACCCAGGGCTTTAGAACAATCAGATTTTGGCAGGCTGGTATATTTTAATATGATTTGCACACATTCACCAGTGATGTGGAGGCCTTCTCTACCATATTTAAGTCCTCCTCCTCCCACAGTGGACACAGCTCTCTCACTCCTCTCTGTGGCCTGGGCTGTCTCCCATCCTGAGGCCTAGAGGCACAAGGACTAGCCTCAGGGGGGTTAGAATGTTCCAGGCCAGGTCAGCCGATACAGGCCAGGGCCAAACCTTCTCTGTAGGCTGTTTCTATATGGTCTGAGAGCAAAGAATGCTTTTTACCTTTATAAAGGGGTATATTTTTTAAAAAGCAAAGTGTATGTGATAGATAACCACAAGGGCCCACAAAACCTAAAATATTTACATCTGGTCCTTCACAGAAAAGTTTTCAGACTGCTCTTCTAGACCAGGAATGCTTTGTCTAAAGTTTGTGTGCATATTAGGGTGGCTTCTCTCTCCACTTAAGGGACATAACCTGGTGGGAGCTGGAAGTGGGGACAGGGCAAGATTAGGGTCAGAGGTCAGGAAGGCCACCTTTCCACCCTAGAAATTTCAGGGTTATGCTCCGTAGATGCTAATGCCTCCTTCCACATCTCATAGCGTCTATCTGCCCACTCTCCCTCCTCTGACACCCCCAGCCTTCTCCTCACCCCTCAAGACATGGTTCCTTAAACAGCACAAACCCCACTCCTGAGATGGGGCCAAGGCCAAGGGCAAAGCCAGCACTGTGTACCCCACCCAGGGCAGCCTGTTCGTGTTCTCTGACTTGCTGACAGTGCAGCATCAGGGCTGGTCCCCACTCACCCCAGGTGCCCTCCCACGCCACTTGATGGAGATCACCTCTCACCCCTCCCCTGAGGCTCTGGTTGCAAGCACCTGTCGAAGGTGATTTTGATGGGGTAGCCAGGCTGGGCTTCGATCACCCAGGCGCAGCTCAGGGCATCCTTGTAGAAGCCAGGCCAGCCTGGGGACAGGATGGTGCCACTCGGCGCAGTCAGATGACCACCGCAGGGAGCTGAGGGACAGAAGGGAGAGAAGCAGCTTTCTTGGGGGGACAAATGAACAAAGAAACAAAAGCCCTCTCTATAAAATGTATCCGCATACAAGCATTGTTTTTGTGTCTATGAAAAACTATGTAAACTATATAAACTGTGAGTTTCGTTTACCGGGACCCGTATGGATATGTACATTTGCATCATTTGGAGTTTTATTATAGACCAGAGGGGAGGAATGAAAAGGACCCTTCAAACAAAGTCCTTGCCATTCTAGAAGGGCTGAGTACAGCTAGCACTTGGGTCACACTGGTCTTTGCTTTGTTCCTCACTTGGCTGCCAGGCCTGTGGCAGAGGCTGAGACCCGCTTGCCCTCCCGGCCACCCCCACACCCAGTACCTGGCGCTCTGGCGCTGAAGAGAGTGGGCAGAGCCCGCTGCTTGGAGCACCAGCAGGACCTACTCCACTGTGAGCTCCGTGAGGGCAGGGACCCTGTCATTACCTTACACGACTCAGGATCCCCAGCATTTAGCCCAGAGCTTGGCATAGTTGTCCCTCTCTGCTAAAATTCAGCGAGTATCTTTTTGATCAATCAATGAATGGATGGAAGGATAAATGAATGCCGTCCATGTCGATGGTCTAGGCATACCTCTGATCTTCCCAAGCTTGTAATCACTGTCCCTTGGTCTTTCTGCCCTTTCTTCCCACTCCTCTGCTTCCCATTCTCACCCACACCTTTGCCATCATTCTTGCCTTTTCCTGCAACCAGACCCTGGGCCCCCATGGTGGTCATGAGAGCTCTTTCAGTCCTCCTCCTGCAGGGCGCATGGTCGTATTTTGCTATCGAAGTGATGCTAGGCCATGTGACTATGGAAGTGACCTGTGTCCTGTCCATGTGGAAACTTGAAGAGCCAGGGCATGATCTGTGACGTTTCCTGCCTCGGTGATTGTGGAACAAGAGTGGACGTCCTGTCAAGGCCTGTAAGTGACTCTGAGGAGCAGAGCCGCTGATGACCGTGTCATCAGGTTCTACATGCAGTCTCAGAGAGATACAAACTCCTGTGTTTAAGCCACTGAGGTCTGGGGGCTGCTTGTTAACACCGTCTAATCCTGACTAATACACCTCCCTCCCCACCCCCAGGGCCGCTGCTCCTGTCACCACCACTGCCATGGACTGAGAGCCCACTCGTGCTGGGCATTTAGCTTCACATCAATAATCATGTTCAGTCTTCACAAGACACAGACCCTGTGAGGGGCTTCTATTATTTTCTCCGTGCTGACGCTAACGGAGGCTAGGTCACTAGTCCTGGTTAGCATTCTCCATCTTACAGCTAAGAGTGGTGACGCTAACGGAGGCTAGGTCACTAGTCCTGGTTAGCAAGTTAGCCCCTGCACTCAGACCTGGAAAACGGCATAAACCCAGAGATCTCAAGCTGAGCAGCCTCCCAGTGTTAAAGGAGCCCTGCTTCCTTGGCATTTCCTTGCTATGGGGCTACCAGGTGCCAGATGCCCTGAACAAGACCGGGAAGGGAACACAGCTACAGAGCACTTCTATCTCTGCAAGTTTTTGTGGATTCCTCCAGGCAATCAGTTTCATAAGATACAGCCAAATGCAGCACACCTTTCCTCTCTTAATTCTATAAACTTCTTGGCAATACCTAAATTAACTGCTAAGCATTCTTAATAGAAAGTTATAATGGGAAATTTAATTAACAAAAAAATAAACAATATAATGGTGATGATAACAGGAGACAACTCATACTGAGACATGACATTGACTTCTTTATTATCCCCATTTCACAGAGGAGAAAACCAAGGCTAAATAGGCTAAGAGATTAGATCGAGAGCTAATGAAGTTATAGCTGAGATTTAACCTCAAGACTCAAATTTGGAGAAATTCCCTGCAGCATATAACAGTGCTACAACCACGGCCGACACAGCTGAGATTTAACCTCAAGACTCATCTCCAAATTCCCCTGCAGCATATAACAGTGCTACAACCACGGCCGACAGTAATGAGCTCATGGCTACTGAGAGCTTACAAGTGCCAGGCTTATGGATTATCCTTGTGACAACTGTAACACTAAAAGGCAGACACTGTTATTATCCTCATTTTATAGGCAGGGATTATTACCCGTTTTTAGTAAGCCGAGGCTTGGAGAAAACAGGTAATTGCATAGCACCTAGATCAAACGCAGAGTAAATTGCAAATGGGTATTACCACCTCCTGGATAAGCGTCGTTTTCAAATCCTGTCCATCCATCTCTCTGAAACTACTAAAGCTTTCCTCTATTTCTCCAATGGACACGTGAGACCTAGCCGGTGGGGAGAGGCATGCTCAGCGCTCTGTCCCTGGGTCCCCCTGCAGGGACTGAACCTCAGCAGATATAGGGACTCTCTCTTGGCTCCAACTCAATGCAGGCCCAGCCTCTTTGGTTGCTGTATTGTGATCTCCTCACTCACTTCCCAGGAAGCCACAGATCACACAGTCACTCGCCTGCCTCAACTACTCTCCATTTAGTGCCTATTTATCAAGGAAACCCTCCCTAAATCTCCAGCGAAGGAAACCCAAATCCCGCCTTTGCTTGCTAGTATTCTGTCTTCTTTCTCTGCTGCGTTATTTTATTACCTTGGCTGGGTTCATCTCTTCTCCTGCTCATGTGATGGCCCAATGACCCTTCTATTCATTCACACCGTCACTCTCTCTAGCTCATCTTCATATTCCAGGGTGGCAGTTGCCAGGCAGGGAGGTGGGCAGGATTCCTAAACGCATGTCTCTTTAACATTTGAAAAGAGGCTCAATCTCACTCTCACTAAGAAAATACACATTAAAACTACAATGAGAAATTATTTCTCATCAGGTGAGCAAAACCCCAAAGTCTGATGACATGTGAGCTGAGGGAAGGCAGGTATCCTAGGATCTTGCTGGTGGAAATTTATGAAGGGAAATTTGGTAATATCCAACAAAATTCAAATGCACTTACTCTATGATCCACAAATTCTATTTGCATAACTCTATCCCTAAGATATATCAGCAAAATATGAAATGACAAATATAGATATATAGAGATATCTATATCTATCTATCTATCTATCTATCTATCTGAACTCTATCCCTAAGATATATCAGGAAAATATGAAATGACAAATATAGATAGATAGAGATATCTATCTATCTATCTATCTATCTATCTATCTATCTATCTATCTATCGCCGTACAAGGCAGCACTATATATAATAGCGAAAAACTGAAAATAGCCCAAATGTTGAGCAATGGGGAACTGAGTGAATGAATTGGGGTAATCAACAAAATGGACTATCTATGAAGCTATAACATAAGAATGAGGAATAGTCTATATAATGTCGAGGAGGGATCCCTAGAATATACTAGTATTATTAAGTATAAAAGTAAGGTAGATACGTAAATAATAAGGGTATAGTATGATTCCATATCTAAGGGTGGGAGACACACACTTATTTACTCATATTAACAATCAATATTAGAGTAACCTAAAATCTCAACATTACCTATGAAAAAGGGAGTGAACAGGGTACAGAGGCCAGGGATATAAGCTAGACTCTCTCAAGTATATACCTTCTCTTAGGTTTAACTTTGGAACTTTGTAAATATTTTGCACAATTAAAAAGAAATAATGACATTTGATAAGTCATGTCTCAAAACTAAAAAAAAAACAGAGGAAATAAATGAATACAATCCTGTATCAGTTAGTAGCATTATCACACATGAAGAAAGGAGTGAAAAAATTAAGAACACTGTAATTTTGATAGCCCAACCCTAGTAGGATATGGGGAGAAAAACTGAAAGAAAACCAATGTAAACTATTTCCAGTACTGACACTGCTGTAGGTAGTACTGGCCTCACAGTTCTGAGACTCCTGGGTATGCATGGTGGGTGGGAAATTGTGCTGGTGGTGTAGGGAACTGGGGTTTTCAGCAAGAGAGAAAGGAGGTACAGATATGACACGACGAAGTTAAGTAAAAAGGAAAACGTGTTTGTACATTGGAAATGAAGTGAACCCACGATGCATTTTATCCTTAAAAATGATTTCTTAGCTCTGTTCATTGAAAAGACTTAGAAACAAGGACTTACTCAATAGTAAGAAGGAGTGCACAGTGTAGAGAGGCTAGGAATAGAAGCTAGAGCCCAGATTCTAAATATAATTTTCCACTTAAAAAACAACAACTAGGGCTCCTTGGAGAAACAGTTGGTCTAGGTCAGGGACAGAAAATGTCAAGATGAGGTCGGGCTAAATTTCAAAAGGTTCCCACTGGCCAATGGGACAATTTGAGAGTTGATTCAAGTAATAAAAGCAATGATTTAAGTATATAAAATACATTTAAATCCATTAGACTTTAATAATATTTAAAAATGTTCAGCTTTTGAAGGTATTAGGGAATCAACTCATTAATATGAAAATAAGTAAATAAAGGAAAATAATTAAGTATTTCTCCTGCCTTTCCTTTAGGAGTTATATCTCAGAGTAACCACACAGTTGATGCGGGCAAGTTTTCTGGAAGTATCCCAGCTTATAAAAGAGGAAGAAATGGGGAAAATGGCGGAGGCTTAGACGGACGTGTTGGTGCTTTGTCCCGGACCAGATAAGGGCGAGCAGCTGAAACGGGTACAATACAGCCCAAACAAGCAGAGGAGATTCAGCTGAGAGACAGTCTGCAGCCAGGAAAGACAGAGAACTCTTAGAAAATGGGGATGGTTAGAGATTGAGGCTGAAACCTCCCCCTGGGCGCCAGCTCAGC
>NW_005370065.1:1647583-1663314 GCF_000412655.1 Myotis brandtii
AAAAAAGAGGAAGAAATGGTAGCCTGTTGCCAGCTTGCAATCCCTAGGCTATGATCGTTGATTACTCCTAACATCCCCAAAAGAGAGACAACCAGACATTATGTTTCTCCAATGGAAGCACAGAGCCGGGTCTATAAAATATTCTGGCCCCAATAACAGAACCTAAATTTGATTAAGTTTCTAGATCTTACTGGCAATTAAAGGAAATATAAGATAGAGAGGATTATGTTAAACAACCTCCCAGGGATGTAATTGCCAAAATTCACGGTGTAAGAGACTCCTTAGGATAAATGATCTTGCTTCTTTAACAAAAAATTGCAAGTGCTGGAGGTGGACACCTATGGATTAAAGAAGACTTGAGACTCTAAGCCAATCGTAATGTGTAAACCTAACCAGGTGATTTGAAAAAAAATTATTATAAAGGAAAGAATTAAATAATCATGAAAATTTTATTGTATTAAGGGATTTTTTTAAAGGTTCATTTCTTAAAACATATTTTTATTGATTTCAGAGAGGAAGGGAGAGGGAGAGAGAGATAAAACATCAATGATTAGAGAGAATCATTGATCGGCTGCCTCCTGCGCTCCCCCTACTAGGGATGGAGCCTGCAACCTGGGCAAGTGCCCTGACCAGGAATCAACTCTGACCTCCTGGTTCATAGATTGATGCTCAACCACTGAGCCAAACCAGCCAGGGCTAAAAGCCAACATTTAAATCAGAACGATGAGGTTTAGAAAAGAGACATCATGGAACTCTAATCAGTAGACTATTTCCCAATAAATACATTTGCTCTAAAGCAAATAAATATCAAATTAATGCATATTGAATGATTTTACATAAAAGTAAAATCATTACACTTTATGGAAAATATTTTAATGATTCTTTATTTAACTGACTTTTTAAATTAATTACTAACTATTGGTACCAACCTAGAAATAGGGATATAGTTGAAATTACTGAGGAAAGGGCAAAATAGAACCACTGTAAAAGGAAATAAGGCAGTATCTACCCAAACTACAAAGACTTTTAACACAACAACCCAACTTTATAACAAACCTGCACAGGTACCAAATGACGTCTGGACAATGTTAATCACTGAGGTACTACTAGTAATGGCAAAAGACTGGCACCAGCCTAAGTGTCCATCAGTAGGGGACAATTTGTATGTAGTTCTGCACCCATGCAGCCCACATAAGAATGAGGAAAACACTCACATACTGCGAGGAACGATCTCCAAGATACAGAGCTAAATGAACAAGCAACGTGCTAGGTGGTGTACAGAGTTCCCTACTTTCTGTATATTTGGGGAGGGGAAGGGGGAATGGGTATTGGAAACAATAAGTAAATATACATAATTTGCTTGTACTAAAAACAACATTAGAAGAAGAAAGAGACTAATAAAAATGAAGAGAGAAAATCAGGGTTGGGATGCAGGGGTGAGAGCAAGGTTTTACAATATGTATCTTTCTATACAGCTTTGATCTTTGAATTATGTAATATGTAATTACCTATTCAAAATATCACGTATTTCTTTAAAAATAAAAAGTAATGTCTAAAGAATATACAGAATATAGGAAAACATGAAATAATTTATTTTACAGTTTATACCAGACTGTTCAACTATTTTCCTCTGGGGAGTGAGATCTGGAAATGAGTGTTTTCACTTTGAACTTTATCGCACTTGTGTATTATTTAAAATTTTATAACCACGAAGTATTGCTTTAAAAATGAAAATATATACTCACTGTAGATTATTTATCTCCTGTTCCCCCACCCCCCCATGTATTTCTTGTACACAACATTAAAAAAAATCCAGCTTGAGTCTCTGCCTTTTAATCAGGAGTTTAATTACCTTTATGTCATGACTGATATGCTTGTCTCACTGCTGTTATTTTGTTCCATGCTGTCAATTTCTGATGCTTCCATGGGGGGGGTCCTATCTTTGTCTTTTGCGACAGACAATATGTCTCCTTTTGTTCTAATTTTCTACTGGGATATGGAAAGCAGAAAACCTGCTTTCCATCCTGTTTGTGGATGATTTTAACTCTTGCATAAACAAGTTTGAAATCATACTCTCTCCAGTGATATAATTCAGGAAATATACAGTGACAGTGTAGCCAAGGGTTTGGATTCTGGCTCTGTCACTTACAAGCTGGGAGAATCCTGGGCAAGTGACTCAACCTCGCTATGTCCAATGGGGACCATAACTAACCTACTTCCTAGACTGGGGCATGGCTGAAGTGAGTAAGTAAAACACTCATCACAGTGGGACAGAATTCGTTGGCTTTTCTTTGAAAGATCAAGGAAAAGAGGAACGTGGGAGAAAGAACCAGACAGTCTTTTGTAGATGCCTTCACTACCTGGAAGTCTTTCTTGGGAAATTTCTGATTTTTTTCCTTTATTTAATCCTCATCTAAGGACATGCTTAGAGATAGGAAGAGAAGAAGAGAGGGAGAGAGGTAGGAGGGATAAGGAGAGAGAGAGAGAGGGAGAGAGGGAGAGGGGGGAAAGAGAGGGAGAGGGAGAGGGAGAGGGAGGGAGAGGGGGAGAGGGAAACATCGATTGGTTGCCTCCCCCATGTGCCCCAACCGGGGATCAAACCCGAAACCTAGGTACAGAGAGAGAGGGAGAGAGAGAGAGAGAGAAGGAAAGAGAGAAGGAGAGAGAGAAGGAGAGAGAGGAGAGAGAAAGAGAACCATCAACCAGCTGCCTACCCTATGCTCCCTGACTGGGGATCAAATTAGCAACCCAGGCATGTGCCCTGACCAGCAATGGAACTGTCAATCTTTTGGTGCACAGGAAGACACTCAGCCCACTGAGCCAATCTGGCTGGGCAGGAAGTTTCTGATTTAAACATATGGATCCCTTATGTTCTCTAGATCCGGGGTCATCAAACCCGGCCCAGGGCCACATCCAGCCCATTCACTTGTGTTGTCTCAGGCTGTTTTCATATAACGGTGGCCAAGTTGCATAGAGACCACATGCGAGGCCAAAGACACTTCCTAGCTGGCCCTTTAAGAAAAGTTTGCTGACTGCTGCTTTACATCAGTCAGATAATCATCCTTCTTTCTAAATTTATGAGAAGAAGTCTTTTTCTCCCTTGTCCCATTACAGCCTCTCAAAAACAAAGTGGCTCTTAGCATATATTAAAGATTTTTTTAAAGTCCATTAGCTTCTGCATTTAATTGTCCACAAGGTGGGGATACTTAATCAAAAACAAAACTAGAAAATTGAAAAAGTCGAAGATGCTGATTACAAAGCAGGGTTCTCCCAAGGCTGGGACACAAGGGGGGAAAGGGGCCACGGAGGGGCCAGATTCCCAGGGTCTCTCCACCTGACCTGCGTGTTAGCTCTGGGACTGGCCACCCCAGGTGGCGTCTCTCACTCCACCCCTCTCATGTGCTGCTCTCCAGGCCCCTGAAAACCAGGGTGGCAGCAAAGGCCCCTCACTCTGAGAAAAGTGAGCAGGCTCTTCTTCCCGGGGCCATGTGAGGGTCTCTCTAACAGGCTGCCCTTTATTTTTGGCTGCCTACTGTCCCCCCAGAGACAGAACGAATGGAACAGCTTTAGTTTCAAAATTAGGACTTTGCCTGTGAATAGTGAGCTGAAGATTCTCGCCTGCCTCACGTGTGGTTTTGAGTCTCTCACTGCCTTCTTGAGGGCAGGGCGGTGGTTGAGGAGCACCTGATCCTGGAGGGCGGCAGTGGGGAGAAGAGGAGGATTCTGCAGTTACCACGTCCTGACACCTCTTCGGGGGGGTCAGCTTCACTGGGACTGGACCCCACAGGCTCAGAGGCCTGGGGCCTAGGCTTCTGGCCCGGGAGTGGGGAGAATCTTGGTGAGAAGATAGGACCAAGGCCCAAAGAATTGGTAAAGAAAAATTAATAGTGGTTAGACCAAGAGTTGTCCGGAATTAGGAGAATTAGGAGAAAGGAGAGACCAGGGGAGTGAGAGACAGCAGGAAAATGTCCTGGACGAGATGATGAACATGAGGAAAACCAAAGATGTCAGAGGAGGTCGACAAGCAGGAGGGAGAAGGAGGGGCCGGCTGAGGAAAGGTGAGCGACCACCGACCAACAATCCCCAGACCCTGGGCTCCGCATGGCTGCTTCACAGGGTCACCTGCTTCACCCGCAAACAATCCCATCAGACATGCATGATTATCGCGCTCTCCAACGAGGGAATTGCCTAATCGACCTGTTCCACAGCTGGGAGGAGGTGAAGCCATGAGCTTCGTGTTGTTTCTCTGCTGCTAAAGCTCATGCGATTTCCAAAACTGCTCATCTGCTAGGGAAAATGGCAGATGAGGTTGTGCGGACCTTGCTGTGGACTTTGGAGGGTGGAAGGTAGTCTGTTCATGTCGTGATGGGGCAGGCACCTGGAGGATGGAAACGTACCACTAGATCCCCTCACGTGGAGTGATACTCATCTAACGGGTCCGATGAAAAAATGGTTCAAATCAGGTTAAAATAATGCTCACAGCCAACACACATTAAACATTGCCTCTGCCCGGCACTTCTCCAAGAACAGTGACTGCTCATGACAATCCTGTGAGGAGGTTCCCGTTATTAACCACACTTTACAGATGGGGCAACTGAGGCACAGGGAGGTCAAGTCACCTGCTTAGGGTGACTCCACTGCTAAGTTGCAGGGCAGAAACGAAAGGTGGTCTGGTGAGAGTCAGGGCTCTGAAGGCCATTAAAGGGGCTCTAACCTAATTCAAAGGTCATTCATTCATTCAGTGATTCCTCAACCAGCACTGACTGAGCATCTAAGTGCCAAACAATATATCAGTTGTGGGAATATGAGGTCAAGGATGATTCCCTAACCTCATGGAGTTTACAAGCCACTGATCACACAGCTAACACTTTTGAAGACTTACTTTATGCCAGAATCTGTCCTTTACATATGCAGCTTATTATTATCACCACCACACTTTTTCAGCTGGAAAAACAGAGGCTCAGAGGGAAAAAGTGACCTGCCAGGATTGCAGCCCAGGCCCCTGACTCGAGAGCCCACAGACCCTCTTACACGCATTGTGCTCTCTGTGGTCCCTCCCCTCCTCCTGCACCTGTCATCTCTGGGACAGTGCTCCATCGGGAAACCCCCCCCGACACCCCCCACCATTTGTTCTTCTTTCTTTCCCAGCTACTGGTCGCTGTGCTCAGATTTGGGTTTGGGGACTGGGTATGTAGAGAGGTCTCTTAGGTCTGTACCTGCTGTCCATTAAGTGAGATGAGAGGAAGAAGTTTTCTGGCTCCCAAAGGAGAGAACCACAGCCCCTGCCTCCTGAGCACTGTCATCGCTCCCAAGGGCCTATAGGATACGCATGACTCATCCATTATTCGCAAACATGTACGGAGGGCCCATTCTGTGCCAGGCACTATGTTTGGTACACAGATTCGACACAATCCTGGCCTCGAGAAGCTTAACTTGTGTTTTAAAAGCCTGCAGTTTGCTGGCACAGACAGTTAGTCTCTGAAATGAAGTAAAAACCTGCTTTGTGTGGTGAGGTAGGACTGAGGAGCTGCCACAGTAACCCCTGTGCTGGGATCACGCTGTGTTTCCTCTGGCCAGTCTGCCCTTTGTCCCTGGAGACTGACCACGGGATAACAAGGCAGCATCTAGTGGGGCACAAAAGCCAGGCCTGGAGATGTCCTGGGCATTGGGGAAATCAGCGTGAGCAAAAGAAAGAGTGGCAGCAGCTTGAAGACTCGAGAACTCACAGCACAGCCCACTCTGCTTCGGGGATGGAGCAGCCCTGGATGGGTCAGGACGCAGGGCTCCCATTGGCTGTGATTTTGAGAGTTCCCAGGTGAAAGAGGTGTTTTGATGCCTGACAGTCTACAACCAGTGTTTTTCCAGTTTAAACTCTGGCTACCAATAAAATTTCTATGCACAGTGGTCCTCCAAGCCCCTGCCATTCCAGTGCGAGGGTGAGAGGGTGGCCCTGAGTCTGAGAAGAGGAGGATGATACGGAAATGCACCCAGTGGTTCAGGCCACGTGGTCCCCTCCTCAGCCTCTCTGCACAGCCGGCCCCAGCCTGCAGGCACGCACCTTCACACCGCAGCACGGCGCTGTTCCAGACCACGCTGCCCTCCTTCAGGATGCAGGTGATGGTCTCGGAGCCCTGCGTCCCAAGGAAGCCTTCGTCACACAGGAAGGAGATGGAACTTCCCAGCTGGAGGCTGTCTCCAAACCGCTTCCCGTTCACTGGAATGCCCGGGTCCGGGCACTCATTGTGCCGGAAGGCTGTGTGGATGGGGGACAAGGATGTGATTAGGCAGAGCTGGTGTGCAGTGGGACCCCCCCAAATCAGCTTCATTATTATGGTCAACCCTAGCCCTCCACCAGTCCCCCAAGAACCCACCATGCTGGAGGGAGAGCCAGGTCCCCAGAACCAGGGACTCCATGCCACAATGGGCATAAAGCAGGTGATTCTTAAACCTGGTCTCCTGCCTTCCCAGGCACCTAATCCAATTTCCTTCTAATGAACATTTATAGACCAGGCAGTGGGCTAAGTATTTCTCACATTCACTCACTTATATCATATAATGATTCCACGAAGTAGATATTATCCCAGTTTGTAAATGAGGAAACTGAGGCTTATGCAGATCTGTCTCCCCAGTGTCAAATCCATTCCATGCTTCCCTAACTTCAGACAGTGATGGGATCACTCATGCAGCAGGTGAGCTGGGCTCTGAATCCTGTGACACTAATAGACACTAAGCAGCATGAAGCAGGTGCCCTGAAATCAGCCCTGTCGGAACCCATTTCCCTCACTCCCTCTCCCAGGAGACTGACAATGCAGGGAAGAGTCAGAGCACTTTTGCCTCTTGTTAGTTACATGGTCCTGGGAAACTTATGCAATCTTGCTGAGCCTGTGCTCCCTGACCTATAAAATGAGATCATACTTCACTTGCAGGGTTATTCTGGGGTAGAAATGAAGGTTGATATCAAAGTGGAGACTATCTGCTATGGCTCCTGATAGAGTAGGTACTCCTTAAGCCCTGTCCATTTTGGCTCAGTGGGTAGAGCATTGGCCTGTGGACTAAAGGGTCCCAGGTTCGATTCTGGTCAAGGGCATGTACCTTGGTTGCAGGCTCCTCCCCAGCCCAGGTCCTGGTTGGGGTACATGCAGGAGGCAACCGGTCAATGTGTCTCTCTCACATTGATGCTTCTCTCTCTCTTCTCTCCCCCTCCCACTCTCTCTGAAAATCAATGGAAAAAAATATCCTTGGGTGAGGATTAAAAAAAAAAAGACCCAGTGCCCTTTCTTCCTCCCGTTCCCCTCCTGCTCCTCCAAGCACACTCGCAGGCTTCCCCCGTCAGGGGTGCCACAGTTCTCGCACTCATGTCTCTGAAGCCACACCCTGTTTGCATCCCTGCTGTCTGAAGGACGGTGGTTTTGCAGTGGAGACGAGGCTCCATGGCTGCACGGGCAAGTACCACTTTCAAAAACCCAATTTACAAGCCTCTGAAATCCCCTAGTGATGGAAACATGTGCAGAGTCAGAAACCGAACAGTCCACCCTGGTGGCTGCTGGATCTTACTGGAGGCAAGAGGCTGGAGACCTGGTGACCCTCCTACTGAAGGTGAGCTGGGGGGTCTGACATGGAGAGGAGAGTGCTGATCCCTTGCAGAGCCTCCACGAAGTCCCCACACCCTTCCCTCTGACATGCAAAGCCTAGGTCAGCACAGACTTCAGTCTTCCAACCTTTCTTTATTAGGAGCTATGACCATGGGGTTGCCCTGACATTTAGAAATAAGTGGTGCCTGAAGCTAGAAGCCCAAGCGTTAACCATCTCTTTCTCCTCTCTCTCTCTCTCTCTCTCTCTCTTCCTCTCTCTCTCTCTCTCTCTCGAAGATCCAGATATAGAACTTTTTTCAGCACCTAGGAGCAAGAGCTCGAGGTCAAGGACTTAAATACTGCCCAGTTCTACCTGGCTGTTGTTCTGAACCTGTCTCTTGCCATGTGAAAAGGAATAGATTTTAGCCTTAAGATGTTTCTGATGTGGGGTCCGCTGTAATGACTGCACAATGCTCACATAGTAGGTGCTCAGTAAACAGTAGCTACTTCATCACTTTTGGAGATGTTTCACGTGGAAGGAGGAGGAGGTTTTACTCCAAGGAGCTCGAGGGGTGGAAAAGGATCACGGGTCATTGTTACAGGGACACAGATTTCAGGCATCATAAGGGGAAGCAGTCAGTGTGCTGTTGTTGCTATGGAGACAGCTGAGTGGGAAGTGAGCCCCCGACACTGGGCACATTCCAGCTCAGCCTTGATGATCATCAGTTGGGACGTGACCCAGGAGAGGACTGTCCTGCAGGGGAGACTACGCTGCTTCCCAAACACTTGTCCACGGACGGACTACTGTTCACTAGCTACATCAGAACCACCTCAGAGCCTTTTAAACAGTACATCCTGGGGCCTCAGTCCTTGGAGATTCTGACTCAGCAATGGGGCCCAGATTTAAAAATATTATTTCTACTATCCATCCAACTGACCATCTGTATGAATGCACAGAAAAGTATCTGATTTGGTAATAGTGTTCACCAAATGTTGGCAAGAACCATTTGTGGGTGGGGGACTTGGGTGGTAGTTAGCATTTCTTCTTTGACCTGCCCCTGTGTTTTGAGTATTCATGTTTGGGTGTGCATCATTCTCACCGTGCTGGAGAAACCCTGGGGAGAATGTGAGGCAGGAGCTTGGTCCACCACCCTTTTGCCTCTTCCTCCTAAGGACCCAGCATTTTCTCCTTTCCTAGAAAATGGGGACTTCCTAGGATTTGGTTTTCTTGGGAGACTATAAGCATGTATTTTTTTGTTGTTGTTGTTAATCTTCTCCTGAGAATATTTTTCCATTGATTTTTTTATGGAGAACGGAAGAGAGAGGGAAAGACAGAAACACTGATGTGAGAGAAACACATTGATTGGTTGCCTCCTGCACGTGCCCTGACCAGGGCCTGAGTTGGGGAGGAGCCTGCAGCTCAGGTGTGTGCCCTTGACCGGAATCAAACCCAGGACTTTTTGGTCCGCAGGCCAACACTCTATCCCCTGAGCCAAACTGGCTAGGGCTAAGCATGTATTTTGCCACAGGTGCCCGATCAGTGTCCACACTTCCTTGGACCCTGCAGAGTTCTCCGCCGTCATCATCCTGGACAAATGGGCTTCCCTGGGGATTCCTTACCCGTCCTCTTCCCACTTCACCAGCGGGGAAAGAGCATTGAGTCACTCATGGATCTTTCCATTCAATAAACATTTACTGGTCCTTACCACGCACCAGACCCCTGCTGGGCAGGTAAGTAATGCATTCCCCTACCTGTGCAGAGCTCAGGGTCTCATGGGAAAGCAGGGTGAGCTCAAGCCAGAGGTGCACTGCTGGGCTGGGAGGCTCAGGGGAATAGGTGGGCTCTGCTGCCTGCTGCCCAAGCTGATGAGAGCAGGGCGCCCTGGAGGAGGCAGGCTGGAGAAGGTTGACGGCGTCTAGCTAGCCTGGTGTCCTGAGGAAGTGCTGACAGGAATGTCAGGGAAGGGCTTTAGTTGGATGGTCCCTTGGAATCTGGGGTCCCCAGTGGCTGAATATTTGGCACGTACTGTCTTCGGCTCAACTAGACAGGTGGGACAAAAAAACAAGATCTCTGTGCCACAGATGGGGGTGGGGCCAGGGAGGGTCACTTTTGTCAAAAGCACGAGAGGGTCCTCCCGGTTTGGCTCAGTGGATAGAGCGTCCGCCTGCGGACTGAAGGGTCCCAGGTTCCATTCCCTGTCAAGGGCACATGCCCAGGTTGTGGGCTCGATCCCCAGTAGGGGGCATGCAGGAGGCAGCTGATCCATGATTCTCATCATTGATGTTTCTGAATCTCCCTCTCCCTACCTCCCTTTCTCTCTGAAATCAACAACGACAACCAAAAGCACGAGAGGGACCAGCTCTGTGTGTGCTTATGTGCATGGGGTAGGGCTTGAGTTGGGGACTTGCATTTCACAAGCAGCCTCTGGGGAAGGATCTGGTTAAGTGCTCAGGAAGACCCAGCTTTTGCCCCATTTGACCATTTGTCATCGGCCAAGGTCATGGGTCTACAGCTTATTATAATCTGGTAAGTAGTTCTCACTGCCTTTGGTGGCTCACAGTCTCCAAGATTCTGTCCCCATCCCCACCCTCACCATAACCCCAGGAGACACAGAAATAAAAACAATCACCTCCGGCCTCGGGTTCCCTCTAGAAGGGGCCCAGGATTGAACTTGGAGGGGACGACTTTGGACTGTGACCCTGAGAGGGGGGTGAGGAAATGCCCCAGAGTTGGCTCTAATCAAGACTCACAGCCAAACAGAAATGGCACTCCAGATGCTACTTTCCGATTTGACTATGGGGATTGGACCCGGGTGAGGCCAAGCCCCCCGGGAATGCCCACAGTGGGCAGCAAGCGGCGTTCACATCAGAGAGGGATCCGTAACTAATGAGCGACAACAGGCTTGCTCTCCCTTGAGCCTTCCTGGTTCTAGCTGAGGCTTCCAGGAAATAAATGCTCAAAAGAGAGTGACGCCACAGGAAAGAGCACCCTGCCCGGCAGCAGTGCTTTATGCTCTCCCTGGGCATGCTGGAGCCCCAGGCCTGGGCACTACAACCCTTGGAGCAGCCCACCCACATCAACACTCTTCCACCCTCAGGGACCGACTCTCAGAGGGATGGCCAGCTGGGGACAGGGAGGACTCACTGGTAAAGGTGATGTTGAAGCCCCTCTTCCCCGTGGAGTGATCCGTCTGGAACTCGAGGCGGGCCACGTGGCCGCTGCTGGTGATGGAGGAGGGCAGCTGGTTTCCTGAGAAGGTGCCCAGCACTGGGGCCTCAGCGGTGGCCCCATCCTTGATGACCAGGAAGTCGAACTGAGGCTCCACGTCGATGTCGTTGAAGGCCAGGTGGATGCGGCTCTCGGGCCGGGCCAGGATGAGCCAGACGCAGTGGAGGTGGTTGCCGTAGTCCTCGGGGTAGTTGGGCGACAGGACGACCCCAGAGGGGCTGGTGAAATTGAAGAAGCAGGAAACTGCAAGAGAAGAGCAGTGGAGGTCAGTAAGCATCCCTGGCATTCTGCCGGGGTCCCTGAGGGCTGGCAGGGGTGCATTCCCTTAGACTAAAGAGCAATAGATAAAAGGGTGACACCAGGGTTGGGCTGGCCTGGCTGGGCTCTGAGCTCTAGGTGGGAGAATGCTGGGTGCCATGCTGGGCATGACACTGGGAAGGGTGCCATGTGCAGGCATGGGGGAGTCGCTCTCCTCTCCCTCTCCCTCTCTCTCTGTGTGCTCATCCAGCAGCGCCTCATGCTCCTGGTCCCATGTGTAGGGAAAACCATCACTCAAGCTTAAGTGCAGTCCCAGTGCCAGCTCCTCTCAGCTGGGGGCGATCCCCCAGGTGGTAACCAGAGCGAGATATTCCAAGTCCATTTCTCTCCATTACATATTTTGGTGGGGAAGTGACAGGGGTGCCCTGGGGACTGTGACAGCCTTGAAGCTACAAAACTATGCTAAGGAGGTGCCAGGTAAGCACCACTTTTCAGAGACCAAAGCTTTGGAGGGAACTGGGGGAGAAAGGTGACAGGGTCTCATCCCGATGCCCCACCCACGTCCTGCTACCCCTCCTTCTTTACCCCAAGGAGCCACTTCTCTGGAAACCCGTATTTTAAATCCTTTTCATGCCAGTGACTAACAGACCCTAGAATGAGGCTGAGGCAAGGAAAGTGCTATCAATGGAAAGAGAAACACACAAAACCAAATTAAAAAGAAAAATAATAGAATGAAAAAAAGAATTGTAACAAATATGCCACAGGGCAAGTACCAGTACTGAATTAGAGATTTTTAATTCTATAAGAATATCGCCAAGATGAGCAAAGAGTATGCTCAGAGGATTCATATGAGAAAAAAATAGAATTACTATATGAAAACACAGTCCAGTACACTAGAGAAAATAAATAAACATATATAACCCAATACTGCTGAGGCTTCATGGAAACTCATATGTATTTATTGCCAGTTGGAGTGTAAAGTTGATCTAATCCTTTTGGAAGGTTATATGATTCTTATCAACAGCCAAAAGACGATTCAAATATTCCGCCTCAGTAATCTCTAGAAATAATTAAAAAGAAAAAGAGCCACATGGACAAAGATGTTTATAGTGACATAATTTCATTATAGAGAAAAAATGTGGACAACCTATATGTCAACTCAATAATGTGAAGTATGTTATAGCCTTTAATGTGATGCAGTTTGAACACAATTATTAAAGTGATAAATACGACCCCGTAGAAAGGAGAATGTTAAGCATCACTTAAGTAAAATGGTAGATAATAAAATTATATGCATACTTTTGATGATAGCTCTTAACTACTTATTTACATATAGATAAAGACTGGACATGAACTCCGAATAAAAACTGTATTAGAGTAATAGGTCTGTGGGTGATAATTTTTCAAAGTGAAAACAACATTTAATTTTTCTGACTGTGAAAATGATAGAGGCTCATTCTAAACATCCTATCCTATATAATAAAAGCCTAATATGCTAAGTGTCCAGTTGTCCGGTCATCTGTTCAATCAAAGTACAATATGCTAATGATATGCTAAAGCTGCTCACTATGACGTGCACTGATCACCAGGGGACAGACAGTTGACCAGTCAACCAGTTGCTACGATGTGCACTGACCACCAGGGGGCAAACATTCTGACTGGTAGGTTAGCTTGCTGCTGGGGTCTGGCCGATTGGGACTGAGCGAGATGGGCCGCACACACCCTGGAGCCCTCCTGCAGTCCCTCCCTGGCTGGCCAGCCTCCTGTGTCCCTCCCTGACCCTGATTGTGCACCAGTGGGGTCCCTTAGCCTGGCCTGAACCCTCTTGCAATCCGGGACCCCCAGGGGACGTTGGAGAGCCGGTTTCGGCCCAATCCCGCAGGCCAGGCCAAAGGATCCCACTGGTGCACAAATTCGTGTACTGGGCCTCTAGTTTTTCATATAAGAAAGTATAAAGAAAGTAAAAACTAATATGTACATTTAAATCCCACTATAACTTGTATATTGCTGTCTGATGTTAATAATAATGAAACTGAAGTAAATTAAAATTTTGACTTTTCTATATATAAAAAAGCCTAAGCGACCATTCGACTGGTAGCTATGATGCGCACTGTCCACCAGGGGATAGATGCTCAACACACAGACATGGAAGCATGGAACAGACTGATGATTCTCAGAGGGAAAGGGGGAGGGGAAGGGCAGAAGGAAATTAACCAAAGATCTTATATGCATACTAGAGGCCCAGTGGATGGATTCCTGCACCGGTGGGGTCCCTCGGCCTGGCCTGTAGGGATCACACTGAAACTGGCAGTCTGACATCCCCCGAAGGGTACCAGATTGCGAGAGGGTGCAGGCCAGGCTGAGGGACCCCACCGGTGCATGAATCCATGCACCGGACGTCTAGTTAATTATAATGAAGTTAATTATAATGAAAAAAAAATCATGTTTGCAAAAAAAGAATAACACAAAACAAAGGAATTCTTTGACTCCTAAGTTGAATTTCTCCTTCCTCTCCCCGACTCCACCCATCCTCCCACTTCCTGCATTAGGTTTAAACTGCTACCCAAAGCCTTCCCATCAAATTCAGCAAAGCCAACCTGGCCCCTTGCCACATTCAGTCTTACTCCTGTAATCTCTGCATTTTATAAGTATAGAAAGAGTTTGGCCAAGGGGAAAGCTTCAAGGTAACACCAGGTATAGTTAATAGTAATTATTACTATTTATTATTGCCGGTGGGGGCTTACTAAGTGCAGGCACTGTTTTAAGCACTTTCATCAATTACTCAATTTAACTATCACAATAACATTATGAGGTGGGTACTGTTATTAATCCCATTTAAAGATGAAGACACTGAGGCACACAGAGGTTAAGTAACTTGCCAGGGCTGAGCATCAGTAAATGGTAACATTAAATTCAAATTTATGCAAATCCATGCAAATTAAAACTAATCTGACTTCAGGGGCCAACCTCTTAGTCACTCCTCAACACTGTTTCCCAGTAAGAGATGAGTACTGCCCATTGGGCCCAAGTTTAACAATGGAGTCCTGGGGGTATTCTCTATGCTGAAGATCGAATTATCAACTGCAACCACTATATCTACCCTGAATTGGGGGGGCTCTAGGGTGGACCTGGATGCCTTCACAAAGCTATCCCATTCCAGCTTTGTGGCCCTCCAGCTGGGGGTATAATGCAAATGATGAGGAATCCTAACCTAAGAAAGCCAAGTACCTTGAAGACTGAAGGGAAAAATCATGTGGCCTGTCTCTAGTTGAACAACATCACAGTGAACTGAAGACAAGAAAGTGCTATGGTTTCAGAGGGAAGACCATCAGGGGTACCATAAGCATATGAACAAATGGATTGGCTGCCGAGGAGAATTTAATTAACAGCACTCGGGTCTCCACCACCACTCCATCACTCTATCACATTATTCGTTTTGCTTTATACCCTTTTTCTATGCTGTAAAGCTGCAGGGGTACCATTTTGAGCAGCTGTATATGGCAGCACTACCTACCACTCTCTAAAGTTATCTTGTTCATTTGTTTGTTTATGGCCTGTCCCTCTTTCTTCCCACTGTACACATGTACTCCGTAAGAGCAGAAATCTTGCTTGATTCCTCTGAATCCTAATGGTCCCACAATGCCTGGCATATTGTAGGTGCTCAACCAATACTTGTGGAATGAATCAATGAATATTTAATGGTTGATGACATTTGAAAAGAGGGTGACATGAATACATAAGCCTTACATTCCATCCCATTACAAGACCCAACCGTCAGAATTGACCAAAATCTATAAAAACAGGTGGGCACCTGTATCAGTTCTGGAAACTAGAGACGAATACGGTGGCACGGTCCTCAATGCATGTCTCTTAGACACAGTGCAGATCTCTCCCTATGCGGTTTAAAGTAGAAAGGAGTATAACCCAGCCAAGTTGTTAAGCACCAAAGACAAGAGCTCCCAATATCAGTGACCTCAAAAATATACTGTTCACATAACACTCAAAAAAAGCCACTTGAAAATGTTTTCTACCAAACCAAGAGATGAATCAAAATGAAGAACGCAAGTTTGGGAAAGTTATGGTTCATAAAAATTATAAAAAGAGTTGGCAACAAGCAAATAAGCCATACAGTAAAGAATCTAAATAATTTCTATACACATAGTTATAAAACAGAATGCAAGTGTAACCATTAGTCTTTCAAAGAGAAAATATATCACTGCTGCCCAAACCCCAGGGTAAAAAATTGCAGATTATACTGATATAAAGAGTAAAGTGGGAGGAAGGAGATATGCTAATTTCCTCATCTTAGAATAAATTCTGTCATATAGTTTCTGTGGTTAATTTGAGAAATATAGGTTAAAGCATGTTTTAATTAAGGGTAATTAGTAATCGACTATAAAGTAGCTTATCTTCAAAATTACCAAAAGGGGAAAAATATAGCAATCAATGTAGCAAAAAAATAAAATAAAATAAAAATAAAATAAAATAAAAAGGAATTAAAAGGAAACACCAAGGAAGTACAGAGAGAGGAAGCATAAAGTAAGATGCTAAAAATGACAAAAATTATCCTCCTATATAATAAAAGCCTAATATGCAAATCGACCGAATGGCAGAACCGGTGGAATGATCAGTTGCTATAACGTGCACTGACCACCAGGGGGCAGACGCTCAAC
>NW_005370065.1:1663441-1682727 GCF_000412655.1 Myotis brandtii
TGGGTGGTGCCAACCCCCCACTTGGATCGCCCTGCTAGTCACCTCCCGCCGCCAGCCAAGGCCAGTGTCAGTGGCCCCCACCCTACCCACCTCCACCCGCAGGTCGCCCTGCAGAGGGAGGTGACTGGCAGGTGACTGGCGGTGGTGGCAGGGGTCGGGGCCGGCTAGTGGGCGGCCAGGATGTGAGCCAAGGCGGGTGCCAGCTGGGACCCACCAATCGCCCACCCACCAGTTGCCCCACAGATTGGCCCTGATTGCCAGCCAGGCCTAGGGACCCTACCCTATATATTGGGAACAGTCTCTTAGATTTAAAAATTAAAACCTGGCAAGGCTACTCTAATACTGATAAAACAGGATGATGCAGCAATGACATGCATGGACTATGGCTTGCACATTTTGTGGTCAGCCCTGATTCTGACATTTATAACTGTGTGACAAAGCCAATTTTGAACTTAACTTCTCTCTGCTACAGTTTTTCCACCCATAAGATGGGGAAAATGGTTCTACTGCCTCAGAAGGATCATGTTATGTACTACTTTTTATAATCAGAGCAAAAAAATGTAGCTTCCCATACAACAGCAAGATGTCTTTCACATGTATAAAAAGTATGGTCACTGGTGCATGTAGTGTCCCGGATTTTGAGAGGGATGTCCGACTGCTGGTTTAGGCCCAACATCCCCCAAGGGGTCCTGGATTGTGAGAGGACGTCCCAGATTGTGAGAGGGCGCAGGCCGGGCTGAGCGACCCCTCACCCCTGTGCACGATTTTCCTTCACTGGGCCTCTAGTTTATAATAACAACTGTATATAGGCTAATCTATCCTAGTAAACATTACCCTCATTTTGGGACAGGACACTGTCCTTTTTTTTATTTAAAATATATTTTATTGATTTTTTACAGAGAGGAAGGGAGAGGGATAGAGAGTTAGAAACATCGACCAGCTGCCTCCTGCACACCTCCTACAGGGGATGTGCCCGCAATCAAGGTACATGCCCTTGACTGGAATCGAACCTGGGAACTTTCAGTCTACAGGCCAACGCTCTATCCACTGAGCCAAAGTGGTTAGGGCCAGGACACAGTCTTAAACAAAGTGATTCAGAACAGTCAAAAATAAGGACTGGACCAAGATTGCTCTCATTTCAGGAGAATGTTAAAATTTACCAATGCTCAGGCCATCACAGAGTCTAAAAGCTTACCAGGTGATTATAATGAGCTGCCAGGGTTTGAGAACTACTGGTGGAGGCAAATGCAAAGTACAAAATAAAAGAGTTTTAATATATCAGACCCTTGGATAATATCAAACTCCTGGATGATGTTTTTTTTCTTCAGGACAATGGATGATGCTCACATTCTAAAGTAAAGAGTCCTCTGGATAGATACCAAGAAACATTTATTTTTGCACCTAGAAAGAGACAGAGCTGATAAACTGACACTAATAGAGAAAGAACACGGCCCTACAAAGTTGGATTTTCCATCCCAAGAGTCAACCCAAACTTGTTGCAACAGGGCAGGAGAAGGGAGTATGCATTGTGTTACACAGGTCTCTCACTGGAAAATTATGTTTACACTAGAGGCCCGGTGCACAAAAATTAATGCACTGGTGGGGGGGGCGGGGGGGTGTCCCCCAGCCCGACCTGTGCCCTCTCGCAGTCTGGGACCCCTCAGGAGATAACCACCTGCTGGCTTAGACCCGCTACCCGGGTGGCAGATGGCAGGCCCGATCCCGCTCTGGGTCGTGCCGCCCCGGGTCGCACATGGGAGGCCCTGATGGCAGCCAGGTGGCCGGCAGATGGCACTGCTGCCCTGCCCCACTGCCCTGGGTCACACACAGCAGGCCTGGATGGTGGCCGGTGGATCGCTGCTGCCCCGGGTCGCACATGGGAGGCCTGGATGGCAGCCGGGCGGGCAGCAGATGGCACTGTCCCGCCCTGCCTGCAGTATGCAAATTTAATGGTCATCTTTGTTGGGTTAATTTGCATATTCTTCTGATTGGCTGATGGGCGTAGCGAAGGTATGGTCAATTAGCATCTTTGTCTTTTATTAGTGTAGATGTTATATTGAAACACTTCTGTTACAGAATAGAGTTTACTTCTCAGTGTCACAAATATGAAAAACAAAAAGTGTTGTGATTGGATTTTGTCACTATCCATCACCCAGGTTAAAAGATGAAAATGAGGTGCCTCTGAAGCCCTTTGAAAGGAGTCACCAGGTTGTGCAAATAGATCTTGATTTTGGAGCAACCTTTATATTAAAAGGCTCCCACATGGCTCAAAATTTTGAAAAATAATAAAGTAGAAAACTCATTAACAAGTGGCTGCAACAATTGTGCATAATATCAAGTTATTATTTAATATGCTCTTGAGTAGAAAATAAAAAGCTTTTTTGAAAAAACCTCTTTATTATCTTTTCTTCTGGTATTGTCACTGCTAGCTTCCCTGCTTTCAAAATGATAACTCAATTTCTAGCGGACTGGTAGAGCAAAACAAAATTCAAAGATGATATTCGAAAAATGGATGATGCTCGCATTCTAAATTAAAGATATGACAGTTATGATACATTATGCCCCAAAGCACTGAAACAGACAAAACGAACTGTTTAAAAAATAGATAAGAATTAAAAAAAGATATACTCATCTGAGGCCAAAAGTAAATAAATATAGAGAGGATCTGTAAAACACTTTGAGTGTGAATGTGTTATATGAGACTCTCTAACTTCAAACAAGGAACATCACCTTATTTACAAGTGCCCGTGAAATATTACAGAAATGGACTTTATATTAGGCTGTAAGAAAATCTCCATAAATTCCTCCACAAAGGAAAAACTGTTGGGATACATTTTCTGTTCACAGTTCAAATAAATTAGAAACCAATAATAAAATGATAAATAAAAATCCTAATCACTTGAAAATTTATAAAACCTTTTCCTAAATAAGTTCTTGAGTTCAAAGAAACAACAAAAGCTGTCAATACAGGCTACTTATAATAATAATGATGATAATAGGCCAAAACCATATTTAAGAGCAAATTCATAGCCCTATTCATTATTAAATAATAATACATAAAAAAGTGAAATTAATGTTTAAACTCAAAAAGTTACAAAGAGAATAACTAAATAATAGTAGGGAGAGAAGGGAAAGTAAACTTAGTAAAGATAAAAGCATTAAAAATAGAGATCAATAAAAGATAAACTTCTCTCTGGCCTACTCAATAAATAGAGAGAAGATATAGAAACACAGATAGGACAATAAATTAAGGATATAAGCCAATTATAAAAGAATAGTTTGTATAATATACCAATAAATTTGAAATATTGACAAAATGGAGAATCTCCAAGGAAATTCTGAATCAACAAAATTGTGAGAAGAGAAAAACCTAAGAAAACTGAAAAATACCTAGGGAGTAAGTGGCTAGAGCTTTAGAATTAAAAAAAAAAACTATAATAGTAAAGCCATTAAAATTAATCTTGACACAAATAATCCTACCAAAAGTATGGATGATACATGTATTCACACACCCCTAACTCACACACCAAGACACTCACAGTGTAAAAAAAAAAAAATCCTATATGCAAATCACTAGCAGATCAAATTCAGCCCTAAAACAATAAACAAACATGACCTGTATAATGAAAACAACAGCACTTCTGGATAGTTAGAAAAGAAAATTTAAAAATGAGAGAGAAACTATTTTCCTGGATGATGACTTCATATTGTTAAGATGACAATAATCCTTAAATCATTGTATAAATATAACAGTTCCAGGCAAGACTCAGTCCATTCCTCCCCACCCCCCTAAACTTAAAAAATCATAAGATCTGTTGGAAGAAATAGGTGAAAATAGGCAAGCTCTCCTTGAGAGATATGAGAAATAATAACTTATGAGGTGCTGGTGGCATTCTAAGAGTGTTGTATGTTTAATGTCCACTCAGGGCACATGTCCACCTGCATGTGCCCTGAGTGGACATTAAACCTGCAACACTCTTAAGAGTGCTTTAACTCACGAACCCTCACAGCAGCCCTCTGCGGTGGATACTATTATTATCCCCATTTTACAGATGCAGAAGCCTAGTCCACGTTCAAGTAAACAGTCACACAGCATGTAAGTGATAGGGCTGGGACATGAACCCAGTCAAACTGGTTCCAGAGCCCAAGCTCTCAACAATGAGACCTACTTTCTCCCAGTGAAAGGAGGGCTTGCCAGCTCAGATGTAAAATCATATTATAAAGGTGCAATAATAAAATCTGTATTGTAGTAGCTTCACATGAGAGATCACTGGAACCAAAAAAGAAAGCTCAGAAACAGAAACGTACATCTAAAAATTTAGTATATGATAAAAGGCTTTCAAATGAGCAGGGTAAAGGCCGATTGCTTGATAAAGGATGCTTGGACAAATGGCTAACAAGTTGTAGAAAAATTAGAGCCACATCTCACTCAATGTACCATAGAAGTACTAGGAGAAAATATGAGGAATATTTGTATAATCTCAGAGGTAGGGAAAGGACTTTCTTAGCATTATACCCAAGTTAGAAACCATAAGGGAAACAATATTTTCAATTACAGAAATGAAAAACATTTGAAGATAAAGTATTTGCAAGTTATTACAGTTAAATATTTACTATGTTTAACATATAACAAACTATAATTCATTAGAAAGATAAACACTCAAAATATAAATATAGACCAATGAAATTAAGAGGTGACTAACAAAGGAATAAAATTGGTCAATAAAGATGTGGGAAAATGTACAGTATATTAAAAACCAAAAACTTCAAACAACAGAGCTATCAAATTGGCAACACCACCACATGGAAACTTGCAAAAGATGGAGAGAAGCTGGCAGGGGAGATGGAGACAAAGCAGCCAAGAGGTAGAAGGAAAAACAAAGAGTGGCTTCCAGAAGGAGGAAGGGCTGTCAGTTCTGAGATACAACTAGGGTTCTGTGTATGAGGAGGATGGAAAACAACCCATTAGCCTGGCCAGCATGGCCCAGTGGTTAAGCATTGACCTATGAACCAGGAGGTCATGGTTCAATTCCTGGTTAGGGCACATGCTGGGTTGTGGGCTTGATCCCTTGTGAGGGTGTTTAGGAGGCAGCTGATAAATGGTTCTCATCATTGATGTTTCTATCTCTCTCTCCCTCTGCCTTCCTCTCTGAAATCAATAAAAAAATATATATATATAAAAACAACCCATTGGATTTTTGCAACAAGAGGCTCATTGATGACCTCAGAGAGCAGTTTCAAGGGGTGGTGGACAACGAGGTCAAAATGGATGGGGTGACAAGGGACTGGGAGGCAAGGAATGAACACCGCAAGGGAAGACAACCTGTCAAAGAAGTCTGGATGTGACAAAGAATCTCAGATTAATGGGCAAGATGTGGGTATGAAGAAAGATCTTTACTTTTAAGATAAGAGAGACATGAGAAAAATTAAATTAAAACATTTTTTTATTTGAGAAAGAAAAAGGAAGAGGGGAAGAGAGAGAGAGGGAAAGAGAGAGAAACACTGATTTGTTGTTCCACTTATTTATACATTCACCAGAGGCCTGGTGCACGAATTCGTGCACCAGTGGGGTCCCTTGGCCTGGCCTGTGGGATTAGGCCGAAACTGGCTCTCCATCTGCCCCCCTGGTGGTCAGTGCACATCATAGCAACTAGTCAACTGTCTGCCCCCTGGTGGTCAGTGCACTTCATAGCAAGCAGTTGAGTGGCCTTAGCATATCATTAGCATATTACACTTTGATTGGTTGAATGAACGACCAGACACTTAGCATATTAGGCTTTTATTATATAGGATTGGTTGCTTCCTGCATATGTCCTGAATGGAGATTAAACCTGCAACCTTGGTGCACTGGGACCAACTGAGCTACCCAGGCCAGACCTGAGAAAATGTAAATGCTGATGAGAAGGGCTTGGCAGAAGGAGAGAGGCTGAAGAAACAGGAGGAGGATGAATTACACAAGGCATAAGGTTCCAAGCATGTGGGAGGTGAGGGAGAATCTATAGCAACATTTTTGAAACAGTGGGTTGCAGCCAACTGTTAGTGACTGGTCATGAAAGAGATGTGGTGGGTCATGAGCTGGATGCTAAAAGAAAAAAAAAAAGGAAAAGGAAGAGAATGGAAAATATTTGAGTGCATCACAGGTAGTAAAAGGTAAGTGCTGTTTGTGGATCGTATGTTTCAATTATGTGCGGGTGTGTACTGTGTTGCACTTCTTTCTGTGAATTAAAGGTGCTTGAAGGTCCCTGCTCTAAAGCCTAAATGGGATGTACAGTCTATAGGGAGGTTGGTTTTTGATGGGAGAGAAGAGTGCGAATCTGTTATAAAAGGTGGAGAGGTGAGAGGAAGGAGGGGGATGGGGATGATCTGCAGGCTGTGCCTTTGATATTTGGAAGTTGAAGATGTTTTCTGGGAGGTGGGAGACAAGGTCATTTTCCGGTGCAAGGTGAGGAGAGGGGGCTGTTCGTGGGCTGGAGAGTGGAGAATGCTCGAGATAGCTTCCACGGAGAGGAGAGAATAGACTGCCTTGAGAAACACAGACGGACTGCTTGGCCCTGCTGCAGGCTTGATCGAGATTGGTGCCACGGATTTGTAGCAGCGCCAATTTGCCTGCTTGGGTGATTTTCTCCAGCAGTGCTCACTCAAGCAGGACAGGCCCCATCAGATCATCCTTGCTTCATTGGGTCTCTATGGACAAGTAAACTGAGGCAGCTCTGCTTATTAATGTACAGCTGCACTGGAAGCAGACCCATCCTTGAATTTCTTGCACCTCTTTCTGCTCAGAAGCTCAATGTATGTTAGTTTTCATCTGCATTGTCTTAACGTCATCTCTGGCACTGGAGCTGCTGGAAGGCATCATTTAACTTCATTGGGCCCACAGAGGCTGTGCGTGGTTCTCAAGGTCACATGCGTGAGGGGTGAGAGTGATCACCCGGCAGGGCTCATCCTTATCACAAATCGGATTAAGTTAAGACTTGGTTCTCTTGAGGAGGACACTGAGGATGTCGTCTAGAAACTCAGACACATTCCAAAAGGAGTCTCTGGGATAAATGGACAATGCTGGCCATGCATTCCTAAGCACACAGTATGTCTTCTTATTGGGTTACGAAGCCATGGATTGTGCTCAAGTTTTTGTATTCCTTTCTTTATGGGGGAGGGGGTGTGGTTCAATCCCCAGCACCCAGGCAGGCACGATTTGGGGGCTGCTGTCCTGAGCTAAATTAGCAGGGCACTCATCAGAGCTGATCCCTCCCACATTCCTGAAACTTTCATTCTGTGCCCCAGAGGTCTGTCTGTTTTTCTAGCTGCCCCTTCACAGTCCTCTGAAAGCGTTCCTCTCCCACCTGACTTCACATCTAGGACATGAAAGGATCTACAGGGGGTCCCAAAAAATGTATACACACTTTAACAGCTGATAGCTCCACTATGAAAATGAAATGTACTTTAATAAACACTGCCTTTATAATGATTCAAAGTGTGTGTCTACGTTTTTGGGGACACCCTCTATTTCGGGGTCATCTTTGCACATTGCACGCTCCCTAGAGTACCCCATCCCACACACAATTCCTAAAGTATGCCTCCAGGACAGACCTGTTTTCCAAGCTCCAGACCTATATATCCAATGGTCTTTGAAACATCTCACTTGGGTCGAGAATTAATGAAGTCCCTGCTGTGTGCCAGTCACAGCTCTAGGTATGCCTTGACAACCAACCGGAAGATAACCAAGTCCTCAGCCCTCAGTAAGTTTATATTCTAATAGGTGGCAAAGAACATAAGACAGGGCAGAGGGGAAAAAGTGAATGGAGTGGGGTGGCCTCCTGTCAATAAGGGGGTCAGCATGGCCTGTCTGAGGAGGTGGCCTGGCAGGAGCCAGCTATCCTAAGGGAAGATCACTCCAGGTGGAAGGGATTGTAAGTGCAAAGGCCCGAGGAGGAAATGGGCTTGGTGTATGTGAAGGGTGGAGGGGAGGCTGATGTGACAGAGCAAGATGAACCACAGCCAGGCCCAAGGGATGAGTTGGAGAGGATGGCGAAAGTCTTTAGATAATGAGTGTGGATTTTATCAGAGCAATTAAACTAACTAGATCCAAAACTGAACTCCTATTCTTCTTCCCCCAACCTAGTCCTCTTAGATTCTAGGACAGCGGTTCTCAACCTGTGGGTCGTGACCCCATTGGGGGTCGAACGACCCTTTCACAGGGGTCGCCTAAGACCATCGGAAAACACATATATAATTACATATTGTTTTTGTGATTAATCACTATGCTTTAATTATGTTCAATTTGTAACAATGAAATTGGGGGTCACCACAACATGAGGAACTGTATTAAAGGGTTGCAGCATTAGGAAGGTTGAGAACCACTGTTCTAGGATCTGGAATGTTCCCTGACATCAGCCAATGATTCAGACCTACTATCCCTGAGTTATGGGCTTTCCCTCTGCCCTCTTCTTGCTTCCCAACTGCTCTTCCTGCATGCAACTGCCTCTCAAGTAAATACTAGTAGCCCAGACCCTCCTGCACATTCCAGACTCAGTGTAAGACTGATGGACATCTCTCCAGGGTGATCCCACTAGCACCTCAAATGCTTGTCCCGAATTGAATGCCTTATCTATGTTCTGAAGCCTCCTACATTCCTTATATCCATGAATGACAATACCCAGTTGCCTAAGCAAAATACATCAGCTCCTTCTCCCTCAATCCCATATTCTATCAGTTACACACTTCCGTTGATTCTATCTCATCAGTACCTCTTGGACTTGTCACACCCTCATCACGCCCCTCTTAGGCTGAGGCCCTCTTCCCACTGCAACTGTTTACCTGGCTTCTCGGCTGTAAACCTCACTCCTTTTGAATCCATCCTCCATGTTGGCCTCAGAGTGAATTTTGTAAATCACACATTTTCATGATGTTACATCCTTGCTTGGAACTCCAAATGTAAAGACTCCCAATCACACAGAAGGTAAAGCCCAGACTCCTCAGAAGGGCTCAAAAGACCCCCAAAGACCTAAGGCACTTGCCTATCTCTTTAATCTTTATTTTCCACCCCCTGGCTGCTCCCTACATCCAGCCACATTAAACTACGTATAACCCTAAAATGTGCAAGGGAAACCCCATGTCTTAGTGAGACTATTTTCTCTTTCTAGAATGTTCTCTTCTCCTGGACTGAAAGACAGCACTTAGTGGCTGCTCACCACGATCAGAAAAAGTATGTTTAGCCCTGGCCAGTTTTGTTCAGTGGTTAGAGCACTGGCCTGCAGACCAAAGGGTCACAGGTTCGATTCCCAGTCAAGGGCACATAACTCAGTTGCAGGTTCCCCAGCCCTGGTCGGGGTGCGTGCGGGAGGTCGATGTTTCTCTCTCTTTCTCTCCTCCCTTCCCTCCTCTATTCCACTCTCTCTGAAAATCAATGGAAAAAATATCCTCGGGTGAGAATTAAAAAAAAAAAAAGATGTTTAGATTTCCTTCCAGGGAATCTACAATGATCCAGGGGAGTTTACAGTTAGCTGGAGAGAGCTGCCTTCAAGACCATGGTGGAGCCTTACCTGACTCCTAGAGCAAGTGGGAGTTAACCGGTGGCCTAGGGCAGCAACCCGCTTCCTGAGCCCATCGCCTGAGCCCCCCAGAAGACCGCCCTTGTACAAAGGGACTGGAGGAAGAGCCTAGAGTCCCAGGAGGGGTAGCCCAAGGCTCTCCCAGAAAGCCAAGCTTAGAAAAGGTGAGCAGTGGCTCCCCCAGGAACCATGGAGGCCAAGGCACCACAGCAGCCAGTGTTGCTCTGACCAAGTGAGATGACACATTTGCCTGGAGGCTCACGGAGTGGGGGCAGTACTGCCAGTGCTGCAGGCGGCAGCTCCTGAGCCAGAAGCTATGTCAACAGATCCTGACAGCTTCTGAGTCAGACCCTGCGGAGCACAGTGGAGAAGGCAGGGTCTGCGTCGGGGCCCTGGGAACACACCTCACACACACATAAGTTTGAAAATTTTACAGAGTAAAGGACCTGTTCATTCTGATCCCAAAGGCAAAAGCTGAAGTGAGCATGTCAGATATATCCCATTCCCCCATAAACAGCTCACAGCCCTGGTTTAGACCCTAAGGCTTTGTCAGTTTATCCACCAGGTTAGCTAGCTGAGGTCCTAGGATGCATTGGACCAGGACTCCCAGCTGTAGGAACATGGCCTTTGGACTGGGTCCTGTGCTCAACTGTGTTTACAGTTTAGTTCTGGACAGATCCCTCGGCTGGAATGGGCTGAAATTTTGCTCATGTAAGAATCTTCCAGTTGGACTAAATCTTTCTTCCTCTATATTCTGGTAGCATTTTGTGGCCATATCTATTATTGCGAAAAGTCCAAGACTGCTTTGTAATAAAAGTATGTGCTTGTCACATTCACTAGACTAGACTATGAGCTCTTGGAGGGCAAGAACCCTGTGAGAATCATGTCTGTTGCTCTCCCAGTGCCCAGCACAAGGCCAGGTGCACAACAGTCCCCGCCCCCAACTGTCATATTCAAATGAAATGAAAGGTGGGCAATCACAACATCAGTTACAATGTCAGCGTCCAGGACCTTGCGTCCCATTCCCCTCCAGTTATCAACATGGCGGTCAACATTCCTAGGACTCCAGGAGGCTACCACCATCATAACAACTGTGTTAGGGCAGCCCCAGCCTCCTAGTGATAACATATCACCGCGGGCATCACTGCCCCACGCCTCAAGGGGCTGCCAGTTGTCAGGGGAAGGAACCCCCCAGGAATGACCCCACCAAGCAACTGGCACACAGTACGTTCCATATTAGAGGTTCGCAAACGTGGCCCAAGATCACCTAGGAAGAGTTTAGAATTACAATTCCTGGCCCTCATCTGAGACCTGCTGAATCAAATTTCTGGTGATGAGGCCAGAATTCTGTATTTTTAAAAATAAATATATTTTTATTGATTTCAGAGAGAAAGGGAGAGGGAGAGAGAGATAGAAACATCAAGGATGAGAGAGAATCATTGATCAGCTGCCTCCTGCATGCCCCACACTGAGGATAGAGCCCATAAGCCCCACACTCGGATGGAGCCCACAACTCGGGCATGTGCCCTGACTGGGAATCTAACCATGACCAGCCAGGCCAGAATTCTGTATTTTAAAAAGCCCATGAAATAAAATAAAATAAAATAAAAAGCCCATGAATGATTCTAATGATTAGCTGGGTTTGGGTCCATTTTAGACTGGACATGACCACCAAAGACGCCTGTTTCCCCTGTGACGTTCCTGCCTATGTAATCATAAAGATAACAACCGATGTATGGGGCCCACACTGGCCTGGGAGGCTCTACTTTCTTGGATGTGCTGGCAGCCTCCTCTGCGAGCCATCGCTTTAGCCAGTGTTTGCCTGATGAGCCTTGCCTGGACACACTGAAGACCTTTATTCCATGGCTCACTTCTTACAGCCAGGTCCTGAGCCAAGTGCAGCTAAGCCTGACAGTCACGGGGAAGTCCTATCTCCTCAAACCAGGGTGGTGGGGTGTGTGTGGTTCTGTAGAGTTGGCATCTGGTGGGCTTCTGAGGAGCCCAACACACCCATAGACCCACACAATTTTAGGACCCGCCCTGTCTGCCACCCTGCCCTACCACGTGTGTCCTAGCTGTTTCTTGGTTTCCTCTCCATTCCCGGCTGTGAGGGAAGCTCTTCCTGAAACTGCAGTTTCTGGCTGTGCAGGGACCCTGGATTCCCCCGGATGAGGGCCAAATCCAACCCCGGAGCCGCCTTCCCCCATAGGGTATCTGCCTATTTAAGAATAAATATAACAAGTGATAAGTGACCCCCACTGACCTAGTAGGGCAAATGTTGATTCTTGGTCATTCTGTTAGGAAGTAATGACAGCCACCCTTATAGCCATCCCTTCACCCAGGGTCAGCCCTCCCAGCCCTGGCCTCGCTCTCGAGGGCTTACCCTTCCCAGGCTCCCTTGCAGTCCCAGCACCCTTCCCAGCCAAACCTGAGTGCCCAGTCCACAGTCCAGGAGCTCAATCCTCCCCTCCTCACCCCCAGCCACCACCGTGGACTTTCTGCTCAAGGAAATGACCCCTTTGGGTTCCTGGGGGCCCTACTACAGAGCACCCCCAACTCTGCATATCACTAGCGTAGTGAAACCACAGGTCTTCAGTGTTGCGGCTCCTGAGGGCTGGGTAACAGAGGGAGGGGCCCCAGAGCTACACATGCTGGGTTTCAATTTCCATGAATTGGCCTGAAATACAAATGTGAACCAAAGCAATGCCCAGGTCCCCTGCTTCTCTCCTGGGGCCACCTGGGAGTTAATGGGACCTTTAGTGAAGCCTAGAGAAAGGAGGCGAATGTCGCATCAGCAGATGAAGTGCACACAGCCCTTATGGTGGCCTGGCCCCTCATCACAAGGGGTCCCCAGAAATCTCATCCCCCCACACAGAGGCTGAGGCTTTCAAACCTCAGCTGATCCCAATTCTGGCTCCGAATATCTGAAAAAGCAATTTCCAAGGACTCTAGCTATTGTGATCATCTTTTCTGGGCCAAAAGAAAGGCTGCTTGAAATTGCACTTGTCCCGGGAAATCTGGGATTATTTATTTGCAGGGAATGCCAGGGTTCAGGCGCGGAGAGGAGAGAAAACGGGACACGCTTCACCTGTGTACGGGGCACTGAGGTCGCGCAGGGAGAGAGGGAAAACCTGCCTATTAAAAAATAAAGGTAGCCGGCGATGTATGTGACCTATATGAAGGAAACCACAAAGCCGTTATATTTAGAAAAACGAAAGCAGATGAACAAAGAGAGCGGCACGCCGTGCTTCTGGATGGGAAGGCTGTGCATTATAAAATGCCTATTTTCCTCAAGTTAATTTATAGTATAATAGGAGCGCACATACAACCTCTCAATAGGATTTTTTTTTCACTCTGACAAAATGATTCTAAAATTAATCTTGAACAACAAACAGATGAGAATCACAATGAATGTTCTGAAAGAGAAAATAATTAAAGGAGGAAGGAGTCGTTCCCAGCTCTGCCAGATATTAGAACATATTCTAAAACAACAATTAAAATTATTCAATACCAGTGCAAAGATAGAAATAGAGCAGCAGAACAAAGTGGGGACTCAAGAAACAGACTTAACTACATTTGAGGATTCAGTGTGCGATAAAACAATTCATTTCCCTCAAATCAAAAGGGAAATGAATTACTTAATAAATCATGTTGGAAAACCGCATAATAGTTGGCACAATATTATACATTCATCTAAATACACTCCAGATGGATTAACAAATTATATATTTTTTAAAAAAATCAAGTTGACGAGAAATAACCAAAAATAGAACAAACTGTTTCTCAGACATGTGGCGGAATGATAATGTCAGCTAAGAAAAGAAATAAAAAATATGGAGCGATTTGTCTATCTAAAAATGTAAAACGACTGTACAATGCAAACTAGCAAAAGAAAAAAGGAGAACAAGAGATTGGGAAATTATGTATAAAAATGCCAAGAAGAGTTTCTATCCACAATATAGAAATAGCAACGCCTTCAAACTAGAAAGGAAAATGCCAACACAACATTCTTGAAGCTCCAAGTCCGTACAGACAGTTGTTACACAGGAATTGCTACACAGAGCTGGACCCAGCCCAGCTGGACAAGGGCCAGGACTGCGTCTCTGTCCAGGGTCCTGTCTGAAAATGCCGACACGCTTTTCACACCTCTTACTCAACAGGGCCATGCCTCTGGCCCAGGGGTGCCCACAGGCTCTCAAACCTACTTCCGCAGACCTCACCTCCCTTCTTTCATCACGTACAGTTGACATCAGCCAATGCTTTTAGGAAGCACTGCAAATCAAATACCCAGACTAGCAGTGCACGTGTGCGCACACACGTTTGTGTCTGTCTATATATCCCCTTTGCACAGGCTCAAACCCCATGGCTTCTCTCAGAACTCAATACTGCCACTCGGATGGCCCCCTTTTCACCGGGGCTCCAACTCTGTCCTCCTGTCTTCCAGGCCCAGCTATTCTTACAGCGATGACGTATGTCCATGCTCTGTGAGAAGGGCTGTTGCCTCACACGCGCGCAAAGCCTATGTGTTAAGTAAAAGAATGAGTCTTCATGGGGGCGATCCTAAACCCCTCTCATCACCAGTGCTTTCTAGCTGAGAAACTACATTTTGAACCACACGAGCCCACTTTAATTTACATAATTATGTCTATCTTCTTGTTGGAGTGAGCTCTTTGAGGTCAAGAACTATGCCCGAATCATCTCTGAATTTGCAGTACTATCATAACATTTGGCACGCTGCAGAAGTCGACAAGGGTAAGCTGTAGGGAATATATGCAACTGACACCCATTAAAATTGCCATTATTAAAAGGCCACACAAATACTTGAGGTTTGGCGATGCTGATAAAGGTTATAAGTGATATATATGAACTCTATGAAGAAAACCACAAAGTTGCTTTATTTAGAAAGATGAACATAAAAGAGAAACAGGCCACATTTCTGAGTGGGAAGGGCATGTATTATATGAATCTTATTCTTAACCTTAGCGCTTTTGTTGCTGGCATTATGAACTGGCACACACCATTGGGGAGCAATAAAAGATTGACAGCTGTTAGAGGGGAGGGGTTGGATGGTGGGGTGAAAAAAAGGTGAAGCGATTAAGTAAAAAAAACAAAAACCCAAAAAACTCAAAGACACAGACAACAGTATGGTGACCACAATAGGGAAAGGGAGGTTAGAGGAGGCAGAAGAGGGTAAAGGGGGGATAGATGGTGATACACGGGAACTTGACTTTGGGTGGTGAACACACAATACAATATGCAGATGATGTATTATACAACTGTACATCTGAAACCTATATAATTTTATCAACCAATATCACCCCAATAAATTAAAAATTAAAAAAAGAAAGCACAGCAGCCATTCCAGAGGGGGGAAAGAGTATATACATTAGGAGTTATAAAAATGTTCCTACCCTGACCCAATAACCTCACTCCTAGAAATAATTCAAGAGAAGAAAAAAAACAGCCATAAGCATTAGGATGGTCAGTACAGCCCTACAGAACATAACTGAACATAACTGGCTGACTAAGCGATGGTCCATTCATTAGACAGAATAGTCCTCAGATGTTAAGAACGATAACAATGAAAGACGTGTAGAAGCCTGGCAAGATATGCAACACAATGTGAACCTTAAAACACAGAATGCAAGATGGTATGCGCACTTTGATTAACACCACGTGAAATATGCGTGTACATGTATAAGAATAAAAGAATGGCCAAATTTTTTTAGCCATTGGTTTGGGTTTGAGGATGTGAAATTAAGAGTACTATATTTATTTAACCTTTTAAATTTATTTAAACTTTTAAAGAATAGAATGTACCAAAAGCCTGTGTTGCTCCAGATACTCCGAAGTGAAATGGAGTTATACACATTGTATAGGACACGGTGCTAAGAAACTCCCCCTTCAACCTCCCTGAGCAGGCTCATCCCCAGAGGTCCCCCAGTTTAGAATTTGACCAAGAAGAGTCATCCCTCCTATGCAGTTGACTTTGTACATAGCAGGTGCCCAATAAATCAAAAATGGGTGGATAAATGGATGAGGAGAAGGAAGGAAAGAAAGTAAAGATTAGGAAAAGGCTTCTACACTGGTATAGTGCATACTGGCATGTACACAACACTGGCATAGTTCCAACAAAGGTTATGGATCTCGCCCTCATGAATCTGCTTACTTCATGGGAATAACTCAGCCGAAGATTAGCTTCCGTGCTCTGGCCTAATACTTTTGCCTAAGACTTCTTGCCCTTCCTCCTGCAGATGACCCCTTGGGTTCTGGAAATTGGGCACAACGGAGAGGTGGCAAGATTAGGAGTAGGAACCTGCTCTATCACTAACAGTTCAAATTCCAGCCCATCACTTAATGGCTCCATAACCTCTGAGCTAGTGATCTTGTCTCCTTGGAATTTGCTTTCATCTATAAAATAAGAGAATAAATATTCCATTAAGTTATAGGGAAGAGTCACATCTTCCCAATGGCATAAAACATCTAATAAATATCGGCATCTGCCCCTACCCCACGCTTTCTCACTGTTACAATTCTATAGGCCCCTGAGTTTGGTCATAGCCTCACTTAAAATGCAAATACCCAGATTTCTTCATATTTGGAATTTGATAAGACTAAATTATCCTAGACCAGTGCTTCCTGATCTTGGGTGGTGTTTTCCCCGGGCCTGTCACAACTGTTGGAGGGGCATGTGTGTGGGCTGCCGCCTTCGAGTGGGTAGAGGACAGGGGTCCTTCTGAACATCGTGCAGCACACGAGGCTGCTCCCAAAGAATTGCCTGGTCCAAAATGTCAGCAGTGATGAGGTTGAGAATACTGATGACCCTATGACCCAATCCACTCCTCTGTCCAGCAATGTGTGTCTATGTGTCCTGGGAGGGGCTGTTTGGGGGAAGAACTAGAGAGGACTAGTCAGGAGGTACTAGGAGAAGCCATTTCCCACAGCATCTCTCTGTAGAACACCTTCCTTTACCCCAACCCAAGACCTATTTCTGCCGTGAGATTTTCTTTGAGCACCCAAGGGCCCACTTCTCCCTCCTTCGTGTAACTTCCACTTTCCCCATTCCAGGAAGCCCTGCCCTCACCTTTCACCCAGATGCCATAGACAGGAGGAACTAAGCAATGAGGACCCACACTGTCTCCTGGTGGTTTACAAGATGGCGAAGGCAAGCTTGCATTTCTGTAGTCTCAGCATATCTCTGATGAAGGCTGTTTTGTAACTGCTTTTGAAAGTGGCTGCTAATGGATTGATAATTGGTTTCCTAGCTATTTTATGAAGTGTGAAGCACTCTGCTAGCCCATCAACAAAGCATCAAGTATTGTGCCAACCACCCACCACCAGAGTTATTTGTATCTTCCTCATTGTATCTCTCCTTGTGGAGGAATCAGGGGAATGGTTGCATGGGAAAGGCTCTCTATGCTTTTGTAGGAAAGGGGATGAAATGTCAGAGCTTGGGGCAGGTGAAGAACAAGTGCACCCTGGCCAGAGATTTCTCCCAGGACACCATGCTGAGCACATTGCCAGGCAGACTCAACAGCTGTGAACCCAGTGCACGGTGCTTGGCACAGGACAGACAGTAAATCCTGTTGAACGGATGGAGAGTGGTACTACTTCCAACTGAGTCTGAGCAGGGATCCCTGGACATGTGAATTAACCAGGGAGGAAGAGACTCAGAGGGAAGAAGCTGGCTCCACCTCTTCTTTCAAAATGCTGTGCACTGTGAGAAACATCATCTTCTTTAAAAACTCGTGGAAAAAGACCATCTACTGAGCATCTACTACTGTGAGGGCAGCTCAAAAGCCAACACAATTATTCTGAAGTCTCTGCTGGCTACAGAAGATGTGCCGAAACATGAAGGAAAGCGTGCATTTGTGCAGTCTCGGCAGGGCGATTCTCTGGAAAGGAGTTGTTTTTGAAGAAAATGTTTCAAGGGAAGAACAAGGCACTGCTTTCTACTTTGGGGGACAATTGTACAAAGAAATCTGAGCCATGAAAATATTTCCCCAATCCCCTTCTTAATTTCCAGAAGGAAAGAACAGCTTTGTTTGCTAAGTATTGCATTAATATTTATTATGACTAGTGCGGGGCAAAATTTCGGACACTTAAGCTGACTTTCGCTGGACAGGCGTTTGCATTTACATTATGACTGCTTTATAAAACATAGGGACTGACTGTACTTTTATACTTTTATAGATGCTCACAGATGTCCCTTTCCTATTGATCACATCATCAAATATTTGATCTGGGGTCAGGAGCAGGACACCAAAGTTTAACGTTATCCCTCATTCAAAGTGAGACGTGCTGTGTGAATGACCCATTTTAGGAAGTGTTCTCCAAGCATTTATTGTGAAAAAGGTGAGAACTGCTCATGTCAGGGTTCTCTTTTTCTTTTCTTCTTTAATCCTCACCTGAGGATATTTTTCCATTGATTTTAGAGAGAGTGAAAGGGAGAGACAGAGAAAGAAACATCCGTGTGAGACAGACACATCTATTGGATGCCATTGCACACACCCCAACCAGGGCCTGGATGGAGCCTGCAACCCAAGTACATGTCCTTGAGTGGAATCAAACCCAGGACCCTTCAGTCTGTAGGCTGATCCTCTTTCCACTGAGTCAAACCGGCTAGGGTGGTCCTTTTTTCTGTAAATATAATCATAGAAGCTTAGAATTCTTGGAGCCAGAATGGAGAGTTATCTTTTGGATATAATAGTAAAGCAAAATCCAGAGCAAAGGTGTCCTGCCACTGTCATGCAGCTGAGCCGGAACGAAGAAACATGTCTCTGATTTTGAATCCAAAGTTTTCTCAAGACTTGCTCATCACCATCCTTTCACCATTAATTAGCCTGTGAGCCCCCTGCCCCCTCCCCTGGAAAAGCCTAGAACCTGTAGAAACAGCAGCTTGGGGGCTGGGAGCTCCGTGGAGTTGCCAAGTGGCACCCCTCACTTTCATGAAATACAAATGCAACCTTGCTGTGTGGTGCAAAGGCCTGGGGCCAACTGGCGCTCTCTGGTCTCCTCCACTGAAGCCATCATCCCTGAGACGTGAGCTGTGTCCTGCTCCGTCCAAATGACCAGGAAAACCTGAGTGATGGGACTGCCTTGGGATGCCATCCCGCTAGGTCTCAGAATCATCCAGAAAAAGAAACACTGTACTGGCCCCCAGAGCGCCTGCCTGCTTCACCCTTCTCATCAATAAGCCCCGGGCCCCTCCGCCTTATTTTACACCACAGAGAACACTGCCTGGTACTCGCCAGAACAGCTCTGCCCCCTTCTTCTCAGCTGTCTGCATCAGCGCCCAGTGCTCCAGAAGCTGCCAGCCTTGCTCCTGGAAACGAAGGGCCTGCTGGTCCTCTGCCCTTACTGAAGGTTCTAGAAAGATCTCCTAAAACTACTCCTAAGAACCAAAGGGTCAAGTAAGTCCTGGGAGGTCTTGGGTGACAGCCCTTTCTCCCTCTCCCCAGGTAGCATTCTGCTATCTCCAGGTCTCAGTTTGTGGGGCATGGAACTTGATCCTGCTTGCAAGTAGCTGGCTGGTCTGCCAACCACTTCATTCCCATCAGCTCTCTGCCCTAGAGGCCCGGCCCTTTCCAGTTCTCCCTGCCTTGCTTGATGTACTTGGATTTCAGAGATGAAGCCCCATGGTACCCTGGACTTCCATAGCTTGTGCCTTGACCTTCTGAGGCCCTACCTCCAACCTGCCCAGCTCCACTCCACTCCACTCACTGGCTCCTGCCGTGA
>NW_005370065.1:1682739-1700444 GCF_000412655.1 Myotis brandtii
AAGGTCTCTATGACTGTCAGGCCCCTTGCTCCTGTGCTCCCTGACCTGCTTCCTGCTGGCTCTACCCCTCCAGTCCCCTTGGTGTGCAGTGTGCTATGAGGTGAACACTGCCAGGCACTCTATTCTAACCATGTCAGGTCACAGAGATGGGCAGATTTCATGCAATTTTATTATTTTCAAAAAGAGTGATTTGTTTAATGTGTTCCTAAGAGTGATTTGATCTTTAAACCTCTGCAAGAATTTTTACATAAACTCACAAGTCATCAAAAATGCTGGGTTAAACTAAACAAAGTGATTTTTTTGTTGTTTGAAAAGTATAATCACAATGATGTGACCCAACTCACCAATTCATACACCAAACTCTCAGTCAGCACGGATGTTCCCTGATAGCCTCTAAGGCAGCGGTTCTCAACCTGTGGGTCGCGACCCCTTTGGGGGTCGAACGACCCTTTCACAGGGGTCGCCTAAGACCATCGGAAAACACATATATAATTACATATTGTTTTTGTGATTAATCACTAGGCTTTAATTATGTTCAATTTGTAACAATGAAAATACATCCTGCATATCAGATATTTACATTACGATTCATAACAGTAGCAAATTTACAGTTATGCAGTAGCAACGAAGATAATTTTATGGTTTGGGGTCACCACAACATGAGAAACTGTATTAAAGGGTCACGGCATTAGGAAGGTTGAGAACCACTGCTCTAAGGTTATTCCCTCCCCCAATGCTGGGGGCCACCATTCCCTTGTATTCAGCACTCAGAGGCCCCAAGAAGCTGGCTGAGAAGAGCGGAGGGTCAGGCTGTCTGCCCTTCCCCAAAAGAAGCAGATTGAAAGAGATGGAGAAGGCTGGGCAGTGAGAGTTGGGAGAAGAAGTGACAGCCCAGAAAAGCTGGATCCTTTGATTTCTCAATAGATACCAAGCCTGCACCACTCTTAGCTACACACAGTCTCCTCACACTTGCCAAATCCACTGGGACCCTGGACTTCAAGTATTATTTGTGCTGAAAGAATGACCATCCCATCAAAGAATAAGAAAGATGGGCCTCCTCATTATTTCCATAGAACAGAGCACTCAACTCCAACTTTCTTGCCAAAAGATCAATAATCCAAAGACAGCTTGATCCCCACCCTCCCTAAATCCAATCCAAGAGGAAGCAGTTTGAGAAAACTTCCTATGTCCTGGCAAGGCCATGGCTCCCCACAGTACTCAGAGGCTGGTACAAAGTCCAATCTTACAGACTTACTATTCCCTTCCACCCTGGCTTGACTGTCTGGTGTCACCGGTGGCAACGAGGGTGAGGAGGAAATGTCTGGGTCTGAGCCTGGTGAACTGAGCCCCAGTGGCCTCTACCTTGCTCTCCAGGATCACCAGGGAGGGAAGATGGCATTGAAGAAGGCCCCCAAATGTCAAGAGCAACCCTCCTTCTCAGTGCTACAGTCTACATCACTGCCAGAAATGAGGACCCCACCAAGAGTGTTGTGAGGAATAGAAGAAACCAACCAGAGTGATGTTACGTCTACAAGGTTCCCAAGGATGAGGCCCCTGGAATAGCTGGGACCGGCCCCTGTCTCTGGGCGGAGACCCCACGTGGGCCCCTCCTGCTCACTTACACACACAGCCTGGCTTCTTAGCCGACCACTGATTATTCTTTTGGCACGTGATTGCCTTCTGCCCCACCAGCTCAAAGGCAGGCTGGCACTCAAACTTGAGTGTGTCACCGTGGCGAAAGCGAGAGCCTTCCCTCTGGCCATAGGCAGGCACGCCGGGGTCGCCGCAGCTGCCCTGCTCGATCTCTGAAAGACAGGAAGACAAGAAAAGAGAGACAAAAGTTGACTTCATTCCCTTGTGGAGCTGCAGTCCTCGGTCACGAGGCAGTGCTTCCAGTGACACAGGCAGATCTTCAGGGAGCAACCCTGCCTCCGGTCAGATGCCCAAGCCCCAGTCCACAGAGAGTGCTCTTAGGTGCTGGGATGCTTTCACTCCGGGAAGGTGGGTCTACCTCCTTCTCGGGATGCCTGTCCCACCAGCTGACAAGCCCTGAAGTTTGGAGACTCTCTTGCTGAACTTGACTCTGCATTTGTATTCCTAACGTCACCCGACAGATCTTGAGTGCGGTCCATTCCTGAGTGGCAGTGGCAGGCACGAGATGGGAAGGCAGCTGATGCTTGGCTGCCTGCCTCTCCCCAAACCAGAGATTAAGTGAGAATCAATATTGGCTGCTTTCTGATAGGGAAGCACTTGCATGAAGGTATTTTTTAAAATTCAATTTGAGATGGTAGCAGGTAAAATGAAACAAATGACTTGTTAGCTATGCTTTTAAGTTCATCTGATTCAACAGTGGTGAGTCAGACTTGGGCTGGGTTCCCTGCGGCAGCTCTGGGGCCTGGGCTCAGGGGGCACAACGGGCTGGCTGCCTCACGGGAGAGTCATTCAGGACCCAGGAAAGGAATCTGTCCTGGCCAAGACCTTGGAGTTTCCTCCGGAGGAGACACCCCCACTTCCACCAGCCCTGTGTTTGGTGTGAGAGATGTTGGTGGAGGAGGCAGGAGGGGAGGAGGGGGAGGACAGAAGAGAGGGGAGGAGGAGAAGCTCAGCTCCCAGGGAGGAAGGCATCCTGAGGGAAACATCGGGAGTAATGAGTGAAGTGACAGATGGTAGGTGAGAACTGGAAGAGCCCCATGATTTGGGAGAGAGGGGGCTGGAGTTTTTGGACACCTTCTGAGACTTGTCAGGCCAAAGGGACCCTGGCTTTTCTGTAGACATTATGGGCTGCCAGGAGCCACAGTCCCCAAAGTTGCCATGTGTGACCTAACAGGCAGCCCTGTGCATTGCCCTATATGGGCGGGCACTTGGTTGTCACATTCATGTTATCCCCCAAACCAGGGCCTCCAGCTCCCTGCTGAGAGCTGGCAGAAAGAAGGGTGTGTGTGTGAGTGAGTGAGTGAGTGAGTGAGTGTGTGTGTGTGTGTGTGGTGTCTCGGTCAAATATCTAGGGTCCTCGGGTGTGAGGGAAAGTGGGTGGACCAGGCCAGGTGCCAGGTCTAAGGGCTCATGTATAGATCGGCTCTCCCATTTCTCATCTCCCATGTCTTCTGGGCCTCACCTTCTACACACACACCTGCTGAAAGCACCTCCGATCCCCTCTGATGCTGGTTTTCCTGTGCAGGGCCTGGGGGCACACACTGAGGCACTCCCGGGAAGGTGGTGGCTTTGCTCTAGGTCCCCGAAATATAGGGTCTCCGAGGGAAGGAAGAAGGGGCCCCTGGGACAAATCAATCTGGAGAAGCAAGCAGTAAGGCCCTCCTTCCAGGGGTTCCCTTTTTCCCAGGGTGTGAGACCCTGGCAAGGACTGTCACTGCAGCCATTCAGAGACCTAATGGAAGTTACCCAGCATCTGAAGACAGAGCTGAATCCTACTCCGTAAGCTAGGACCCAGACTTAAGGTTTCTTAGTGAGGTCCCACCGTGCTGTAGAAGATACACATGTGGGGTACACCTTCAATGTCCCTGCCAACAGCTGCTAGTCTGAGGGTGTGATCAGCTCAAGATGAACAGTGTCCTCAGAGGGAGGAAGGAATCTGCCAGCTCTCCCCCAGGTGTAGGTATGGGCCTTCCCCCATGCCCACATCCACCCCATTTCTCCTGCCGTCAGTGCCACCAGAGCACCTGCTATGTGCCAGTCCCTGTGCTAGAGACCAGAGATCTGGACTTGGGTCCTGCTGTCCATGGCCGAACAACCTAGCTGTGATACGGCGAGGGAGAAGGTATTTATGACACTGTGTGATTGTGCTGTGGAAGGGCCCAGAAGGATACCTAACGCAAACTTGGAGGTGGGGCTGGAAATAGGATGTGGGGAGTGAGGCACTAACCTTGGGCACAAAACTTCAGGGGTCAGCAAAAGCTCAGGAATCAACACAATATCTTAGAGTGTAATATTTTTTTTAGGAACTCAAAATTAATGACTAGGAATACAATCCAACATTAAGAAAAGTACCAAGACCTAAACTGAAGACCAGATCTGACCTTGCACTTGGATGACTCACCTCACTGGTCTCACCCTAGTCCTGATCATCAGAGCCTGTGGTTATTTCAAATGTTGATGTTTTTAATCATCGACATTTTCCATTAATCTTGATTTTAAATTTACATTAAAATGTTTGTCTTAATTACTGAGTTTTTTGGCATCCTTCAACTCCTTTAAATTTTATGCCCAAGGTGAGTGCCTTGCTCCCTTCATCCCAGTTCCAGCCCTGGCATCAGGGAAGGCTTCTTGGAGGAGGTAATGTCTAAGCTGAGGTCTGAAGCCTGGGCAGGAGCCAGCAGGTGAAAGGACAGGGGGATTCATTGCAGCATCATTTACAATAGCCAAGACATGGATAGATGAATGAATAAGGAAAATGTAGTGTACACACACACACACACACACGAACATTATTCAGACATTAACAAGAAGGAAATCTTGCCATTTGTGACAAAATGGATAAAATTTGAGGGCATTATGCTACGTGACATAAGCCAGACAGAGAAAGATAAATACTGTATGATCTCACTTATACATGGAATCTAACAAATCTAAACTCAGAAAAAAAGAGCAGAGCAATGGTTGCCAGGGCTGGGGGGGTGGGGGAATGGAGAGATGTTGGTCAAAGGGTACAAAGTTCCAGTTATAAGATGAATAAGTTCTGGAGACATAATGCACAGCATGGTGACTATAGTTCACAATACTATATTGTATATTTGAAAGTTGCAAAAAGAGTTGATGTTAAAAGTTCTCATCACACACACACAAATTATAACTATATGAGATGATGGTTGTGTTGGCTAATCATATCGCAGTAACCATTTCACAATATATACACATATCAAGTCATCATGTCGTACATACACTACACAATGTTATCTGTTAATTATATTTCAGGGAAGCTGGGGAAAAAGAGAGGAATGAGTGGGAGAGAAGGGAGAAGAAGTACCCTTGAGGTGGAGATGAGGCCATGCAAAGTCTCAGTGGTAAGACTGTAGGATTGCAATGACAACAGTGATACTAACTAGCTAACAGTTGTTATAACTAATAACTCTGATGCTGGTTATGTGCTGGCAGCCACTTGAAGCACTTTAGATATATTGACTCATTTCACCCTTACAGTAACCCTGAGAGGTAATACTATTATAGCCATTTTAAAATGAAGGAAACTGAGGCACAGATCAATCATGTAAGGCCATAGAGCTAGAGAATGGTGGATCAAAGATCCAAATAGGTTGAATGGTCCCAGGGCTCCTAACCACTGTGCAATATTGCCTTTCTACACACAAGGTATTGTCAGCAAGGTGCTGAGAGATGTGGCTGGAGAAAGCAGCAGGGCCAACCCATGGAAGGGCCTGTGAGATCTGCTAATAAGAGTGAGCTACAGATAATAGGCAACTGGGAGTCCACAAAGGGGTCCATTCTATTTAGCATTTCATATTGTATATTCTGAAAGATCACCCCGACTGTTGTCTGGAGAACAGCCAGGAGCAGTCATTCTGGAGGCAGAGGGATCATTCATTCATTTAACAAATGCCTGCATGTCTACTTAGTGAGCCACTGCACCCAGCCCTGGGGGTTCACAGAGAATGGGGCAGACATAGCCCTGCCTATCTGGAGCCTCCATTCTGGTGGGAGGCTCACAGTAATATGGGAGGTGTTCTGGTAGCATCCTGGGCTGGGCACTAGCAGAGGGGATGGAAAGAGACAGAAAGATCTGGGAGGCCTAAAGCTAGAAGAAGCCATAGGCCCACTGAGAGTGAGGATACAGGGGATAAGGGAGAGGCATGGGTCTACAGTGACGGGAGGGTGGGCCTTGGACCCTGGGTGTGCTTCCACTAAGATAAGAATGCGGGAGGAGGGGCAGGTCTGGGGGTCAGCAGTAGGGCATGCTGAGTGGACACAGGCACATCCAAGTGGACACAGCTAGTAGAAAGTGGTATCATGGGTCTTAAGTTCAGGAGAAAAATCTGGTCTAGAAATACAGAATTTGGATTCAGCTCACAGATGATAAAAGAAGCTATGAGAAGGATGAGACCACCCAAGGAGAGTGAGAAGAGTTGTCAGTCCAGGGCAGAACAGTCAGGACCACTGTAGGGACCAGCACAATGTTAGATTAAATCCTGGGGAAAGTGGGGCCACAGAAGCTTAGAGAAGAATGAGCTTCAAGGAGCTCAACAGCATCGCATGCTGCAGGGAAGTTTACACAGGACTGAAAAGCAGGTTAGTGAAGGTCAGCGGCGAGTTAGCGGGGAGTAGACTGAGCGTAACAGTGGGACCAACACCTAATGGGAGAAGAGGAAGATGATACAGGGAGAGTGGATGCCACTTAAAAATGGCATTTCCTGGAAGTGACAGAGTAGAGAGAAGTTAGGTGATAACACATGAGGAATATGGACTTAAGGGGGCAGTTTAAAATATTTTTAAGATGGGAGAAACCTAACCATGTTTAAATGCTAGCGAAGGAGAGATATAGAAATAGAGATAAAGATAGAGATAGACACATAAAATATAGACTTAGAGAGGATGAGAGATATTACATAGTTAACTGAAGATATGGAGGACCAGGGGCATGAGACTCTAGAGAAGGCAGGAGGAATGGGCTCCCTTGTGCTCCCCTGCCCTGCCTGAAAGTCACTCGCTGGGGCGGGGCCTGAGAGACCTGGGGACTCTTGGGGGATGAGGGAAGAGGTGATTGCAATGAGTGTTGAGGTAGGATCACAGAAGGCTGAAGGAGATCCTATGATGATGACACAGGCTCTGTTTTCTAAGTAAAGGAGGAGGTCATGGTCTTTGCTGAGAGTAAGCAACCAGTCCTGAGGAGGAAGATTAGATGTTGACAAGAATGTCTGAAGCAATCACTCTGGAGAAGAGGAACTCATGGCTGGATGGACTTCCATGCACCTCTGGGGCCCGAGGAGGGTGGATGGAGATGCCTCATTTATAGGGAAACCAAGAGCAGGACTGTGCGACTTGTCCCAGAAGCCCTCAGTGATGTGGATCCCGCAGAAAAGGAGGAAGGGCAGCAGGACTGATTGAGGGGCGGGTTGGGTTTGGAGAAATGGAAGGACAATAGGGCAAGTTGAGGGTATTGTTAAAAGAGGGTATGGCTGAGGGGTTACCCAAGGGCTTAGGCTAAATGAGAAGAGAAGTGAGAAGAGCAGGTGGGGGTGGAGAATCGAGAGGTCAAGGGAAGGATGATGAACAGGAGGGGGGGAGTGATGAGTGGAGAAGCTGGAGAGACCAAGGGTGACAGAGCAGATGGGTGGAGTTAAGATTTCAGAGGTGCTGGAGATCAAGGTCTGGCTGGAGTGCACAGAGAGGAAGTGAGAAGATCAAGAAACTGAGAGGCAAGGTGATAACCAGAGGAGAGAGGAAGAGACTGGAGATGTTGATGAGGAAGGTAGAAAGCGGCGCAGGGGGAGGGAGACAGCATAAGGTCAAAGGAGAAGGGTTTACACAGGTGGAATAGATTGGAGAGTGAGCACATGAGCCCACCTCTCCAACAGACAGTCATGGCCTGGGGACATGAGTTGCTTACACTGCAGAGGGCTATAGGGTAATGATGACCTCAAGGGGAAGTCAAGTTTAAGGGGGCTTTTGGCAAAGAGGTGTAAGGCATTGGAGAGGGGAATGTAAAGACCACAGAGCCAGGATTGAGTGGAGGGGAGAGGAAGAACAGAGCAGTTTGGGAGCTCCTTCCAGGAAGGCAGAGGGGGCTGGTGCCTGGCTTCTGTCCCTCTGACACCTCCTGCCTTGATCTGGGCCTTCCTTCCAAGCCAGGCATCAACCTCTGCTGGGAACACAGGGACCAAGGCCTCGTGCCTTTCTGCAGGGGGCTCCCTGTCCTCTACTGCTCTGCCTGAAAGGTGCTTGACCTTGACCTTCCTGGTCAGTTCCTGGTCAGGGCCCCGAAGTGCAAATAGATAAAGCAAATTCTGACTTGGAGAAAATCATGCATGCAATTCCCTGTTGTCTGGCCTAACGTAACTCCATTCGATAATGTTTATCTCTCTCTCTCTCCCTTTGCCTACCAAAAGCAAGCTGGGGACACGAGATGAGCGCTTCACAGACGCCTCCGAATTCCATCACGCTGGCCTCTGCTCAGCCTATTTGCTTTCCCCGTTCTCAGCGGTGCTATTCCTATCGTCTGTGATCAACCTCGGTCTTCTCTCAGGTTTTTCAATTTCTAATACCAAATTGCAGCCCTCTTTTATGACAATGTCTGTTCAGCGGGAACTGCATCATGTGTCGCCATAAATTCTCCATTTGATGTGCTCCAGGAAGGGCAGCACTGCATACAGGGAGGAGGGGGTATCCAAGCTTGGGCTGTACTTGTCCCAGAAGCCCTCAGTGATGTGGATCCCGCAGAAAAGGAGGAAGGGCAGCAGGACTGATTGAGGGGCGGGTTGGGTTTGGAGAAATGGAAGGACAATGGGGCAAGGAGTTGAGGGTATTGTTAAAAGAGGGTATGGCTGAGGGGTTACCCAAGGGCTTAGGCTAAATGAGAAGAGAAGTGAGAAGAGCAGGTGGGGGTGGAGAATCGAGAGGTCAAGGGAAGGATGATGAACAGGAGGGGGGGAGTGATGAGTGGAGAAGCTGGAGAGACAAAGGGTGACAGAGCAGATGGGTGGAGTTAAGATTTCAGAGGTGCTGGAGATCAAGGTCTGGCTGGAGTGCACAGAGAGGAAGTGAGAAGATCAAGAAACTGAGAGGCAAGGTGATAACCAGAGGAGAGAGGAAGAGACTGGAGATGTTGATGAGGAAGGTAGAAAGCGGCGCAGGGGGAGGGAGACAGCATAAGGTCAAAGGAGAAGGGTTTACACAGGTGGAATAGATTGGAGAGTGAGCACATGAGCCCACCTCTCCAACAGACAGTCATGGCCTGGGGACATGAGTTGCTTACACTGCAGAGGGCTATAGGGTAATGATGACCTCAAGGGGAAGTCAAGTTTAAGGGGGCTTTTGGCAAAGAGGTGTAAGGCATTGGAGAGGGGAATGTAAAGACCACAGAGCCAGGATTGAGTGGAGGGGAGAGGAAGAACAGAGCAGTTTGGGAGCTCCTTCCAGGAAGGCAGAGGGGGCTGGTGCCTGGCTTCTGTCCCTCTGACACCTCCTGCCTTGATCTGGGCCTTCCTTCCAAGCCAGGCATCAACCTCTGCTGGGAACACAGGGACCAAGGCCTCGTGCCTTTCTGCAGGGGGCTCCCTGTCCTCTACTGCTCTGCCTGAAAGGTGCTTGACCTTGACCTTCCTGGTCAGTTCCTGGTCAGGGCCCCGAAGTGCAAATAGATAAAGCAAATTCTGACTTGGAGAAAATCATGCATGCAATTCCCTGTTGTCTGGCCTAACGTAACTCCATTCGATAATGTTTATCTCTCTCTCTCTCCCTTTGCCTACCAAAAGCAAGCTGGGGACACGAGATGAGCGCTTCACAGACGCCTCCGAATTCCATCACGCTGGCCTCTGCTCAGCCTATTTGCTTTCCCCGTTCTCAGCGGTGCTGTTCCTATCGTCTGTGATCAACCTCGGTCTTCTCTCAGGTTTTTCAATTTCTAATACCAAATTGCAGCCCTCTTTTATGACAATGTCTGTTCAGCGGGAACTGCATCATGTGTCGCCATAAATTCTCCATTTGATGTGCTCCAGGAAGGGCAGCACTGCATACAGGGAGGAGGGGGTATCCAAGCTTGGGCTGTAATTTGGTGCTTTTACAAATGGATCCGATTCATTTGTTCCTTCGTTTATTCACTGTTCTCTCAGCCAGGACCTCTTCACCTCACCCTTTCATATTGCCACGCCTCACACTGCAGACTGCAGTGGAAGAGGTTGCCTCCTCAAAGATGCCCCCTGGACGAAGCAGCCTGGATGCTCCCCATTTCCTTTCCTCTCTTTGCACCCCGTTCTCTTCCTTCATAGCACTGACTGTCCTTTCTAAGTATTCACCTATTTATTTTATTCGTTAACTGTTCTAGACGTCGGGGGTACAGAAGTGGGAAAAAAAGGACAAAAATCTCCACCCCCATGGAGCTTAACTGCCTCTTCCCTCGATTCACTCACTCAGCCCCTTTCCCCGCCTCCGGCTGCCAGGCTGACCTTGTTTCTTGTTCCTACCCCAAGTGCATCCTATGAAGGTGGGCATTGGCTAATTGCTGTTGCTCACTCTGCACCCAGCACTAACACAGTGCCTGGAACTCTGAATATTCTGTTTAGTGTGTGAGTCCAGCTAATATTTATTCCATGGAAACTGCCAAATGCCACAGTCAGCACTAAAGACACAGAGCAGCCTGACCCATGGCCCTGCCCTTGGAGAACCCCTAGTCAGGTGGGTATGGGAATAATTACAGCGTAAATGATGAGGGCAGGGGAGGAGGTGTGCCTCTGACCACAGAGCCTCTGGGAGAGCAGAGGGCAGTGCAGGCCTCGGGGCTAGAGGAGGCTTCTGGAGGTGGCCCAAGCCAGACATGAAATCAGCCTGGATCTTGCCTCCCCTCTCATCCACAGTCCTCGTTAACACCTCATATGGCTCCTCCTCCTCCACACAATCAGGCCCCTCAGCTCTAGGCCCTTCTCCCACTGCCTTAGTCTCCCCTACAATTTCTCACCTGGATGGTGGCATCAGGCAAGAATGGGTCCCCTGCTTCTTCCCTCTCTTCTGAACTATAAGCAGCGTGAGATTGCTCAGAAATAATAATCCATTTATCACCACGTCCTGCTCATTGATTCTCTCCTAGCTTCCTAAAAGCCTATCTCCTTGGCAGGGCAGGACCTTCGCCTAGGCCCTCCACCGCAGCTTCATCTTTGGCCATCACTGACCTTGAGCTTTGTACACCACAAAACTGAGCGACCTGTGGGAAGGCAAGATAGAGCGGCGGTGACATGCAAGGACTCTGGTGGCAGGGAATGCTGGGCCTAAATCCTGGCCCTGCACTAAGGAGTAGACCTGGAACCCATTTCTCATTCTCTCTGAGCCCCAGTTTTGTCATCTGTAAAACGGAAGTGGTGGTAACAACACCCACCTTACAGGGTTGTTCTGAGGATTTAATGAGCTTGTGTATATAAGACAATTATCAAAATGTCCAGCACATGGCACGTACCCAGAACCGGTAGGTATTACCTCACTGTCAGGCTTGGCCTGTTGTTGGCAGAGCCCAGCTGGCTCTCCTGTGGCTCTAACTTGGCACCTGCTGTCCCTCTGCTCCCGAATGAACACCCCTGCTTGTCTGCCAGACAAAGCGTCACCATTCATGTCAGTCCCAGTGCTTCCCAGGCTGAGATCTTGCCTAGGATGTCCCGGCCGAGCCAGGCGCTCCCTCCCACTCCCAGCCCCTAGGAGGACTTCCTGTGACAGCTGCGGCTTTGGCTTATGATTCTCCCTGTGAAGTGAAAAGTTTCTTGAGGACGGAGACAGGTTTTTTGAAATGTCTCCCTCCAGCTTCTAGTAGAGTGCAAGGCACAGAGGAGACATTCGGTAAGTGTTTGAGGGATGACAGGGGAGGATGGAAGGAGAGAAGCAGGAGAGGAGACTCGGAGGAAGGGAGCGTCATGTTGGAGAAGAGTTAGAACTTCAATGCGGCAGGAAGTGATGAAGAGGGACGAGGTCAGCTGGTCTGACAGAGACCACAGGAGCCTGGTTCAAGGACTGAAAGTTCGTTTATGCTTTGTTTTGTATGCTGTCAGTTCTTCAAGGCCGGGGGTTTGATGATGCTCTCTAGAAAGCAGGAGGGATGTGTGTCTACAACCAAGCACAATCTTGTGCCATAGATCCATTGTTCAACCAGTGCAAACCCCTGGCGAGTGAATGGGCATATTTGGTGCATTAAGATGACTTCTGGGCATACCTGGATCTCATGGATTGACTTAGAACCACATCCCACTCCACGTCTCCTTCTGATGGGAAGGGCACAAGGAGGCAGGAGACACAAAGCACCTGTATGTGTATCGTGGGGTATTTGTGCACCTCCCTCTGCACATGACTTTCACAAATAGGACAGGGGTCTGGGTGGCTGAAGTGGCTGACATGCTTCCCTCCTCACCTCCTTCCTCCACAGCGCTGTCCTGGGCATGTGACAGGCTGAAGCAGGTTACGAGAAGGGGTGAATACGGACAAGTAGAATATCTAGGTGGCCTCGAACCTGTCTGCATTTGCCCCAAACTGGAGCTTGCCATTTGCAAAAGCCCCTGTATTTGGTGAGTACATCTCAGGGAAAAACCATTTCCTGTCAAATTTTAATGCTGTGGCATCCTCTAGCTGTTTGTCACCCTACCCTCAAGGGCCAGGACAGAAGGGCACAGCACCGGCCCCACTGGGCTTTCCTGAGAGGAGGCGGCTGCTGCCTAGATCTAGGTAAACTCTAGCTCCTGGTGCCTGAGGAAGCCTTAAGGGTATCATGGAAACTCAGTGAGTGTCTTTGGAACATGCCTGGTGCCATTCTTGAAAGAAGTTAAGAAAGTTTGGTCTTCTATGCTTATGGGGATGAAACAAGAACCAGAGGTGTCAGATTTGGGCTGAAAAATGGTCACATGCATGCTATTCCGATAGGAGGAAAGGCAGTGTCTGGAAAGGAGTGGAGTCGATGGTGCTGGTCTGCTGCCCTTGGCCTCCTATTTGGCCCAGCTCTAGCACCGTCTTTCAGGAGGCTCACCTGTGCCCACCAGCAGAGGGGATGGAGGCACTGCTGGCAGAGAGAGGGCTAGTCTCGGCCATCGTCTCCCTACTTGCTCTAAATCTTTATTTTTGCACAAGTCTTAGCTCCAACCCTACGCACACGTCAGCTCTCTAGGCCAATCTTTCCTCTTTCTCAGAAATGCTGACCAGCTCCTTTTCATCCTTCCAGCAGGTCTCAGTCTCAGACACCAGCTCCTCCAGGAAGCCCTCCCTGATGCCCTCAAGCAATATTAGTTGCCCCTCCTTGATATTTCCCATCTTCTCGCACTGCCTCGTCTCTAATGAAGACAGATTATGACTTGGGTGCAGGCACAGAGTGTCTTGTGGCCCTGATGTCCTGAACAGTATCTGTGACACATAATAGGGGCTTTGGCAGTACTGAATACCCAGGGGGCCTCATTTCCAACATGAGTGCCCTGGACCAGGGAGCAATCTTTCTGCATAACCTCTACTCCCTCGCCCACCCGTCTCCAGGGTCAGCCCCTCTCCTTCCTGCACTGGGCCAGGCTCCCAGATTTAGCTCCAGGCTGCAGATCCCAGGCACCAAGTCAGGAAGCCAGGAGACTCCCAGATTGATGATAAAACTTGTTAGCAAGTTGTATGTAATTTTATGTTTCTGGTAAATGCTAATTGCCTGCTCCTTAAATATTTCTTGTTCTACTCGGAAGCAAAGCAGTTGCAACTGTGAATGCATTTCCTACAGCTGGCTGTCCCTATGCAGGGGGACTGAGTTTCCAGCTCAGACTCCTCAGATATTGATGGAGCCTGAGTCCCCTCCCCCATCTCACCCTGGGAATGTGGCAAGCAGAGCTGGAAGAATTTTCAGGAAATACATCTCCCAATTTTCCCATTCGGGGGATCACTTTTAACAAGGGGCAGAAAGGGGTAATACTTCAATGTTACCTGCCTTCCCCCAAGGAAGCTTCTCTCTACGTGAACTGGGGCAGAGGGGGTATTGATGAGGATGGGACCAGGTGTGCCTGGAGGAGGTCTCTGCTCTCAGGGGCCTCATGCCACCTGTGGAACATCTGCATCCCTGCCACCCTCCCATCCCTGAGCCAAGTTGTGCTGTAGGGAATTTTCCAGAAGCTGGGATTAGAAGAGGGCCAAGAGGAGGGTGAAGGTCATTTTGAGGCTTTGGGCCATGGGTGCAGCTTGGGAGAGGAGATGCAGGGGAGGGGAGCAGGCGTTTAACCTAGTGTTTGCTAAATGCCAGGCCCTCACTTCACTACACCGAGTCCTTGTAAGACCCCTCCCTGTGAGATAAACGTTTATCAGCCCCTTTCACTCATGAGAAAACTCAGGCTCTGAGATGAGAGAATGGCTGAAGGTCACACACAGAGCCAGTAGCAGAACTCAATTATAAGTTGGGTTTGTCTGACCCTAAAGCCCAGGGGACAGTGGAGAAGGTGTGGGCTCTCGGCACCCGAGTTCTGGGAGCTGGTGAAGTGGGGGATAGGGGATTGAAAGGGTGCTGAGGAAGGGGGCCCTATTGAGCCCGTGCAAAATGTCATTACAATTTAATTCTGTGAGCTTTACTGAGCACACGCTGTGTGCCGGGCCCTGGGCTAGGCCCTGTGGACTATAGAGATGAATAAACTGGAATTCTGCCTAGAATGGATTCATAAAAACCAGAATTTGGCTTGGAATTACCATCATGGAGAGCCTGGGATGCCAAGCGAATGACTGTACCTTACCCGAAAGCAATACGGAGTTGTCCTGAAAGTTGTTTTGAGGAGGAAGAAACTGCCGGGTTTGGATTCTGTGAGATGGCTGTGCTGCAAGTGGCAGATGGGGGTGGGTGGGGGCTCGAGTCAGGGCAGGAGGCCTGTGCTATCACTCAAGTGAGAGGCGATGAGGGCCTGGCAGCTGTGAAGACAAGGGGCTGGGGCGCTGCAGAGGGAGAACTGTCAGAATCCAGGACAGGGTTAGCGGTGGGAGAGGGAGGAAGAGGTGAAAGGAGAACGAGTGATGGCATGGATGGTGGCGCTGTTTCTTAAGATGGGGGCACGGGGCAGAGGCTGTGGGGAGGGGGAGATGAAGAGCTTCGTTTTGGATGGTGTTAAGGACTGAATGTTTGTGTTCTCAGCCTCGCCCAATTACTATGCTGAAGGCCTAGCCCCCAATGTGGCTGTATTTGGAGATGGGGCCTCAAAGGAAGTAATAAAGGTTAAATGAGGTCATATGGGTGGGGCCCTGATCCCACAGGGTTAGCGTCTTTATGAGAAGAGACACAGAGGGCTTGCTTTCTGTCTATCCGTGTGCATGCACTGAGGAAAGGCCACATGACAGGCAGCCATCTGCAAGCCAGAAAGAGAGCCTGGACCAACACTCAATCAGCCAGAACCTCGCTCTTGCATTTCTAGCCTAGAATTGTGAGAAAGTAAATTTCTGTTTAAGCCACCCAGCCTATGGCATTTCATTATGAGCAGACTAATACAGATGGGTTAGGTTTGAGATGTCCAAGGGAGAAGCTATATAAAATGTGTCACCAGTGAACTAAAATGCAAGTGGGAACAGATTTGGAAGTCACTGGCATTTAGATTGAGGCTGAGAGTGGATGTAATCAACTGTGGAAGGTTCTACAAAGAGAGGATGGAAGGCTAAAGACAGACACTGAAAGGTACCCAACCTGAAGGGCAGTGAAGAACCGTGCAGGTGCTCCGAGGGAGCGGCCAGAGCACTGAAGAAGCAGGTGGCTGCAGGTGGGAGAAGCCCTGAGAGCAGCTTACGGGGCACAGTCGCAGCAGATGCCAGGGAACTCAATCACCCACCTTTTTATAGTACAGGGGGCTCTTCATCATGAAAGTGTGAGATCAATCGGCTTCACCCCTCCAATAAATGGTCAGTGGTAGAGGGACAAGAAGGGAAAGGCAGACCCATCCTGATATTTGGTCCTTCATCGGTTCTTCCCACTGGACAAGGTGCAAACCCCTTATGAAGCCTCAAGGCTCTCTGTGGCCAGGATCTGCCTTCTGCCACCTCTGCCTCCACACCCTACACTGTGGCCACAGTGAACCATCTCATTTCTCAGCCAGTCTGGGCAGTGAGGGCCCAGGTGGGAGTGTAGGTGTGAGGCAGGGCCCAGGTGGGGAGTGCAGGTGTGAGGCAGGGCCCAGGTGGGGAGTGCAGGTGTGAGGCAGGGCCCAGGTGGGGAGTGCAGGTGTGAGGCAGGGCCCAGGTGGGGAGTGCAGGTGTGAGGCAGGGCCCAGGTGGGGAGTGCAGGTGTGAGGCAGGGCCCAGGTGGGGAGTGCAGGTGTGAGGCAGGGCCCAGGTGGGGAGTGCAGGTGTGAGGCAGGGCCCAGGTGGGGAGTGCAGGTGTGAGGCAGGGCCCAGGTGGGGAGTGCAGGTGTGAGGCAGGGCCCAGGTGGGGAGTGCAGGTGTGAGGCAGGGCCCAGGTGGGGAGTGCAGGTGTGAGGCAGGGCCCAGGTGGGGAGTGCAGGTGTGAGGCAGGGCCCAGGTGGGGAGTGCAGGTGTGAGGCAGGGCCCAGGTGGGGAGTGCAGGTGTGAGGCAGGGCCCAGGTGGGGAGTGCAGGTGTGAGGCAGGGCCCAGGTGGGGAGTGCAGGTGTGAGGCAGGGCCCAGGTGGGGAGTGCAGGTGTGAGGCAGGGCCCAGGTGGGGAGTGCAGGTGTGAGGCAGGGCCCAGGTGGGGAGTGCGGGTGTGAGGCAGGGCCCAGGTGGGGAGTGTGGGTGTGAGGCAGGGCCCAGGTGGGAGTGCAGGTGTGAGGTGGGGCCCTAGAACCAGGGCCTATCAGAGCAAGCACAGGCCATCTGCGGGTGGCAAGGAGCCATGCGTCCACGGGCTGAGGAGGACACCCAGTGGAGAGCAGTGCAATCGTGGAAGGTGTGGGTGGAGAGGAACTTTAGTAGCCTCCAGGGGAAGTTGCCTCTGTGCCCGACACCCTGCCAGGAGCTTTCTGTGATCTCCTTTCACTTTCTTAACATGTTGTGAGATTGTTATTATCTCCATTTATTACCCCACCATGGTGGTCCCTGAGGGCACTCCAAGTCTTTACATGGCACTGCAAACCCCGAGATAATGAACATAAAGCTTCTGGCACACGGTGCTCTCAACAAGTCCCTTTCTATTCCAATGAGATTGCACCAAACAGGCCTCACTCTTCTTTCCCACGAAACAATCCTTCAAATATTTGGACCCAGCTCTCAGGTCTCCCTTGAGTTTACTTTACCCTGGATAAGCATTTCTCATTGGGCTTGCCTTATGTCCTCTCCGTGTCCATCTCAAGCTGCGGTCCCTACATCTAAGTTCAATTCTCTGATGCCTGATCAGAACAGAAGAAAGCACACTAACTCACTGGGATCAATTCTAGTAGCTAATTTTCTGAACCTTAAAACATGCTTGACAGTTATCCCTGCTTCATCTGGTCATGGTAATTTAGCCACAGCCCCTCCCATCGAGATCTTTCTGCATGTGGACTGGTGTACTGGCCTGTCTTTCAAGCTCATGCTATTTATGTCTAACCTGAGCCATTGATAAAATATGGACAGAGTAAGGGCATGTGGATGACAGGATCATTCCTCCCACTTTGGAAACAATCATCGCGGAACATCCACAGAAGTTCAGAAAGGGGGGAACCTTAGAAACTCTGTGCCCGAGTTCATTCCCCTTTTCAAAGCAGTGAGTGCTAGAGCTTGGACCTGAATCAGTGTCTGCTGATTTCTTGCCTGATGTTCTTTCCACCGCCCCACAGCTACTTGAGTGTAACTCCAGGCACCAGAAGAGCCCATTCTTTTAACTACCTATGTATGCACTCATTACTCACTTATTGCGTTGCAATGTGCGACACTTCTTACTTTCACATTCTTTATCTAAGTGTAATCTTCACAGTAGCCCTGGGACCCAGGTTGTATTATTATCTGCACTTCACAGATGAAGAAATGGAACCCCAGACAGGCTCCCTGACCTGCTCTGGAGCTAGAAAGCCAGAGAATCAGGATTTGAACTCAGCGCTTGTCACCCAATAGATCAGTGGTTCTCAACCTTC